>NW_024582498.1:342868-378338 GCF_018398535.1 Haplochromis burtoni | reverse complement strand
TGTGTGTGTGTGTGTGTGTGTGTGTGTGTGTCACACAATGTACTTGAAAATGAGGGTGGGAGACCTGAAACCAGGAGTACCAAGCCTCCTGCACTCACTCTTATTGCACACTGCATGTGCTAGTCCTGCCTGTAACCATGGTAACAGCGCATAATGATGATGTTTGACTGACAGGGCTGATGTTTAATGGATGGCAGACAGTCTTATGTCCTTTTCACAAGAAGTGAACTGTGTAAGTAAGACATCCAACACAGTGTGCATTGGAAATATCCATGTTAGAACTAACTGTAAAAACATACTCATGTTTCTTATTTGTTTGATTATACTTTGTCGCTTCCAATGCAGGGCACCTTGTGCTATTTATTAAAACCCTGGGAAGTGTTAAGTCTTGATTTAAACTAAAAAACATTAATAACTGTTCCTCGTCCCTCAATGAATTATTGTTTGTTTTCATATCTCTGCTGCTTTCACCTGCACAAAAGTGAGGATATCCTGCTTTCCTCTTTCCTATTACATTTTAAACAGAACATATTTGAGTTCAGTTATTGGTACAATAAAAAAAGAGGCTTATAATAGCTTTTGTCTCTCTCTTATCCATTTTTATGCAGTTTTAGACACTTGGCTTCTTTTTAATACATTTGTATGATGATTGCTGGTGCTCAACTTCTAATGATTCCAGAGTGCATAAACACACACACACACACACACACACACACACACACACACACACACACACACACACACACACACACACACACACACAATGTACTGGTCATTATTGAGTAAATTACTGAGTGTATCTGTTTGCAGTGAATGACATGAGGCAGTGGATTTTCGCCATAGCCATCCTATTACTGTGCAGTTTGTCAAAGTCATGCCTGCGAATAACTAATCACAATCAATAACTCTCACTCAGCTATTACTGTGGTAATAGTTCAGTCATCCTTTGGAAATGAAAAGGATGTTTGAAATCCTTGTTTGAAGCAGCGGATCAAAGAGATCTTCAAGGACAATTCTACATACTATAGGTGGATCAAACAGTTCCAGGAACTCCCTGAGGATCACTGCCCAGCAGGAAGCTCCGAAGAGAGATGGCTTATGCCCTAAAGGGATTTTTTTTTCCTGTTTTTATTTGCATGGCCAATGAGAACTCTACAGTGATGCAACAACTATTCAGTTCAGTTTTAGGTTACTCATTAGCACCAAATTATAACAACGGTCTCATCAGGACTCTTTGCATTATAAGGTAAAGACCATACAGCACTAGAGAGAAAACCTCAACAATCAGACCTCCTCTAATGAGCAAGCACCAGTGGCGACAGTGGGAAGGAAAAAAAACATTTTAACAGGAAGAAATCGTCAACAGAACCAGGCTCGGGGAAGGGCAGTAATACACCACAGCCAGTTGGGGCGAGCTGGTGGTTGGCAAAGGAACAACAGCAGCAATGACAGGATAGAAGATATCGCCAATAGAGTGTGTATGTTATATACTCTTAATGTCCAACAGGATATTAGGATATTTTTTCTTTTTATTCTTCTTCTTGGGGCAGCACAGTTGTACAGTGATAAGCATTGTGGCCTCACAGTAAGTGGGTTTGAATCAAATGGTGGACTGGTGCCTTTCTGAGTGTAGTTTGCATGTTCTCCCTGTGCCTGTGTGGGTTCTCTCAGCGTATTTCAGCTTCCTCCCACAGTCCAAAAACATGCAAACAAGGTTAACTAGTGATTGGCTGTAGGTGTAAATGTGAGCGTGAATGGTTGTCTGTGTTAGCCATCTGTGACAAGATCGATGGATGTTCTCCTATTTGTAACACCTAAATAGAAAAGCTTTTAACAGAAAAATATTTATGCCAAAATGTGACACTTCATTTGAAATGTAGCATATTCTAGTTTCTAAAATAGTCCCTATTTAGCATGTGGTTAAAACAAAACCCAACCCTAAATTTAGATTGGTTGCTGATGAACCAACAGATGCTAAGAGGCCTTTAAGTCCCATGGCTATGGCCCTTCCAAGGGTAAGAGAGCTGCCATTTTACAGTGCGGAGCTGCCTACCTGAAATGCTTTTTGTGGCACAGACTCACAGCCTAGCTTTTCACACACAGCATGAGTGTGGTCTTTTTCTTTCTTCTAATCCTGTTTCTTTATTTTCTTCCTACATCACCATCTCTGTGAATACTTCAAGTATCAGGCTGAGAGAAAATTGCGAGCTTCATTTCATGAATGAAATTTTCAGTGTATTTCCTCCAGCACATATAGGCTCCACTCCCGGTCCATTTTCCCCCAATTTTGTTCAATTTTAAAACCAGAAGTTGTTTGCACAGCTGATGCGGTACTGAGATTTTTAAAAATGGGCGCTGGTCTTGTGAAAAAAATATGCTTGTGTCTTATCATGTGCTAGTGAGTATGTACCTTGAAGGACAGTTTGAAAAAGATCCTGAAAACAGGTTTCTATGAACTTCGATACTTCCTCATTTCAGAAGTATCACAAGCACAAACGTGGGGGGGGGACTTCCTCCATGACTTACAAGTACTGTGGAAAAAGTTCCAGCAGTCACACAAGCCTGAATAAAAATTGTTGGTCAACTATTACTGTGAGAATTCTTGTAGCAGTACTTTAGTCATCCTGTGGAAAGGAACAAGATGTTCAACACTCTTCACTCTCTTAAAATCAAAATCATCATCAAGGACAGTTCTAACTGTAGCTGTAGACATTTGTGCACATACTAGCAACTCAAGTGTGTTTTAATGGATTATTGTTGAAGTCATGTGTATATTCTTTATGCTAGTTTTGAAAGCAGCGATGCTTATTCTTACTCTGTGATTTGTCTTGTTACAGGTCTTCCCACCCCTTCCTAACGAGGCTGAGATTGCACACACCAAAAAGCTCTTCCGACGCAGGAGGAACGACCGACGGTAAGCCTACACACACACACACACACACACACACACACACACACACACACACACACACACACACACACACACACACACACCTACCTCAGTAAGAGGAAACATTTTTCTGTGTTGGTGTCAGTGCAGTCAGGCCCATAGCCCTGACATCTCTCCCCATCCAAAGAAAAGTTGAGACAGTAATGCAGGTTCCACACTCCACTGCAGATGGGGAATAAAGAAAATGCACGGAGGAGACAAGTTTCTCCTCCATTTTCAAGTTGATTAGGTCTCTATAATAAAAAAGTGCCAGCTTTTTAGTCACTCGTTTTTGTGCCTACAATGTTCAAGTAATCTCAAGTCCAAACTAGGTTTCACACTGGCACATCTACTTTAATTGTATACAATGAAATCCAATTTCACCCAAGTCTGACTTCATTGAAACCAGGTCCTTAAAAGAAGAAAAGAAAAAAAAAATCGCTCTCTCTCTCACTCTCTGCCCTGATGTCACTGGAAAACTGTTCTTCAGTTGCTAAGCGACCAGCGAAGAGAAAATATTGTGATTGTATTTGTGGTTTAAAAAGAGGAAATTGTCTCTAATACAAATGGAAAAAAAAGCACTTTTATCCTTGTTTTTAAGCTCAGAGGATAATTACTTTTGTCCAGAGCTTTTGTATTTATGTTTGATGGCCGCAGCAGCGAAGGCTTGGCAGAAAGAAAAGAACAAAAATATGGACCAACATCAGTTTGCTTGGGTTTTGGTCTATTTGTTTTTAAATGGGAAATATTAACACAAGACCATCCTGTTTTCTCGTGCACTCTGCTCCCAGGCAGTCTTACAGCTTACACGTTAGGGGAAGTTTTACATAGAGAAACTGCTGGCCTGTGTCTGGTTTATGCACAATTGTCAGGAATTTACACAACTCTCGTCTCATAAATTTGAATCTGCCGCCAACATTTGCATTCAGCCATCTGCGCCTGAATCCAACTGAAAAGGAATAACATTAAACGCGAAGAGGGATCTTGACAAGAAAACCTTGTCACAAGCTTCTGTTAAATTTACATTCATTTACATTTAACCACAATGAATTACTAGGCAAACAGGTTTCTGATGAATGACTTGTTGATGGTGGACTCTGGAAGTGTATTCACATTTTCAAACCATAAATTTCTTTCAGTGATGAGTGCATGCTGTCAAAGGTGCCACCAGGCTACCACTAGTGCTGTGCAATGCTGTAAATTTTGGTATTGATCCAATACCATTATCAATACATTGCCAGTATTACCAATACTGATATTTTTAACCTGCAAAAGCAGCTTGTGTAAGGGAGACCAGGGTATCATACTGTATGAGATGAATTACCTTCAATTCTGAACACATTTTTGTGACCACTAAACCACTGTGATTTTCACTTTCCATACAAAGTATCAATCCTATCATGCTACTATGGGTCTGATGCCAGTGATGCTAGCTACCACCCTAAGGCATCACAGTCACACAGGCCTAGAGGCAGCCCTCTGGAAACATCTAGTTGCTAGGGAAAGAAGTACACTCCCCTTTTCACAGTTTCCCTACCACTAGCTGAGTAAGTGGGGGGCGTTTGCAGACAAGTCAACATCTTCCATGCAGATTACAGGTGATTAGGGGAATCTGCTAATAACCAAAGCAATCACAAAGAGCTTTTGAGGGCAGCACTGTATGCCTCTTTGCTATCAATTTTACCTAGTGACAGCTGGCAACCTCTGCATACTACTCACCAACCAGACACATTTTCCCCTAACGACCTATCGTTGTCAGGGGTCTTTCCCCTAGTGACCGAGGGTTGCTGACCCGGTTGTGTTACTGGGAACTAAACTGTCTGTAAATCTTTTTTGGCCTGACCTACTTCGGAAGTTGATTAAAAATGAATGATAAACTATGGTTTATTTCGCCCCTCATAAATCATCTTAATTCACTGTAGTTTAACTCCATATTTTCCCCCTGGTCCTCAGTAAACAACTGCTTTACACTAAAAAGAAGCATCACACAGAAAGCAAAATGAAGCTAAGGATGAAACATGTCAAATGAGGGATGAGGCAGAGGATAAAAAGCTGGGCGGACATGAAATGGGGATCAGTAGAGCTGGAAAAACAGGGAGCAAAAAGGAAAAAGCCGTGATTGTTCTCACAAGCCAAACATGAAAGCAAATTATTATTTTTTTTAAACAATACAATTATTAATGAAAAAGAAAAGCTGGGAGTTGAGAGAAGAAGAGTGTGGAGTAGAGTTAAAGTGGAATGGCTAAAAGTAGGTGCAGATTTTATATGTAGAGGGTCAGGAGAATGAAAAAAAAAAAGTGATATGATTGGGTCATGCCAACAGAGCTACCTATTACAAAGCTAAAAGCCTTTCTACCGACATGTGGTTAGTAAGCAAAGCCAGTTAACAAAGTGAAAGGTCTTTATAAAGCTTAACATGTCTGCTCATCAAATGCATTTACCACATTTGTTTCTTTGTAAAAACATGCTAATCTTTTCCTGTTATTGTGCAACTAAACACCAGCAGTCACTGTAAATGCAAACGTTGTATTTAGTGATTTATTTTGTCTAATGTCTCAACACAGCTGAGGTAGGAGAAGGAGAAAAAAAACATGAGCAAACGTGCTAAAAGCAGAAGATGTTGAAATATGGAAATAACTATTGATCATTTGACTATTTGTCCGAGGCATGCAGGCTGCGCTGAACAAAGCTCAAGAAAGAGAAACAGAGTGGGACTGAGAGATTGAGTAAAGGAAAAGTGTAGGCTGGCTGTGGCAGGAAGGAAAAGAAAGGGGAGGTAGTGCATGTGTTTCTACTTTAGTAGGCACGTCAAGCAGGGCTGAAATTAGTTGTGATTTACTGGAATGTGCTGCTTACCGCTTTCTGCTTCAAAACAGAAAAAGGGGGCAAAGAAAGAGCATAGCAGATCCTTTCTTCATCATACCTTAAAGTCTTTCTTTAAAAAAAAACAAACCATTCTATTAATTAACAAGAAGCTTTTTACACATATTGACTTAATTTTGTCTTTGTTGGAAGAAGTGCACTTTCTCCACAGCATCACTTTAACTGTACTCACGACTAAACAAACAACAAACACTAATCGAGGATGATAAACATCCCATTTACAACACATCATAGCTGAAACCTGTTAAGTGTCATTGGAGCTGTTGAACTGAGAGTTGAAACGATTTAAAAACAGTTTGTGTGGGACTAAATGTCACCGCAATGACTAACAGTTCCACTATCTTTATGATTTTTATGCTCTCAAATATGAGTAAACATCTGGGGCCAGAAGCATGAAATTGTGCACCAACAAAAAAAATACAAAAAGAGAAAACCAGAAATGCACACTTTCTGTTAGATTTATGAAGATGAAAGTAGGCCTGGTTCCGTTTTTATACATCTCAGTTCTAGTACGAGCCTTATGTGCCCTGCTGAACTCACGATTTCATATCAGGGCTTATCCCCGCTCAGTGACTCATTAAGCCTGTGAAGTAAATGCATTGTGTGGCACTTGGCGATGTCTTTGAAGAGCTGTCATTACAAAACGACTGCGATTATTTATAGCACCTGTTTTATCGCGTGTATGCACACACTCACCGGCCACACGCTCGACGCAAATATCTAATCAGCCAATCACATGAAATCATCTCAAACTGGTTTCCTGAAAATAACAATGAGTTCACTGCACTCAGATGGCATGCACAGACTCCAGCAACTGTGTGATGCCGTCATGCCAATATGAGCCAAAGTCTCTGAGGAATGTTTCCAGCAACTTATTGAATCTGTGTCATAAAGAATTAAGGGAAAATGCAAAAGGGGTTACACCCAATACTAGCAAGTTTTAAATAATAAAGTGACCTGTGAGTGTATATGACATGTCCTTTTAAGCCAACATCAGGTAAATGAGCCATACTGAATAATTGATAACCCTCCTATTAACCATAGCCAATATTTTGAGGGTTTTCCTTTTGTTTTGTTAACTAAATAGTCAAAATTATTTAATGTGAGTGATTCTCAAATTTAGAGTGATGGAAACTGCAAAATTATTTAAAAAAAGAATCATCAACCTAGAATGCATTATACAGAAAATGGTGTGTGACAGACATCTGAAAGAGGTCTGCTGCTTCTTCTGCACCCACCATGAAACGCCTGCTTTACTGAGTGTAATCAATAAAAGCTCTGCATGCATGTATGCACACACGCTCAGTATGCTTTGGACTTTTAAATCTCAAGACTTAGCAATGCAAATATTCAGTCAAGCAGTCGAAACCCATCTCCCCACAGTCCATTAGGCCAGCGTGTTGTGTTCTTTATGAAGCTTTGGCCCCGTTATTGACTCGTCTGGCCTCCGGGCGTCTTTCCCCTGGGCCGATCAATTGTCCAGTCTGGGTCAGCCGGTGGTTCCATGAATTCTCCATCCACATAACCGTGCACAGCAACAGTCGTGATTGATCATCAGCATCCTGCCTCCTCCAATGATCATGTCTGGCCATTAATTTCACCTTTTTAGTTACCTTAGCATTCTTTCTGTAGTTTTGTGCCTGTTGATTTTATGACCATTATCAACCTGTAGTTTTTGTTTGTTTCCCTCTTTGCCGCTTTGCTTTTCCTTCTCTTAAAACCTTCCGTTTCCTCCTTTTACGCTCTCCATTAAATCCCCCCTGCTGTTTTCTACAAACTGCTGCCACTGTACTCAACTCTTCATCCATCCTTCCAATCACCTGCACTGTGGCATCCCCATCTCTCTTGTCTGTAGAGCATTTGATCAGTTCACCCGAGACCAGTTAACCGTACTTCTGCCTACTGGCCCAGGGGGAAAGCGTCAAGTCTGCGCCAGGTTAGTGACAACATAAGAAAGATGCTCAGAACAAGACCTGAGTACAAAACGGTGGAAAGTGCATTTGATTGATTCTACTCAAGACACCCAGAGGTCAGATGATGGTGTGGTACTCAACCCCCCCCCCCTTCAATCAAACACACAAATGGCTCCATATAATGAGGAGGTGGAGCCCGCCAGGCAACATCAAACACTAATTTAAACCGGTTAATACCTTCATATTACCAAACTCATCATCCTCAGACAAAAAAAAAGAAGTAATTTCTCATTTCATTAGAAGCTCGGTCACGCCAGAGTCAGGTCTGTTTCCAAGTAACAAGACAGTGCGAGATGAAATTTCATCAGTGGCCCCATCATTTATCCCTAATGCAAACATCTCTTTGGCATTAATATGACTGATGGGCGGTCAATCTGAGCAACGCTCTCTCTACCGCAGAGCTCACAGTCATTAAATATGATTTACATTTTATTTCATTCTCACTTTCACCCCTCATCACCAACACCAGTAGATCAGAATGGATTAGTGTTGAGCCTGAACTAACAGCTACTGTAAATATCTAATGAATCAAATCAGAGTATATGTGTGTGTGTGTGTCAAAGACAGACGTGTCATATTCCTCAGCTCTCTTGTCTTGCAGTGAGCAGCTTAGCAAATTAAACATCATCATTAGCACTGAAGTCCTAATCCGTAAGGCATCTGATTCTTTAGTCTTAAACCTACAGTAAATACCCCTCAGGTGTAAACTCTCTCAAAAATAGAACTGCAGGACCATCTGTTTACAGCTCAGCCTAATCAAAAATGTAAAAAATAACTTGGACACCAAAGCGGGGACTGTTAAATTGGTCGCTCACGATGACCATAAGCCAGATCATTTAGTGATTAAAATAAAGCACTGGTTAAAAAAAAAAAAAAAATTTAAATACAGGAAAAGTTACAGGGTAATTTTTTGATGCAAAAGAAAATCATTCCTGTGAAAGAGGCGCTGTCGTTCTTTACAGAGGAAACCGCTTCAATTAGCAGTGCAATTACAAACACGTCAGGCCAACGCAGATCAGGCTGAGACGGAATATTTATGAAGTGATGAAGGTAGGCTCTTTGGCAGAGGAGACTCACAAGATGAACTGTCTTCCAACCTCCCAGAGAGTGGAGGAGGGGGGCCGGCGAGACATAAACCACATGAACACACACACAAAAACGATAAATACGTTCACACAAACACTCCTTTACCGAGAGAGCTGCCAGACAGGAAAAAAAAGCTAATTGTTTTTTTATTACTGATGGAATCAATTATTTGTAGAAAAAAAATCCCTTAAATATCATGCGCAAAACTCTCTCTCCAAACCATGAATATTTCAGTTTACATTGCTTTAAAACAGAGAAAGCCGATCCTCACAGGACAACCTTGATCCAGCAAATGTTGGACAACTAAGCCTTAAATCCAACATAAAGTCTGTTGTGCTTTGTAATTTATTTAGTAACTTAACAGGCTATGCCTATCAGCGTGCCACTACCAGTTAATTGAACCATTTAAGTCAGGGGTGTCAAACACGGTCCGGGGGCCAGAATTGGCCCAACAGAGACTCCAACCTGGCCCACTGGATGGTTCTGAAAAATTAGAAGGACGGTGTCAATTTTAGACATTTAACTGCGTAGGTTTTACAGAGTTTGCTGCTGACAGACCTCCTCCACAGCCATTTATACGACTTAAGTATTTAAGTAATAGATAAAAAAAATTCAGTGAGAGAAATATTTCTGGGGTTTATTGCTTTTTTTTTTTTTAAAAAAAACAATGGTTTCAAAGTTAAAAAAGGACATTTTCTGTGAATTAACAAAAACTTTCTGTTCTGTAACTTTGCACATTTATTAACTACATTTTAAGCCCAAAGAGTCACGCTGATAGATTTCTTTCAACTACAGAAGTGTAGAAAAACTAAATATAAATAAATAATATCATGAAATATCTGAGCGATTCAATGTGTAGTTAATCGTCTATACATGGACAGACAGGTGAGTGGTGTGACCCACCATGTAAGCAAAATGAGTTTGACGTTCCAGATTTAAGCTATTACTTAAATTGTCCTTATGCAGCACTTTGAAACTGTAACTGAACACTCTTAGTGCTTTATACAACTTGCCTCATTCACACGAGCATAATTTTTTACCCTTTTTTTGTTTTGTTTTTTTAAACACTAGTGCTTTCTATCTAACATTCATACTCCAAAGGATACATCTGAGTGCAGCTTGGTTTTAGTCTGTTGCCAAAGGATATTTGACGTGCAGACTGGAGCAGCCAGGGATCAAACCACCGACTTTCTGATTAGTAGATGACCCGCTGTACCTCCTGAGCTACAGCCGCCCCACCCCTCCACCATGACGTTTCATTGTATACGTTTTACTGGGTTCATGTACAATAAGAGCTTACCTTAAACAACCATATAGATGCTAATTTATAATATTTGGCAACTAGCTACTGTTCATTTGCAAGTAAAGTTTGTAACCACCTACACCAATATGCTAAACATACTGATTTCATTTCCTTCATTTACAGATCACATCAGTCAAAAATTAACATTAAATTGCCTACATGGATACAGTTAGGTATATCTAAACAAATGCTTGCTAGCTGCTGCTACCCTTTGAGCTAGTTCACTGGCTGAGGCAAATAATAGGTTGCCTTCTCAGTGCCAGGGTGACTAATCCCTTGGACCATATGTCAGCGGCTTGTCAAGCCCAGAGCCAGTGCAGCAAAAGGACACAGCAATGCAGGACAGGAAAACACAGACACACTGTGCGTCCACATGTAAGCAGGCACTGGGCTTTTGATTTTCTAGATGTAGTTCAGTAGTGGTGGGTTAGTGCTTTTGTGTAGAGGTTCTCACAAGAATAATGTTTGATCTTTGTGAGAAGGTGCGTCACAGTGTCACAGAGCCGTTTAAGATATAAGGCGGCTGCCATTTCATTACACTGCACCTAAAACTTGCCCTCATTTCAGGAAACAGCAGCGGCCTCACGGCGGCGGAGGTGGCGGAGGAGGGAAGAACCAGCCTCAGTCACCGCAGCAGCAGAGGGATCAAAACCAGCAGCAGTCCCCAAACCAGCAACAGCAGAGTTCAGCAGAACAGGGAGATAACAGAAACACTTGTGCCGGTCGACCCCCACGCCAGTATCAAGGAGGACATGGGCAGCGCCAAGGAGGGCCCTTACATCACGGATACAGCCAGAACCGGCGTTGGCACAACAATCAGAAAGGTCAGGGGCATGGACAGACAAACACTACCGGTGATAAAGGAGTACCCCCAAGAACAACCAAAGACAAAGAGACTGAGAATGTAAAACTGGGTGACGAGCACATGAGACCTCTTCTAGACTGCAGCAGCAAGAGTCTCAGTGAGTCACCCAAATCTGACTCGACGGCAAACACGACCGCTTTCGCCGATCTGACGGCTTACAAGGAATTTCCCAACACACCGCAAAGTGGAAAGGCAAGCGAGGGCCAGTCGGAGCAGCCCAAAATCTGCCTTCTGCAGTCGTCAAAGGAGAGGCTGAGGAGGAGACTAAAGGACAAGGTACTGAAAAGCTGCTTAGTGACTGTCAGTCAGTATTAAAGCAACAAGAACCGATGTGTATATACACACACAAACACAGTCACACGACACCATTTGCTCTCATGATTACCTTAATTATGTTCAAAAACATGGGTGCACTGTCATAATGTACACACATGGAGAAACACTTTCCTCCCTGCCTTGCTTGTCTGTTCATTTTTACAGCATTCAGGTTGACACACACACCCAGACTGGCAGGGAGGGGAGCACATGTTCTCACTAAGGAGGTGAAGGAACTAAACCAGCATTAGCTTAACAGTTTTTGATGTTTTCCACTGTGCCCCAAACTGATGAGTTGGCCAACTGTAGCTGCCCCCCTACCCCCCCCCCCTTTTTTTTTTTCTCCTTACAGCTAATTCATTACCACCAGGAGACCATTGATTTGACAACACGGGACTTCCCAAGATGCAGCAAGGCAGGAATTAGTAAATATACCCTCTGTGATGCCAGTGAATCAGTGAAACCAGTCTAGAAGGGAACTTTTGGTTGATGGGATGCACCGAGAAATACGTCTAATGTTTGCATCATCGTTGTTTGCAATAACGTTTTTTCCTAACTGGTGACAAAACCTGGTGTGTTCGCAACATTTTGCAAAACCTTGACTGGGTTACAAGTCACGCGCTTTCAGCAGGGCTACACAATCTGTTGCTTGGCAGTAGTCTGATTGCAGACGATTTTAAATCACATATATTTTGCTACAACTCTGCGTGCACACAGCGAGATGAGCAGGGAACAGGTGGAAGGTGAATTTATTCATCTAATACGAGCAGCAGCAGGGCCTCCCGCTAGATCAGACTCAATTTTTTACTTTTTTTTTTTTTTCCCCAATACTCGAGCCACCTGAAATCGAGTGAAATGAAACGGCCACCTTGCTGCTCACGCTGGCCTCCTCGCATCAGTTTCTGCCAGGATTCCTCTGTGGCGAGAGGGATGGGGCAGGTGGGCCCGTCCTATTTCTGGTCACCAGTTTAGGAGGTGCATCTCTGCAACCCTTTCCCTGCTTTGTTAGAATGGTAGCTGAGCAAGGGAAACACATTATAATTGTGCCATGAGTCACCACCTTTTAAATGATAACGAACCCACTGCCTGCTTTGTTCTTTTCCCTCCTTTCACTCATACTCCTACACTTTTTTTCCCAGTGGCATTGACAGTTAACAATGGAAAACAATGTGTAACAATACAGTTAATAATACAGTTAATAGGTACAAAGACTCAATGTAAGAAAAATGGATATACCTGTGATTTATCTCTCTTTTTCTAATCAGCTTAATTATAAACATAGTTATAAACTTGCCTTTGAACCAGAACGTTATTGGAAAAGGATATAGGAAAACTGGAAATACAGTATCAGTCATACCTGCCTTGGCTCACTCTATGTCTACTGAGCCAACAGAGCAATAATCGGAGCCAGGGTGGCTATCCACTTAAAATGACACCCCAGATAGTGCTCTATGTGAAAAATCTTGAGTGGTTATGAATGTAAATTAGAGTTTCTGTGACAATTTCTGTGGGAGTGTCAAGGACATTGCATGATAGAAGAGGAATGTTTCAGCAAAAAAAAAAAAAAAAAATCATCATATGACAGCTTATAAAGAAGAAAATGTTGAAAGCTGTGGCCCGTGTACGTCACTGAACTTAACTGCTGACCCTTTTTCCACTGACCAAGTCAGTCAACCCAGTACAAGAAGTGTCTGTACCCAAACATGGAACTGTCAGAGGTTATTGTGTGTTTCAACGAGGAATATAACAATGACTGGCACATGAAGCCAGGACTGTGAGAGAACTTAGTAAAACAGAAAAAACCCAAAACAGAAAAGTTCAATGGTGTTTAATTTCACATGAGAGATCATTACTAGTCAGAGTAATGCATCACTGTGAAACTGTACCGTTTTTGAAGCATTTGCTATTTAAGCTACAAATGAGCTTTAATATGTCTGTCCACATATTCAGGACTTTAACTAGAGCAACTGTTCCCTAAGGAAAGAAACATGACGTATAAACTTCCTAAACATTCTCATTAACTCAACTTGCTTTGTCATTCATCGCAACTCATGTGTCAGATTAGCTGACATTTATTTCTCTGTAGGAATATCTGATTTGTGTTGAAATCTACTGTGCTCTGAATCTAATATCATTATCCTCACCAACCACTTACATGCATTATCCCGTCTTTCCCCTCAGGAGGAAGCATGCGTGCAGCAGTCGGGCCCCGGATCACGGAATATGGACCGGCTAGTGGCGCTTCTCAACAGCATGAGGAGCAACAGCAGTGGAGTAGAGCAACAGCTGGCGTCCTTCATGGAGGAGGCGCAGTCCTCAGCCCGTTCGGAGGAAACCCTCGCTCAGGTGGTCGGCGCGATCTACTCCAAGGCCGTGTCGGACAGGAGCTTCGCGGCAACAGCTGCGAGGCTCTGCGACAAGATGGCGCTGTTCATGGTGGAGGGGACCAAGTTTAGATCGCTGCTGCTCAACATGCTGCAGGTGAGATGACAACAACGGCGTCCAAAGCTTATCCTGGCTCCTTAATGTTTTCTCTAAATACTGAAGCAGGTGTAATTTATTTATTTATTTATTTTTGGGGGGGGGGGATTTTTTTTAAATAGTAACTTTTACTGAAAAAACGTTGTGTGCTAAACTGTTCTTAAAAAAACAACAGTGTTTGCAGCCATGTGCAATGAACTTGAGAGCCTGTTGCCTTTTGAAATAGCTGCTTTGAAGATGGGGATGAGGTCTGTGACCACTTGCAGTTAGTTAGTGTTTTTAAAACAACGTTGTTGCATCAAAAAAGGCAGATGGAGTCAGTCAGTAAGTCTGCAAGTGAATGGGGTGGCATTGGCAATTGTATCCAATCTGTTTGTGAGAACATGAGTAACTATGATAAACTGGTCAAAATGATGAATCCCCCTGACTGTACCTGCCATTTTATGCCTTGAAATGCATGAGTTATTGTAAACAAGAAGTTTAAATGAGCATTAAATATCATATTTTATACTCTATGTTTTAACACAGGGGTAGGCAACTCCAGGCCTCGAGTGTCGGTGTCCTGCAGGTTTTAGATCGCACCCTGGGTTAACACACCTGAATCAAATGATTAGTTCATTACCAGGCCTCTGGAGAACTTCAAGAAATGCTGAGGAGCCGTTTAGCCCTTTAAATCAGCTGTGATGGATCATGGACACATCTAAAACCTCCAGGACACCGGCACTCGAGGCCTGGAGTTGCCTACCCCTGTTTTAACATAATAATCTGTCAATTCAGCAGCTACTTTCAAGCTTTGCTTTTTTGAGAACGTTCAGGTGGAAGCCCACTGTGTGTGTTTGTGTGTGAGACGCCGTAAATGTCAGTGGGCACAGCAGCTAATCTAAACACCCAGGGGGGAAGAAAGAAACCCGTTCCCCCTTTTTCCTCTCCGTGTCTTCACTTAACTGCACCGTTCCAGTCTCGCACCCTCCGTGAAAACATCCCCTTCGCCGTTGCATACTTCACTCCCCCTTCCTCCTCATCCCTCATGAGCTCTGTATTCCAGAGCTGCCCCATCTTATCACCCTCCCCTCACCTAGAATGACACAGGCCACTGCCTCACTACTTCATCCTGCATAGTTCCCAAGTGCATCTCTCACCCGCCAAACTTTTCCTTTCGCCCTTCGCAAACTCCTGAGAGCAGCAGACAAACTAGAAGTAGACATACAACACATCCTTGATGCCGGCAAGGACTAAATGTTAACCCATCCGCTTCTATGCCCCCCCTGTACTCCTACGCTCTTCTTTTTCCTCCTCCCTTGAGCTTTAGTGTTTTTCCACCTCTTCCTTTAGATGCTAAACTTGTTTTTATCCCAAATCCAGCAGCAGTAAATCTTGCCTTGATCCTTTTACACCCCCCCCCCTTTTTTTTATTCACCCCCTCTTCATCTCAGCTGTCAGGTCCCTTCTTTTCTTTTATTCCTCACTTTAAAATCCACTTCCTAGCTAGCCAGCCAGCATGCCCCCCCTCCCCCCTTGTCTTTGACATTTTGACTTTTTTTTTTTTTGTTGCTTTAAAACATTTTAAATGTCATAAGTGGGCTCATGAAAGCTTTAATTAATGATGCTGCTTTCAGGCCCCTGGATCTCAGTATGGGGTGGAATTACTGTGCGTCTGCTGTGGCTTTGCTTGAACATAGTCAGACTTTCTCATAATGAAATATTTAACACAGCTCAGAAGTCCCAGGGGCCCCTTTTTGTCTATTACTGTTGACACCTTTTGATATTATAATATGATATGATAATTTGCTGAATCATTTTAGTTTAATTTTGAGCGCGTGTTGCGCTTGTTTTTAAATGGGCGGAGCTTCCTGCCAAACCTCTTTACGTCTCCGTTGTTTGTGCACAGGCAGACTTTTAGTGTAGCCGTTCAGCTGCCCAACAGGCAGCAGAGCGAGCGGCTCTGATTGTTGATAAAGTTTCACTTTAATCTGCTGAATAACATCTTTACAAGTGCACATTAAGCATTAACACATATTAACCCCGGCACTTTAACAGCACCACACAGTTCACCACACTTCACTTTCAAACTAAATTAACACACTCGCCTCCACTTCTGGCAGTTAAAAGAAATTTGGGGATTTTTTTAATGCATTTTCAAGCTGCTTTTTGGCTTCAAGTACGTTGAGGAACAAGGTTAATATATGTGCCACCTACCAAAAAATCCCATTAGAGAGATGGAAAAGTTGTTAATAATGATTAATGGTTCTGCCAGGAAGATGGTTAACCATCTTCACTTATGAATTTAACACCTACCTACCCACTGCCTACTTGTACTACACAGCTACTGAAGCTGGATAACCGGGAATGTTTCAGTGTGTTTTCTAAACTAACCAAGCATCCTTTTTCCACTCAGAGGGATTTTTCCTGTCGCGAGGAGCTCCAGCAGTCAGATGTGGAGCGGTGGTTGGGTTTCATCACCTTCTTGTGTGAAGTGTTTGGTACCATGAGGAGCTCCGGCGAGCCGTTCAGGGTGCTGGTGTGTCCCATCTACACTTGTCTACGAGAGGTTTGTATCTGTTTTCTTTTAGGTCACTAGCCAAAATTATCAACCCCTTTCACGCTTTTCGAATAAAAGAAAGTGCCCAGCTGCGTCTCTGTATCGTGCTTGCTCAGTTCAATACATGCACTGAATCAGAGTTTCCTGTTTTTGGCCAGACTCAGTCTAGACTCTTGAAACCACAGCTCTGTTTGGTTAGTGGTGCAAAAACAGCCAGGACACCATCAGTTCCAGTAAAATTTTGTGACCCCAGGTTCACTTCTCATCAGCTGGTCTTGCTCAGTTAGACACGCTCTCTCGGTCTCCATGGAAACCATTAAGGGAAGCCGCAGCAGACGCACGGCGATACAGAAGTGGTTAATGACAAATGAAATACTGAAAGGGGAAGCAAGCGAGGTGAGGGAGGTGAGGGGAAGTGGGGGAGACTGTGGCTCAGGTTGACTGTCAACTCATGGCACAACAGGTAAAAAAGAAACCAGCAGAGAGGAAGCTTGGTTTTAATACAGGGTCTGAACGAGAAAGGAAAAACAAGGTCAGGTGTAGGAACTAGTCTGAACACTGTCCAAAAATACACATCCACAAAATAGCATCACTGCTTGGTTAGGTACACCTGTTCAACTGCTCCTTAACGCAAGTATTTAAATCAACGAATCACATGGCAACACTAAGTCAAATAACTGAATAAGGCTGTGAGGGTTAGTGTGTATTCCCTTCAATGATCGCAGTAGGCATTAACTCACAGAGGCAGACTCCACTTCTTTTGCTAGCGGCAATTTTTCTAATTCTTCATCCCACATTTAGCGGTGAGTTGAACAAACGTCCACCGCAGACACGCATTTCGGACCGCATAGAATAACATGGCATTCACAGAGGGATGATGAACATGAGAATCAAAACAATTGGGATTTATAAGAAATCCATTTTAAAAAGACGGAGAATTAAAAATTGCTGTATGTGTGACAAAGTTTCATTCAGATAGGCCCACCCAATAAGGAGGAGATGGGGCAGAGACAGTCATACGTACACTACAATCGTTATAGTAAGATTCTTTATGATATTTCCTTTGTTGTTTGTATCTTCTTAATGTGATTTTACATTAACAAATTCTATCATCTGCTGCACCACATGCAGCTGTGAGATGAAGTTCTATTTGTTGTCGGATCAGCAGAAGGAGAGTGAGGTTTGGTTGCATGAGTGAGAGGAGATAGAAGTGAACTCTATACGGAACAAAAGGATTCGTGTAATGACACTTCAAACCTCCCCGCATCTGATTTGAAAACATATCGTCCAGCCCTCAGGGAGACAAGTAATTTTTTGGCATCACTGGAGAACATTTCCTCATATTGAAATTCAAGTGGGGTAATTGGAGACCTCTGCACCCCCTTTTTTTGTTCTGTTTTTCCAGGCATTAGAAAATCTAGCCAGTGAGATCTTAGCCAAGCCCCAGATCAAGTGATGTAGTACAAAAGGAGCAACAGCCCAACAGGCGGAGCTGGTTAAACAGAAGACCTCCTCGCAGGCAAAGAGGCGTCAGCCTCCGAGCATCTATGCTGGATATTTGGTGACATTATTTTTAACTCCTACACAGTGCGTGCATTTTTCTGGTGAGGGTGGAGGGCTGGATTCTGAAATTCAGCTTTTGTTTCACTTCCATATTTCTAGTGTAGTTTGAACACACCTGGCGTCTCATTAACAAACAAAACAATCGCAAACAGTTTAAGCCATCCACACCCTGTCTGAGGGTATGCCCAGGGCTTTATCTCAGGCTTGTTAAAAGGCTCAACAGCATGACCAAGGGTGTGGACTAACCAGTCAGCAATACACACAAACACGCCTCTATAATCTACATCAGCAGTATGAAGGGAGCCCCGAGAAGACTAGAGGTCAGAAGCCGCCTGTGAACAACTTAAACACTAATAATGAGGTTATATGGTGCGTGTGTGTGTGTGTGTGTGTGTGTTTGTTTTCAAGCCCACATAAGCGGTCTAATAATCAGTTTCCTAGAGACAGTCTTCGTGACTTTGATCTGGCCGCTGTTTTGATTGTCCTGTTGTAACATGCGATTGTCAGATTCTTGCTACAAGCTATGTGCAATAGGTGTTTGCATATGCACACGCACACCCACCTTATACATGCGGTCTAAGTGTTTGCATATGCATACATATGTCCCTGCAGAGGAGACACTTCTCCAGTAAACGTAGCCTGCACAACAGGATCAGGTAACAGCAAAGGTGTGTTAGTGTTTGGGCTTAAATGCCAGCTCCTATAGCCAGAGCAAATTAATGAGTGCTGATCCCATCCATTAATAACTGACAGGCTGCTATAGCTCCAATCAAATGGAAGATTTGCCCCACACAGAACAAACTAAAAGACATAATCCTCAAGTAAAATTAAATTTAAAGCACACCTTAAAACGAATGACTTTTTTCCAATTGACACATCCTGCCATTACAGAGCAATATTTGCATTTGTTTGAGTCCTACTTTTGACTCAAGCTCCAGGACCTGCTGTCCTGTTTTAGCTCAGTTGATCTGTGACTGCTCACCAACTAGCTGCTTTTTTTGCTAGATTAAGTGACCCGTTCTACAGCTGTGCATGCGTTGTAGCACAATTAAAATGACACGTTCATCTATCTTTTTGTCTCTTGGGCTTACTTCTTTTTAAATATGTTGCCATGGTAACAAAGGTTGGCAAAAACCCTTCAGGTCAGAACTTAATAAAAATCATATAAAAGATTTTTGACTTGGACCTTTAGCCTTGAGTTAAAGCAACATGCTTTGTGTACCAGTAATCATACACACTACCAATTATTGAATCACTTGAGTTCAACTCTGTTATTTTCAAATGAAGGGGAAAAACTGTGATGCAGTGTGGCTCATGATTCTACCCCAAAAGATCATCATGTGATCATGTGACCCATACAAGTTGCCATCAGGATATTGGTTTGCAGTCACTCCTGGTAGACAGCATGTACATACCCTCCGGTGGTGACATCAGGACCTATTTATATGGTATCTTGGCTTCCCTCTTAGAAAGCTACCAGTAGCTGTTTACTAACTTGTTCAGTGGATTTTAACTTTTTCCCCCATTAAGATTTGACAACCTCTGTATTCTTAATGACAAGTTGACACGTCAGTATGTATTAATAAAGACGTGGTTAGACGATCGTTAGAATAGTTTCCGCTCACTTCTGATGCACACTCAGTCATTTTGTTCTATGACAGAAACCACTCAGTTCAGAAGACAGCTTTCAGGGTTTTCAAGGGGGGGAAAGTTTAACAGTCTTACATTGTTAAACTCTGTATTATTGTAGTGTTTACCTTACAGTATAAAGTGCCTTGAGGCAACTGTTGTTGGGATTTGGTGCTACATAAATAAAACTGAATTAAATTAAATTATAACAGATACCAGACAAATATGGGGCTGGTCCTGAAGCGTGAATTCCAGTTTTGTCTACTACGTCAGAATCCTTCGAGTTGGTGTGTTTTTAATAAAGCATGTTTCGCTCTGCTTCATCCCCTGCTGCAGTTATTGAAGATACAACCTTGAAGATACACTAATGCAGTGGCCCCCAACCCCCGGGCCTCGGACCGGTACCGGTCCGTGAGTCGTTTGGTACCGGGCCGCGAGAGTTGAGGCTCAGGTGTGAAATGTATAGTTTTCAGGGTTTTTATCGGTTTTCAGCGTTATTTTGTCATCGTTTTTATCGTTAACTCGGTTTTCCTGGGTCTTTTCACGTGTGTTATGAATAAATCTTCTTTTTTTCGGTACCGGTACTAGTTTTATTTTGTTGTATTTATCCGCGACACCTTAAAGGCCGGTCCGTGAAAATATTGTCGGGCATGAACCGGTCCGTGGCGCAAAAAAGGTTGGGGACCGCTGCACTAATGCACATGTGAAGTCCAAACTCATTTAAGTCACTCACAGAGCCGTGTTTGGATTTATTTCTTCTCTTCAGTGCTGTGAAACAATCAAAGGGAAAAAAAATAAGACGGCTGTATTTTCTAATCCTGATGTCTTTTAAATAAAAATACTGTAAATGGAAGTCGCACAGAATCCCGGGTTTTCCCATGGCAGTAAGATTAGTTTCTTGATGATATAACCAACCAGACATCCGAGTGTTTTCAGCTTCAGCCGGAGAGACTGAGTGTTAAGCTGTCTCTCAAAAACTTTTTTTTTAAATGCTGATTTTTCAGCTGGAACACACCATGTGTTACGGTGCAGCAGTGACAGGAGAGAGAAGAGAGGAAAAGCTTATTGCAACGGATAGGAAAGCTGATGATAGATGAGTATAGATTAGATCGTTATAAGTGTATTGAACAAAACTTCCTCCCTCGGTTCCCCGGGGAACTCATTATGAGCTAATCCCGCTTGTCACATAGTTCTCCTGCTCTGGAAAAGGACGGGACTTGAGTTTCCACATCAAACAGCCACACTGTCACCACACCCGTCTGAGCATACTGAGGAGCTGACGTCTGAGCAACTGTTGGACCTAAATGATAGGTGGAATACCATTAAGCTTACAGTGTGGAAATAAGAGGCCTGCTCACAGTGAATGTGGAGCATAGCATCAAATGGTGGAGGATTACTTTTTTTTAAAAAATGTTTTCACCTCTGAGGAGTCAGACATTCGAATGACTGGTTTTGATCACAGCGTCTTTCCTAAAGCATGCATTTAAACAGGGTTTGGTTTGTCTGCTCAGTTTTAAAATGAAAACACAGTGATCGTGTTATTTAGCTCTGAAATACTGAAGTTGGGTTACTTGAGCGGGTTGGAGTCTCTATGGTGCATTCTATCTAGTACTCACATATTATATCATTGCCGTTTTTATAGTGAACTTATTCATACAAAATTGTTTGTTTTATTAATTGAATAGCTTCAGAGCAACATGAGCCTTTATGGAGAGTCAGTCTGCCATTTTTTTTTAAACTTCCAGTTTTAAGATGCACCAATTCCTGTGTGAAATATCGGGATTTGGCAACTTCATGCTGCTCTCTGCCCATCAGCTGGTTGCTAATTCTGTCTGTCTGCAGTCTGGTAGCATGCAGTGGGTTTAAAAAGCTTTTCTTTTCTGGTTTTTTTTTTAAGAGTGAGCCAACACTGCTAAGCTGTGGGACAGTATGTTAGGTAATACAGATTCAGGTGATAAACCATATAAGAGATTGAACATTTTTATATACAGTTGGCATTGAAAAACAAATTGGATTTATGGGTTGTTCTCCTGAACAAGGTGATGTCCTGTTTATTCCCTCCGTGATCTCACTTATTTTTTCCTTTACTCTGTCGCTGGACGGCGCATTGATGCGTGACCGTATTTTCCTCATTTTCAAAACACGCTCCCCCCTTCCTCCATGGTACTTCCTTCCCTCCATCAGTTTAATCAAAGCAGAGCTTTGTAAACAGTGTTATGAAGACTAAGGCAGCATTAGAGTTGAGCATTTAGCCAAAGTCCCTTCTGCTGTAAACTGAACCTAGAAGCTCGTATTCTGGCATAATGTTATTCTACCTCTCTCTGCCTGCATTGTTTCAGGGGAGTATTTGTATGCCCATCTGTGCATGCGGGCCGGCATTGGTGTGTGTGTGTGTGTGTGTGTGTGTGTGTGTGTGTGTGTGTGTGTGTGTGTGTGTGTGTGTGTGTGGTAGTGGGTGGGAGGGGGCTAACATGTTTACCCAATCCACTGTTTGTTTTTGGCCACGCTGTGTGTTTACGTGTGTGTGCTACTGCGTGTGTATGTACATTGTGCGTAAAGGAAGGCATGATGTGTGATGTTTGCTGGCAGCCTGGAAGCTCAGTGTGTTGTCTTCCGGGATTTAAAATGTTAATGTCAAAAATATTTACAATCAGGATTAGCTCCCTCCCCGTTTCTTTGTGAACTCATGAACACATTTTTCTGTTCTCTTCATCAAGTGGTTTAAATCAGTTTTTGTATGTATACAGTGCATCTTCCATCATTTCTACTGTGCTACTTCTGGACTTGTGTTGTGCTAGTTTGCGCAGCCCTTTGCTTTGTAAGTCTTACAGTGTCTGTTCTTGTCCTTTGCAGCTGCTAGAGTCGACGGATGTTAAGGAAGACGCAGTCCTCTGCTGCTCCATGGAGGTATCAATGCATAATTACTTAAAGTCAAGTCTTCATACTCAAAAGTCAAACTGGCCCCTACAAACACAAGTGCTCGCCTATACAGACACCACAGACTGTATAGAGATTGACAGACCACGTGACTTTCGCGCATTGCATTGTAGGTACGACTGGCAGCAAACTCAAAACACTGCATCAAGCGTTAGCATTTCCAGCACCGGTAATCATTAATTCTGCGGTTTTAATCCCTACTTGCATTTTATTTGCCCCTAAAACAGTTATGTACAAAACGACGGAGAACACGGCAGGTCCGTACAAAGACAGACTTGACGAAAAGGCAAACCAAGAAAAAAAAAAAGTACGAGGAAAAAATCAAAGGAGTGAAACGGTTAGACCCATACGAGCATACAGAGTGGAGTAAGGACGTTAGCGTGCTGCCCAACTTTTATCACGCACATATTTATTATTATATGGTCCTAAGTGTGAGTGCATACACTCACAAAATGTTTAGTAACTTCAGATCCCTGCAACAAGCCCAGGTCCAGTTTACTTTGGTGATTTGGACTATTCCATTTCACAGCTGTTGTTAATTTTTTTTTTCTCTTTATCTCCTGTACAGGCAAACACAATCTATTTGTCTTTTCAGGTTGTAGTATTACACAACATTTTCAGATCCAATAGAAATAAAATAAGTGTTTCGTAATTCATTCAATTTATTGTCTTTATTTATAACTGGCATTATTGTTTCATTCTATTATAGGATCTTACAAGAAACAGGCAAAATTGTAAAAATCCACTATGCTTTATTAGCTGCTTCGGTGAAAAACAAATCAACAATGCAAAAAAAATAATAATAATAACCATTGCAAAACAACTTACTTGAAAACAGTTATTCATCACTTGATTGCTTCAATACAACACTTGGGCACATATATGCGGGACTTTTCGCGGCTGTTTTTATATCGCTCTCTCACTTAACCAATCAAATCTCGCTGTGGTAGCAGCTTTAAACTCGGTATCACCCAGGTTGATAGAGGGGGCCCAGTCTGGATCGCCACAGTGAACAAAGCAGCATAGTGCAACGAATTCAATTCAAATCAATATAAGACTTATTTGTAACCCTCATCAACAATTATGTTATGATAAATTACGTAATAACTACAACAGAAGCCATCAGTCGGCTCTTTGTTACTTCGGAAACATGGCTTGAACAATTTCTCTTCCACGACAGAATCCGATAAAAAACGATCTCTTTACCCGTCGGCTTCCCGTGGCTGTCATGCGACCGGCTATTGCAGTTAATAATGCCATTCTTTGTTTCTTTTTATCGTTGTGTGACTGTTTTCTTATGAAAGCCTGCGTGCCCTAGTACCGCTCGCCACTCGTACCTACAATCCTTTGCGGTTTTACCCCGGAAATTACATCACATTTTCGATCTCTATACAAAAGGTGGATATAGTCAGTCATTGGTTTCTGGATTTGCATATTGAAGCCTTAATTTGAGCATTTTTGCTGCGTAGTGTTTCTAAAACTGGGAAGCAAAACTATATGCTTATCAGTAGCATTATCAGTCGAAGCATAGCTAAATTGTACTCTGCAGATGGATTTAACATCACGAAAGACTTGAAAGTAGCGACCAGAATCATAAATTTATTAGGAAAGAATTTACTCAGGTCATAAATGTGGTATGCAGATGGCCCGTTTTCCCATAGACTTCTATACATTTGAACTTCTTGTTGCAACAAGACTAGTCGCCCCCTGCTGGCCATAAAAGAACACAGTTAAAGTATCTAATTGGCTTTGCAGTGGATTTTTTAGACCAGAGGCTGTGTGTTTTTTAAACGAAGCTAGCAGGATGTAAAAGTAAAAACACAGAAATTTAGCCCCCTGGAACAACTATCTTGCAAACTATATCAGGGGTCTTGTTATCAGGGGTGGGTGGGGTGGGGGCGAGTAGAGTCTGCATCACCCATAGAGCCACAGCCTCCACATTTAATGGGAAATCTGCCAGGCAGCAATAAATCCTTTAAACGGCAGAAAGTAATACCTAGAACTAAAAGGACAGAAAGGGCTAAGGCAGGTGAGCTCTGATTGGAAAAGAGTTCCCAGATGCTCGCAAACACAATGTTTGCAGTCTTGATTACATACTGGCAGCCTCGGCATGCACACATCTCCATGGCCAGAGGGTGTGTGAACCTCTGCTTGTCTGACTGTATCCACAATAACAAGGTGCCAGACATTGTGTCTTGTTCTCAGTTAAGGACGCACACACGCACTCTTTTCTCTGACCTCCTACCTCTTTACTCCCCCACCCTCCCTTCCTTGTCTCTCCACCAGCTGCAGAGCACAGGCCGACTGCTGGAAGAGCAGCTCCCCGAGATGATGACAGAGCTCTTAGCAGCTGTCAGAGACAAGATGCTTTGTCCCGCCGAATCTCCGCTGACTCGCTCTCTGCTCATGGAGGTCATCGAACTGCATGCGCACCGTTGGAGCCCCCTGGAGGCTCTCACTACCCAGTACTACAACCGTACCATCCAAAAGCTCACCACCACTGCCTAGGTGCCAGCTCCCACAGGAGAAGAGAAGATGTGTCCTCCTCACCCCAACACAACAGATGTTTTCTGGTTATGCATTGTAATAATGTCTGTTGCCTAAAGAAGTAAATGTCGCTATTGAGCTTAACTGTAAATTCCATTATTAAAAAACAAAACGGATAAGAAAAGGTAACCACTACCACAGACAAATCATGTAAGAGCCTCCTAACAGGTAACCCAAAAAGCCAACACTACATGTGCCACATTTGGCACACATTTGAGAAGATGGTAACTGATAGGTAGTCAGTGTGGGTGTGTTCGGCCACATGGAGCCTGAGAGCTTGGCTGGCTGCTGGATAAAGGAGGGAAGAGACAAGAGAGGGGTCACGTAGCAGAGAGGAGGAGAGGGCAGCGGTCTGTCCGTGGGGAATAGAGAGATCTGTGCCCAGAGATGAATAGAGGACGGAGAGCGAAGGGGCGGGTGGGGGCCGGGGTGGTCTGTGTCAGTCTCTTCATTGTGTTCGTTTGCCACACCTCCCCTCCTCCCCTTCCCTCTTCTGTCTCTCCGTTAGCCCCCAGGGTCTGTGTGGCTGATAAAAGAGAGGAGGAGGCAGGGAGCAGACACAGTGCTGTCTGTCTGGGCTGTCTGCCCTGCCAGCCCAGGGACCAGGTCAAAGGGCCTCGCTGTGGAGCCCCCCCACAGCTCCTCCCTGCCTTTGTCTCCCCGACACCCCCCACCCAGCAGGAAGCCCTTTTGAGGAGATGAGACAGCGGGCCTGCTGGGCCAGGCTGGGTTGGGGATAAAGATCAGGCTGGCTAGAGTAGGGTGACAGATGGCTGCTTGAGCCCCTGTGAGACGACACACTCCGAGCACACCCCACTGGCACCCCAACTCCCTGTTCCCCAAGCTCAGGCCCACACAGCCAATAGAAGCAGTAGAAATATTGCAGAGGGTGGGGTGAGGGGGGAGCAGCATTAGGAAATTAAATCAGACACTGCTGTCTGATAATTCCTTTGTTTTTGTCTTGCTACGGAATGTCTCTTCTGCTGTTAAGCCGTGCACATCTATGCTTTGTTAACCACATCATCATCATCATTATATTTTTTTATCATTTATTGTTTTTGGTTATCAATGTTTCATTTTGAAGTCCTGTTTCAATGGTAATATGTATGAGATATTATAGTCATAGGCCTTATTGCACAGGATCGATTTGTTTTGCACCGTTTTGAGGCGATTTGCTTTAAAAACTCAGAAAAAACAGAAGTAGGAAGTTTGAATTGGAATCAGCATTGCAGAGTAACGGCGAATTCAAGTAGAGAGAGATCTGAGTTGAGCATAGTGAGGGATTTGAGGATGTTTTAATGGACTAGTGGCCTTGTCAATTGCCCTTTTTTTCTCTCCGTTGTTTAGGGCACAGCAGCGAGCGTGCTGAGGACTTTATCGCATCGTTGTGTTGTTGAAGGAAATATATATAAATATAAAACAACTGAAAAAGTGATGTGACAACTAAAAGAAAAAAAATAAGCATGGCACACAATGAAGCAGAAGTACAATGCTTCTTTACAATTTCCTCCTACGCAAGCCATTCTTTGCAGTGGATGTTTTTGCAAGTGTTTAATATCGACTGTAGTTTGGTCTTGATTTTTTTTTCCTTTTGGAGAGAAATGACAACTATTAACCTGTGTATTTGAAGATGACAATGACGACAAGAAAAATCTTAACTGTTTGACCTCATATTAGCTAGTCATGTGTGACCCTTATTCCAGCTAACGTGTGTACTGCAATAGTCATACCAAGCCAATCACGTTTATTTGGGGGGGTTTGTTTTTGTTTTTTTTAAATGGGCTCTCTATATATAATCTGCATACGATATAATTACAAGTATTACAAAAAAAACTCTTAAATTTGGGGAATAATGCAGCAGTGATGTTACACATAGGAATACCGTGGTTGTGTGGCTACAAGTTAGCTCATCCTTTTTCATCAGGAAGTAGCTGTTTGGGAGTAATCACACACACACATATATGCTTAGTTCCCACTGATTCTCTGTGGGCTGTTTTTATATTATTATTATTATTTTCTGTGTCTTGCATCAAGAATTAAGATCCTGTGTGGTAGAAACACACCCCAGAAGATTAGTTAGATGAGATGGGTGACAATTTGTTTTTCTTTTTTAAGCTCAGATGTTTTTTGAAGACGCATCCCAATCATCTGTACGTGTGTGTGTCTGCTTAAGAAGTGATCTGTTTTATTGTTTTGTCTTTTGTTGTTGTCTTATTTTGTTTTTAGGTTTGTATTTAAATTATATTTAGCTCATTTATATATATATATATATTAAAAAGAAACTTTTTTTTCTTCTGGTGGGTTTTTAACACATCTGAAGCAGTGATACCTAGCTTGCTGGCAAGTGTGTAAGTTTGGTATTTCTGGGGTTTCCTTTGTGAAAAAAGAAAGAAGGCCATCAGTCAGTATCCATTATGCAAAGAGCGGTTCCCTCTCTCAGCAGATTGGGGCAGGTGGGGATTGCCCCCATCATCTGTGGCACCCCCTCCCCCCACCTCCAACCCCTTGTGCCCTTAGACCCCTGCGCTCGGGTCACGTGACTCACTCGACGACTGAATGAGATGCACCCTCATTTGGATTTTCTCGTGAATCTTGACAAAACGAGCGGCCCGGCCAACGCACGGACGAGCTTTTGGGATTGACGACGGTGGGTCATCTGTGATGAGCTTTTGTTTTTGTTTTTCTAAGCAGCTGAAAAAATAAACTAATAGGAAAGAAAAGATGTGCTGGAACAAACTCTGGTGTGTGTTGGGGTTTTTTTTTTTCCTTCTTTTCTGTCTCGTCAATTTCTCAGTGCAGTCACATGGAAGCTGGCGTGGTATCACTAGACAAAAAAAAAAGAAAAGTCATTCAGACACGACAAAAGAAACAATGGCACACACGTGGTTGGCTCCGTCGTCAGCAGACAGACTGCGTAACTAATCGTGGCGCCGCAGTGGGTCATTTTACTAACAATTCATACGTGTGCACGCTGCAGCTCATTTACATCGTCACACATTAAGCCGAACACACTTTAGAAATTAACAGCGCCGTCTGTGTTGGTGTGCACGACTGCCACGCAGCGACCTTCATCAGTGACTCGCCTTTGCTGAGCCCCCTAACATATGCCTGGGGGCTCCACGACTTTGGCGTCCCGATGGGCGCTCTTAATGCAGGGGTTACCTCCCTGCTGAGGGCCCCGTCCCTCAAACCTATTGGATGTCCTCCAGCCCTTATCCACAGCGATCAACATAATCCCACGTGATTATTCTGAACACTTAAACACATGTGAAAGGCTGACGTTAGATTTCTTTGTTTTATTTCACGCAGAATCACAACACAAACAGGGCCAGTAAGGAAGTTATAGATGTTCTAATCTGGCAAACAGGGAAGTGAAAACACACCAACAGCAGATGCAAGAGGGGATAGAAATGAAATACTAAAATGAGTGAATGCTCATATCATACAGGGGATGATTAATGAATAACTGACACTGATGGCCAGCACCGGTCACACTTAATTCAGCTTGGTACAGTAAGAACAGGTAGAAACACTGTAACTTTAAAGAATGAAGATTGTGTCTCTTCCTTTGTCTGTCACTGGGCCCAACACTGACTGATGAGTGAAAGAAAGGTCTGTAATCCAGAATTCGAGATGACATCTGCCCATTTTCCTATTGCTCCATAACTATTCCATAACTATTAACTCTGGGCTGGAGGTGGAAAGAAGGCTGGGTAATTACAATTTTGGTTTGCAAAGATTAAAACAACATAATTGGGGACAAAATTCTTACTGCTTTTGGGGGCTGAAACCTATCCCAGCTGTCATACGGCGAGAGGCGGGGTACACCCTTGACAGGTTGCCAGTCTATCACAGAGCTAACACAGACACTGACACCCACATCCACACCTAGAGTCAGTTTAGTTTCACCAATTAGCCTAACCACATGCATATCTGTGGGAGGAAGCCATATTACCTGGAGAGGACCCACTCAGAAAGGCCCCAGGCTGGAGTCAAACCCAAGACCTTCCTGTGCGGTGACGGTGCTAATCACCACACCATCCTAGATGCTATATGGAGCAAAAAAAAACACCCACACTTTTCTACTTCTAAAAATGTGCATATGATTAACATAATTCTGCTTTTGTTATTCACTATTCTGTTTTCCATTGTCTCATTCCGACGTATTTTTGGTTGTCAAAATCAAACTGGTTAACAACGGATCATACGTTTTGGATCAAACCGAACCATTAATCACCTTGTTTGAGAAAACCATTGGCAGGTCCTTTTAGTGTCTAAACAACCATTAGTTAAAGCCCATAAATAGAGCACACAAATAAATATAATCAAGCCTCGGGGCACCGTATGATGACTCGAGCTTTGCCGACTTTGTGCTGGCACTGAAGAATGAATGGATCCGTGTGCGTGTGTGTGCGCAGGGTGACTCACACCAGCATCGTCCATTGTGTGAGCCAGACAAAAAGCTGGCTGCGTCTCTGCTGGCCTCGATGACGAACCAAAGCCGAGGAGGGAGGACACTCACTTTAAGATGACGGTTTACGAGCGCAGACGCACTCCCACAAACTTCAACACACAAGTGCCAGCACAGCTCTGCTGCGGCTGCGTCTTGTATTTTTATTTATTTATTTATTTTTTAAGTTGTCTGATGGCTCACACACTGTATTTTTTTAGACCCTTGGTAGGGTTTTTGTGTGTGCGTGCCCTCCCGTCTGCACAGCATGCGCGTTTTTGTGTTTGATCGGCGCACAGGCAAAGCCGGAGGAGAGCACTCCAGATTGTTTTCTGTGTAGTCCGAGGGCTGCAGAGGTCAAACATTGTGTAAAACAAAGTAGATTTGAAATGCGCAGAAGCATCCCCAGATGTTTTTTTTTCCTCTACTGTATGCTTTGCTGTGGGAGAAATCAATAACTGTGGGCTACCAAGTGGTTTTAGCTCGCTCTCTTGACCTTTTCCAACTCAGCAGCAGCTACTGCGCAGCAGTTTATTCCACTCTCCCAAAAAAAACTGACTCCATCTCAACTATAATTGGATTCAGACATTTTTAACTGTGTCAACATATTCTGGAGCTAAAGTAGATACCGAGACGTTTAATGATTAATCATATCATCACTTTGTGGCTGCTGCCAAATTAAATCCTACAGTCACATCCACCTACAAATCTCTGCTGTGTGCTCTGTAAAAATACTACTCGTCCTTCACTATACACTCACCAGCCACTTCATTAGCTACACCTTTCTAGTACTTTCTAGGACACCTTTTACCTTCAGATCTGCTTTAATTCTTCTTGGCATAAATTCAACAAGGTGCTGGAAACATTCTTCAGCGATTTTGGTCCATATTGATTTGAAAGCATCACAACAGCTGCTACAAATTTGTCAGCTACACCTCCATGATGCGAACTGTCTGTTTCACCACAATTCGAAACAGAAAATTCTCTCTGTTACACTGAGATCTGGTGACTGTGGTGTCCATTTGAGTACAGCAGACTCAAATGGACTCACTGCATTTGGATGCTGGAGACTGGTTGTGGTCTTAAGTTGATGCTCAAGAAAGTACTGATCACCAGCAGCCTGGCCTACTGAGGCAGTATGGAGCCATGCTTTCATGTTGTTTATGTTAAATTCTGATCCCACCATGCGAATGTTGCAACAAAAATCACGATTCATCAGACCAGGCAACCTATTGCCAATCTTCTGTTGTCCAGTAACAGTCCACGGGAACGTTAGCCTCAGTTTCCTGTTGTTAGCTGACAGCAGTAGCGCACGCTGTGGCGTTCTGCTACTGTAGCCCATCTGCTTCCAGGTTCACTGTGCATTCAGATGCTCTTCTGCACACATTAATTGCAATGAGTGGTTATTTGAGTTACTGTTGCTTTCCTATCAGGTCAAAACACTCTGGCCATTCTTCTCTGATGTGTTTTTCACAGCATTCTCTGTAAATGCTAGAGATCGTTGTGTGGGAAAATACCAGTCCGACCAGCCTGTCCTGCACCATCAACCATGCCACTTCAATCTTTCTTTCTCATTCTGAGGCTCAGTTTGAACTTCAGCAAGTCATCGTTACTATGTCTGCAGGCCTGCAATAAGAAGCTGCCATGTGTGCCACACACACACACACACACACGTTTAATAGTAAAATGGTGTTTTTTGAGAAAAAGTAAAAGGTGATCTCAGGCAGAGCGGAAACTGAAAAGCCATAATACTGTTTCCTGTACAGGCTGTGGAGGAAATGATGTCATGACCTGCTCACTTCCTGAATGAACTCTTTCAGTGGCTCTTCTGGTGAAGAACCTGCCGACTCAGCAAAATAAACAAAATATAGGTTTCTTTGGCTCTAAATGAAGTACATCCACAACTCACTGACTCATTTGCGCCAGGCTGAGATATTGGATCTATTCTGAGAAAAGAACTGGAAGTCTGCTCAAATCCACAAAGCTGCTTTGAGCTAAACACTAAAATCCTCATGCCAACATGCTTACAACACTAATAATATATCAGCCAGCCAGCACTGACCTTCCTGACTGCCTTCATATTTACTTTTTTTTTTGGCAAACAGCATTTATCACTGGCAGTGACTGATATTTATCCATTTTGTCACATCAACTAAATGGTAAATGGCCTGTATTTGTATAGCACTTTACTTAGTCCCTAAGGACCCCAAAGCGCTTTACACTACATCCACCCATTCACACACACATTCACACACAGGTGATGGCAAGCTACATTGTAGCCACAGCTACCCTGAGGCGCACTGACAGAGGCGAGGCTACTGGACTCTGGCGCCACCGGGCCCTCTGACCACCACCAGTAGGCAACAGGTGAAGTGTCTTGCCCAAGGACACAACGACCGAGACTGTCAGAGCCGGGGCTCAAACCGGCAACCTTCCGATTACAAGATGAACTGCCAACTCTTGAGCCACATTTAAAGACAGCATGAAGAAGAGTTGAAATTGTTTTTATTCCAAGTAATTGAGATGTTCGTGTATCATTGGCAAAAAAAAGGATAATCTTTTCGGCCAGGCAGTAAACATGTTTTAACGCTGTGTTGTTGGGCAGTTTAAATGAACTGTAGTTTTTGCCATTACCAGAATGCCTTCATGTTTTTTTCTTTTTTCCATCCAACATGTCTTTTTCATGTTGGACTATCAGGCTAAAATTTCCCCATCGGCATTCATTCATTAACTGTCACCTAAAGTGTGGGAGCAACTGGGATTGTGATAGACTGGCGCTGTTATTACAATTCATCCTAAAACTAATTTCCTGGCAGTGCCTCCAACAGATTCGACAACCTCTTGGTGGAGGAAAAGTCAGGGAATAACCCAGATAGTTGCACTTCACCCCATCAGGATCAGGAATTTCCATTAGTAGCAAACAAGTCATCGCAGTCCGTCCAGTAATTGTCAAGCTATCACAGATCGGACCAGAGTGGTTAACCAAACACCCAACAGGCTTATGTCCCAACAGCCAGACCGCAAGATGACTAATAAACACAAGACTCTGCATCATGGAAAACCCACCATCACAATCATTCTACAGAAAGCATGAAAAATAAGAAAAACACAAAGAGGGACTTAGCAATTTTAGGGATGTGCTCTGCAATACGATGAACACACATCAGCAGCCTGAGTAAGTGTGGTATGGCAATTTGAGCTCAGTGAAAAGTATAACAATGTACACAGATTAACACTGTTTTTGTTGCAGACATGTGAATCGCACGCTGTAAAGCATTTCATTCACACAAGCTTAGAGCAGCTTGCTTTTAGGGGAAGTGTGACGTCTTTGTTGTTCAGGAGCATCTGTGCCCTCACAGTGGCCTGGCTGAAAACGGAGCTGCAGCAGGCTTCTCTCACTTGCTGCCAGAGAGAGCTGATGCGACCGGTGTCAACAGATGGACTTTCATACTGGGAGAGGAGTGGTGAAGAAACACGAGGTAGAGCGGATTTTTTATTTATTTATTTTATGGAATAAACTCGCAGACTAGATAAAGATTTGCAGCAGAGCAGAGAAAATAAATGGTGGGGAATGATCAGATCATTCTATCCTTCTCTCTCTTTATGACAATGGTCATCTCAGCTAAATGCTTCAATTTATAAGAAGTGGCATGTGTGTGCACACGAGTGTGTGCGTGTGTGTTCGCATGTCCGTGTGACATTTCCTAACCTGACCAGACCAGCCACCCAGAAGTGTCACAAGCCGGCGTGAGCAAAGCTTCCACTGTGAGCTGCACTCAGTAACCGACCACTCGAGCAGAAATCAACACAAACACACACACACGTGCACACTATAATTAGAGATGGTGAAGGGACACGGATAGCGTCTGCAGAACCTCTCCTGCTCACCAGAGCAGAAGTGAACACACAAACCTTGTGCACACACACACACACGCACACACACAAACACACACTATAGCCATTGGACGTCGATGGAAGTGTCCACAGACAAGCAGTGGGAAGTAACACCTGATGTCTTTGTTGCCAGGCTCCCGCCTAGCGACTGTCAATGTGGGAACCTGCTGCGACAAGCACGACCCTGTTGCTAGGCAACCCGAACTTATGCGACAGATAGTGGCAAAGTCGTACAGCAAGAGCAAAACTGTGAACGATACGGGGGGGGGGGAGAGAAAAAGAAAAAGCGGTGTTGGATTCAGACCTCCATGAAAAGCATAAAAATGATTTTTTTAAAAAAGGTCTGTGGACAGCTTATCAAAGAAGGCACTGAAGCACAACAGCAAGAAGTTTCAACTTGAGTGTGTCTTCAAGAAAACCGGTGCAGCTGTCTGCCTTTTCCTACTTTTTACAGACCTGCTTCCCTGTGTGCCAGCAGTCCTTTGATTTGTGAGGTGGCATGCAGGGCGAGGCGTGTTCCTAGTATACTGTGTGTGTAAACACACACATAAAAGAGCTCTGCGCACAGCCAAGGGATCACATGAACTCTTGTACAAGGTACTGCTCTGTCCATGGACATGCAGGCTCTACCTCAGCCTGCTCTGGCACCCCCCACCCTCAACACACACATACACACTCCCACACATTTCAAGTCAAGCCAAGTGTGTTTTATTGATATAACACAATTTCACAACTCACAAGTTTGCCTTTAGAGACTGCACAATACGTGTAACACCCACTGTTGTTAGGCCCATGAGTGATATAAGGAAAAACTCCCCACCAGAAACCCTTTAACATGAAAAAATGAACTAACTACTAACATATTCCTAAAAAACAAACATAGCCCGAGTATACCTCTTCCACACAAATGCCCCAATGCACAACCCTACATGTTTGCTTTGCAGAAAGTGCATGCACTACCCCAGATTTCATCCTCTATAACACAATAATATCCCACAGTACTGGCAGCATTTTGAGTTTCTGCACAGCAAATGCATGCCCGCAGAGCTTTTGCATGAATTCACTTATTTATGATACAGATGCACATGGGAAAAATAGTCAGTTGCTTTCCTTCTATATTGATTCAATCTCTTTGTGAGACTACAACAATACAATGTGATAAAATGGCGATAAATATTCCCATCTATTTTATATCAGTTGCAGCTTAGCCTGGCAACCAGTGGTGTTGAGTCTTCTTTTGAGAAGAGATGCATAGCTGACAGGTTGCACTCATCAGTGCAGACTGACTGACAATCTCTCTGTTTAGAAATAGATGCAATTATGTGCAAACCCCTCACTAATCTGTTTCAGTTTGACTGCAGTCGGTCCTAGTCAGACCACGATTGTTTGGAGTCATGTTGCCTCCGAACTGTGCAGTCATCTTGCAATCAAAACAAAAAAGTTGGTTGCTGCAACTACTTGCAGTTGGTCACCAACCTCAAAAGGATTCAGTGCAATCACTGGGAAACTCAGTGACTGAGTAGTAAGACTTACTGAGTTATATTAAATTTTCAGAGATTATCTGAGAACGTGATTGTTCTGTTATCGTAGTCCTTGAATAATTTTCTGTTGGCTTGTCCATTAGCAGTCTAATAATTACATCATCTGCCAGTGATAGTTTAATAGTTAAATACTGCCAAATCAAATAGTTTCCTCGAGGTGCTTTATACTGAAAGGTAAACCTCGACAATAATACACAGAAAACTCAAACAAACCCCTATAAGCAAGCACTTGGCAAAAGTGGAAAAGAAAAACTCCCTTTAACAGGAAGAAACCTCCAGCAGAACCAGGCTCAGGGAGGGGCAGGCATCTGCTGTGACCAGCTGGGGGACTAGGGGAGGTAAACAATCATATAGTTTAATTAAAAATAAATAAATAAATAAAAAAACTTGGAACTATTTTGGTTTTCACGTGACGTATGACCCTGAAGGTAAGCGCGCCATGGACAAAAGTAAGACAGTGTGTCGGCTGTGCCACGCAATGCTCAATTGCATGGGTGGGAACTAGTGTGTTAGCGCAGTTAGCTCGTTAACGTAG
>NW_024582498.1:284425-341752 GCF_018398535.1 Haplochromis burtoni | reverse complement strand
ATATTTATATATATATATATATATATATATATATATACACACCAGGGTTCTAACTGGTCAATGTGTAACATTTACATGTATTAAGACACAAAATTTTAATATTCAAAGTCAGAATTTTTCATAGTTATTCACATAGATGACATGATCTCAACCGCATGAGACTGTGAGGGTTTATCAGGGTTTGGCCAAGTGTAAAAGCCCTTTCCAAATACAGAAAAAAAAGGTTGAGCTACTATTGCCTAATTGAGATTGTTAGTCAGTCCCCCTCTGTGAGCCAGGTATGTCTCCAATGAACTCACAGACCCCTGCAAACTGTTCATAAAACGTTACTAAAAATAACCTCCTTTATCTCCTTTTCCCTCCGGCAGACCTCCAGTCTCTTCCTGTTAAAAGGGAACTATCCTTTCCTGCTATTGCTAAGTGCTGTTCATAAAGAAAGGTCTGACCACCGGGGTTCTGCCTAATACTGTAGGGTTTTTACCTGGCAACATAGCGCCTTGAGATTTCTGGTGCTGTGAATAGGCACTGTATAAATAAAACTGAAATTGAAAAGAAAATTGAGTTCTTTTGCCAAGTTGCCAAATGGAACTTCAGTATCTCAAGTACACTCAGAAGTTGTTTTCCACAGCACGTCCACATCAATGAGTTTGACATCTGCAGATGTCTTTCATTTGTGTTCGTTTCTCTTTCTACCACTCCCATTGCTGTCATCACAAAGACAACAACTACTGCCAACAGGTTAGCTTGGTTTTCAACTACAGTTGGGTGCACATTCAGGCATGCTCTGGTTTGCACACCAGCTCAGCTCAGACAACCTGTAAGGCTGTCAATCTAATGCTGAAGCTTGGGTTCAAAACTGCTCCAAGGCCATTTATTGGATATCTTTCTCCCAGCTTTCCTGTTGTCTCTCTCTAGCTACACAAAAATGGTAACTGTAAGGATAGTCGCTAACATGTCAGGAGCTAAACGAGTTAGAAAACCTGACGTGCCCAATAATGGGCAAGGATGATTCACAGGGTTATGCATTGCCCCCCCCCCCCCTAAATATAACTGTTAGCATCCAAACTCCTTTAGTATTGGCGGTGTGAGAATATTTGTGATGTGTGAGTCAGAGTGAATTCGGCTGCTGAGTGTCGTACACCCACGAGATCCGGCAGTCGCTGTAGACTCTGTTTCTAAATGATGCTGTGTTTCAGGGTGTTACACAGGCTTTTTTTTCCTCTGTCTTTTTTTGGATGAGTGATCAATTTAGTGAAAGTTGAATCACAGTATCTCAACAGTACTCGTTCAACCACATCCCCTTTCTCTGTTAACCGTTATGTCTTGATTTTGTTGAGCACACGCAGTACAGTACAACCCACACACAGCCTACATATCTAGGAAGACACGCTATGGCCCCTGAGATACCAGAGTGAGTCTTTGCAATGTGTCCAGCACAAAAAACAGCAACAAAAATAACAAATTACGTCTGCGTGTTCAGTGGATATTGGTTTTCATAGTCAGCCTCAATTAATTTGATCATTTCTAAGAAAAACAAAAGAAGGGGGGATAGCTAGGATGCTTGCTTTCAAATAGGAAGATGTAACATTTTTCTTGTTTTAGTCCTTTAACTGCACCAGTCAAAAAAATAAGGGAACACTTAAAAGTGTAACACAAAATCAGTTAAACTTCAGGGATATCAAAGGCAACCCTTCCTCTTACTGATTTTTCTCTACATTTACTTTTTGCTAATGTCTGAGGCTGAAAACGGCTGAAATGCAAACTCCAGATGAGTTGATGCCCCAAGTAGAGGAGTTGCAATGTCTCTGGGGCTCAGGAACTTGTCATGAGTGAGAGGAGTGTGAAGCAGGAGACTGACAAATGTAACGAAGAGGGAGCTGAGAACGAACCCACTTAGATTACTGCCTCATATCAAGATATCTGGCAAAAAATTGATGGATTGACCTGCAGCCCGCTAAGGTTGCACAGCTAGTCCAACTCCTTCACGATGCCACAGCCACACATGCAGTCACAAGAAGGTTTTCTGTGTCTCCCAGCACAATCTCAAGAGTGTATCAGAAATGGGCTGTTACACAAGGACACCTGGACAGGGCTGTAGACGGGCATCAACCCAGCGACACGGCCGGTATCTGCTCTTTTGTGCAAAGAGGAAACTGAGGAGCACTGTCAGAGCCCTAAAAAATGACCTCCGGTGGCTGCTCGTCGTGCATGTTTCCGACCAAACTGTCAGAAAGTGAGAGACGCCTCCAAGGTTCGCACTGAGAGCTGCCTGACCATTCCACAGTAGGCGTGGGACAGACTACTGATTAGCCAGTCTGATCAAACTGGTCAGAAATAGGTTTCATCAAACTCAGCACTCTGAATATATTCTCCCGCAGACTGACACAGCAAAGCCAGCACTACATGGTAAAAATCGAATGAGAGAACAAACTCTCGAGGGGAACATTGCAGACAGTGTGGAGAGGGAGCTAATTACAAAGCAAATTCTTTTAATTGACACATTTTTAAATGAGTAATAATGACAACGTGCGCACACATTGACACCAAAATGGAGCGAATAAAAAAGTAATTTGTGCTTTATGCATCTTCAGAGAGATTTTTGCATTCTCTTTAATTCATCACAGAGTTGATATACGATTATTACTGTGGGCACTGTAACATGTTAGCATTGTACTGTCAGTTAGCCAGCCTGTTTCTCCTTCTAAAATGTGACAGATTCATACCGTCAAACTGAGACTGTGCAAAACATGACAGTAATTTCCAACAACGCAGCGAGCTGAGCTGTGGCTGAGGGCCAGCAGGAGAACGGGGATCACGATCATAGAGCTCGGCTAATTCATCTAATTAACAGCACTGCTGCAAACGTATCAGCACATCACAGCATTTTTAGTTTACTTGTCCTAGTTTCCCTTTGAAGTATGCAAAACAAACAGTTAAAAGTGAATTAATAACCACAAGACAATTGGCCAGTGGGTGAGTTATTCATTTCTTCTTTTGTCTGTTTCCATTCCAGCAGGTTAATGGCTCTGAAGTCTTTCATCTTACTGGAGACGCAACACTAAAAGATGTTTTCTTTTTCTTTACCCCCTCATTTTTGTCCTCATCCCCTCTCTTTGTATCTTTGTGGTTTTTGTTCTGTTACACAGCAATAACATGATTTACACATAAATTATAAAATGGCCCACATGGTTATGAAGGTTATAAAAACTTTTAACAAGCATGACTGACATGCATACGTAATGACAAACAGAAGAAAAGTCGTCATAACAGAATTCTCAAAAGCAGCTAAGCCAATAAACTGTGCTTCTGTGCAAATCATCGTCTCCCAAAGTCTCTTTGACTGAGGTGATGAGTGCAAAGTTGCCTTGTCCCAGTGGGAAATGCGCCAAGTTCAAATACACTGGAATTTCCCTTTTTTTTTTCTTTTAACAAGTTTCTGTTGATCTCATACCACAAATCAGCTGGCAATGAGGAAAGTATAGACGCAGCTATTCGGTAGAAGAGCAAGTGGAGCTGTAGTTTGGTGCACGTTAACAAAATAATCACTATTAACCATCAACAAGGTCCGTCAGGACAAAAGAGACACTGTGGAAGAGAGCCAGAGGTTAATAATAACTAATGATTAACTGCACAGAGTGAAGAAGAAACACTCAGTGCATCGTGGGAAGCCCCCAGCAGCCTAGGCCTATTGCAGCATAACTAAGGGTCATCTGATCCAGCCTTAAATATAAGCTTTATCACAAAGGAAACTTTTTAGCCTGATCTTAAAAGTAGAGAGGGTGTCTGTCTCCTGAATCCAAACTGGGAGCTGCTTCCACAGAAGTGTGGCCTGAAAGCTGAAGGCTCTGCTTCCCATTCTACTTTTAAATACCCTGGGAACCCCGACTAAGCCTGCAGTACAAGGGCAAAGTGCTATTGGGGCGATATGGTACTATGAGCTAATAGAAGCTTATGCCACACAGGTAAAAATCAGCTATACAGGACCTCTGAGTCTATTAGAGGGTCTGCGGGATGACTGGGCTCTCAGAGACTTGGACAGTTTTCCAGACATGGCTAAGCCTAGTCCCAGACTAAAAGAAAAAATTCAATACAGAACTCCATTGAATAAAGGTTATGGTCTACAACAAGACTTAATCCATGTCTGGGAAACTGAGTACATGTTTGATCTGTCACCCTCCTGTGTTTTAAAGCTTATGTTGCATTTCCATGTAGCTTAACTCATAAAGGCTTGTGATTGCGATTTTTCCTCATTTATTTTGCACTCATCCAGTTGTCTGACAAAACAAAACATCAAAAATAATAACAATATCACAACCTAAACACTGTCTGATGAACCTGCCACATATTCTCTGCAGACGCAGGTCCAGAAAGTAGCGCTAGTCATGTGTTTCCCACACCACTTTCAGTCCAGGAGGGTCACAGTAGGAATGTTGATCTTCCATTTCAGTCTGATCTGATCAGTTTGACAAAGACGAATAAAATGGTTTCTCTTTTTCCCTTTCCTCCTGCACTAAGGCAGAGCAGACAGTTTGGTGTAATTCAGCCTGATTTTTATTCATCTTGTTTTCAGCACAGGGTCACTTGGCAGTGAAGAAATACTTCTTTTTTTTCCCTCCCTAAAACATAAGTGTATTTTCATTACCCAAGAAAAGGAACTGAGAGCAAACGGAATAACCTTTTCAGATTGTTAACCTGGCAAACGGTTTTACTCTAAAGCAGCGTTAAAATGAAATTTGTAGCGACGTGAAAATGAATTTCCTTTACAGCGACTTTATGACTCCCAGAGGTAAGAATCTATATTATTGCTTCTTTATGACAATAACAGGCACGCTTAATGAGATGAGATGCGATGCAGAGTCTATATGGCCCAGTACTCTTTATCCAGCAGTCACACTTTCATTAAATGTGTACATTTTTTGACACTGAGCCACGAGCGATATGCCAATACAATATATATGATAATTACAATGTGTGGGTTGCAGCAGCTCTTACCTATTTAAAGTCATTCATTATCACTCTGTTTCATATCTGAGCAGCTGTGTGTGTGTGTGTGTCTAGCCTCTACCCTACGCTAAACCCTGTAGATGGATGTAACAGCGCTGTGTGTGCCTTTGTGTGTGTCTGCACTTCAGACACGAGGCCCACAAACAAAGGACCATTCATCGTCCCATTTGGGCGATTGCGAGGGCCCTACTTGGAGACACTGGGGCTGACACTGAGATTCGTGCCACTGGGCGACACAATAGCAACATTATGTGGTGTCAGAACAGCTACACACACTTCTTGGAAGAATGATTCAAGGCTCCAAGCTCTGAATCCCAAACACACACACACACACACACACACACACGTAAACAAAGCATGTGGGATATGTTTGTGAATCAGTTGCGCGTGCGATTCAAACTCTCAGAAACAAAGTAAGGCCGGGATTTGGGATGCTGGTTTCTCAGGAGCAGTAGCCGTTTACATTGATGAGTTTAAACATTCTGAAAAATGCTGCAGCTATCAAGTTCGTTCCTCTTACAAAAACTGGTGACAGGAAGCACTGATTTTCATGGCAATGACCTCCATACGACACTGTCTGCGCATTTTTTCTAGTCATCGTGAGTTTGTAATGGTCAGACACTGTAGGACATAATTATTGTACATCATTGTGACATCAGCATGCGTCTCCACAGACAGATTAAGACTGACTCTTCACTACAAAACATGACCATTATGTTTAGCATGTCCTGCGGCATGTGTTTTCTAGTCTTACAAAGGCCCTACATTATACATTGAGTGCACCTCTTGCACGTGTACATGTGAAAGTAAAGGTCTAAGCGAAAGGCAAGATTGTGAGCTGAGGCAAATAAAAGTAGGCAGAAACACGGGGAATGAAGAGTTAAATGGAAAACAAAGCACAGAAAACACGACACGGGCAGGTCTGATTAATAAATAACCTCAGTCGTGATCTTCATGAGCTTCGGTGAGTCAAAAGCCGTCCTCGTGGCAGTTTAATGCGCGCTTACTTTGTGTTTTTACAGCGCAGTGTAACTTATGTGGGGAGTGACTGCTTGGCGAGCAATTAAGCTCTAGTTTGTCTTAACACTCACGTCAAAGCCAAGGGAAACACTAGAGTGTCAAAATTAACATACAGGTGTAAAAAGCTGTTTGGCCCTTTTTATTAGGTCCACAGCCTTGGCTGATCCACCCGTGTTAACACACAGGCTCGTACACTGCAAACTAACCGGCACAGGCCAAGGTCTATTTGAGTGTGCATTCACGAACCTTTTAAAGTACACATATAACAACATTTCTGACTTCAAATGAAAACCGCTGAAAAATAAATGTAAATAAAGTGCCAGCGTTTTTTATTTTTCTGTGAAGGGTGCCATACTTTTGTGTTCTTATTCAAAATGTTAACTATGAAGCTATTTTTATAAGCATCTCCTTTAAATTTGATTTGCACTCTCGCACTGGTTTATATTTTAATCAAGCTCCATTACTTGGAAATACAAATCCACCCTTTAGGATTTGGAAAGGTTGCCACATGTGTCCTTGGAATATGAGAAAAGAGACCTGGAAATGCGGAACAGTATAGCCCTTCTCCACTTTCAGGAACAAGAGATTCTGCTTCTAGAAAATTAGGGATTCAGGTTTTTGCAGGTTGACTGAATTTGTGCATCATTATATTTGGATGAGAAACATTGGTCCCTTTAACGGCAGAGACAGACATAATGGACGATGGACCGCACCAGTCTACAGTCAACTTTAAAGTCTCCTTGCATTATCACCCCTCTCCTGTTTCATGTTGACAAGCAAAGCAAGAAGACCAAAAAAACCAAATGTGATGCACAAAATGAGACACACACTAGACGAACTGTTAACTTCTTCAACCCACTCCCATTCATCTTTCCCTCACACACAACACACATTCACTCACCCTTTGTTCCAGCTCTCCCTCTCCTATCTTTTTTCTTTTCCAACCCTCTCCTCCGCCTCCTCCTCCCTCGCTGCCTCTCTCTATTCAACCTCTTTCCTCTCAGTCACTGCCTTTGACCTCGCTCCAGTATAAAAGCTAACCTTACACGTCAGAGAAAGGTCACTTGCACGCAGGGGGAGGGTCACGGTGAGGTTGAATTCAAGCCCTGGGGCGCTGCCTATGTCCCAGAGGACTGTGGGCAATGTGACAAGGATGAGGCGGGAGAGGCTCCCACTTGACCTTAGGGGGTGTTGTTCATCTGCACACATATACAGCTGTATGCAGTCACTGTGCTGAATATACGGATCTAACATCTAGAAGATCATTCAGATACCAAGAATAAAAACCAGCAAAAAAATGAATGGGCTTTGGTTTGAATAAAGGCTTAGATTCACATCAGTGAAAAAACATTAGCACACGTTTCTCGCCCACATGGAATAAATGTGCTCGCTATATCTTCATATTATAAAGCAGCTGGTCATAACTCATTTGGATTATTCTTACTTTCTATACGCCTCACTTTTCACCAGTTGTGCGCATGTGTGCGCATGGGTGTCCAGTGATTGCCTCCTCCAAACTGATCTGTCTTCCTCAGAGGAAGGTGACAGGTCCCTCTGTGTCTCACAATAGAAAGACAACCCCCTCGTACGCACACACTGAGTCACACTTACCATACAGCCAGATGGGCTTGTGTCCCCCATCGCCAGACAAATTAAGTTTGGGCCTCCAGATTAATATTCAGGCAAAGCAGCGGCTCTATATAATTGAATCATGGTGCCATGAGTGTACAACAGGGGCTACTTTAGATGCAGTCACCATGTGCGCACCCACACACACAGACACACACACACACACACACACTCCAACATCAACACTTGGCTGCCAGCTGCGCTCACTATCCTGTCTGCTGGTTGGGGACAAGACATGAATACACAATCACAGCTCTGCATGCACCACACGCTGTTTTATGGTGAGTTTTGTGTTTTTTACCTGTAGGTCTCCGCCTGCTACCTAAAACTATTGAAGTACACCTTCTGAAAAATACAGTAGAGACACACAAAGGTTTATATTGTTTTTTAATGTAAAATGCCTCGTTCACCCATTCATATAAGCACTTTCTTTCTGTTCTTTCTTCTGTGCTCAAGTGCTTTCTGTCCAATGCTGACAGACATTCATACTCTCGTGGGTGCATCTGAGAGCAACCTGGGGATATTTGGCGTGCAGTCAGGGATCGAACCACCAACCTTTGTAGTCAGTAGATGACCTACTCTACCTCGTGAGCTACAACCACCAGCTCCAGAACAATACAGAAATGTCCAACTTCTGAATTCACAACTTGGTTGCAACTCATATTAGCATAAATTACTACATCAGTGTGACAAGGAACGGAGTTGATCAGCTGGTGGCTCTGCTGAGGTTCAGCTCATCTGTATTTTGGGGTTTTTGGGAGTTTTTCTCATCATTCTATTGATAATACGTCACAGATTGCTTGTGGGGTTCAGATTAAGTAAATTCACTGTGAGCAGGTGGAAACACTTAAGCTGCAAAAATAAATCTCTAATCTCTGGGACCTTGATTTCCAAATGAAATGCACAAAAAATGACTTTCATCAGAAAAGAGCAACAATCCAGCTCTCTTTCTTCTTAGCCCATGCAAGATCTCTGGCTTATGACTGACTCGATATTAGTAACGCTACAGTTGTAGCTTCTTTCCTGAACATGTCTGAGCGTGGTTGGTGCACTGACACCAGCCTCAGTTCCCTCGTCCATTTGTTGAACCAACTTTTCCACATTTCCAACGTTTGAATAATCATTAAACTTAAAAAAAAAGACTTGAAATGTTCACTAAATGTCGAATGAATATGGAGTACATTTAAATCACGAAGAAAAACGTATTTCTCGCGTGTTCTTTTTGATCAGCCGTGATACTTGCTGTTCATCATTGCTAGCCAAGGATCAGGCTGCTTAGGCTAACTCCACTTATAATGCTTAACAAATTTATTTATACCACCATCCAATATAAGCTTTATGCTTAAGGTTTAAGCTCCACTGATTTTCATACTGACTGTTTTACAAAAAAGGAGAAAATAATAAAATGTGTTATTGTTTTTGATTAAGATGCCAAATTACAGTTATTTATTTGTATTGCTGAGCAGAAAAATTAATTTTAGTGGTTAAATGTTATGCTTGATTAATTTCTGTGGAGTTGTGTCAGCTCAAATTTGGCTATAAAAACATTCATTCAAGTTCTCATTTGCCAAATAAATACTACTTTTAGTTTTAAACAAGGTTTTGATGGATTTCTAAAATATGTTGTGGACTAATAAATTTATTAAGCACTGTATATGACCTGCAGCTTCAGATGATGTGTCTGCATCAAATGCTGCCATCATGTCACCTTAGTATTTAAGTATGTATAAATAAATAAACACAAAAGGTAATTTCCTTGAACCTGTGATGGTTCATGCATGTCTATACATGTTGTGCAGGTGGAAGCCATAGGTAAAAAAATTTTTTAAAATAAATAGTAATTAAATATTTAAGGTTCCTTTTGATGAAGATTTCTTTTTGATGAAGCATGCCTCTTGAATTCAAGTTTTATATGGTTACCGTCTTAGCACTTTAACGTAAAAGTATTGCTAGTGCTCCTTTGAGGAGGAGAATTCAATTAATCATTACCTCCAGGAGCTCACTTGGAAGAACGTTTTGTTTTTTTTAATTAGCAGAAACAATAGTGTGAAATGCAATAATTGATCAGTGGCTTTCTTCCTCCAAAAGACACGCTTTGTGGTCCCACAGGGAAGAGCAACCAGGTGCTTCAGAAAATTAATATTGGATTTCGAAGTGCAGCATGTACCTGTCAAAGCAACGATCTGACCGTGCACATCAGCCAAGCTGCAGTTTGGAGGAAACATGCACAGAAAAAGGGGGGAGATTAAAAACGTTGTGATTTTTAATTTTTTTTTTTTAAATCACACTTTTATATACTTTGACAATATAGTTGTTGTTCCCCAAATGCATTTTTCGCACCTTTTTTTTTATTGTTTCAAAAAGGTGACAAAATATCGATCCTAATAATAGATCAAGTGCTAGCCGGCTCAACAAGCTGCTACACTGCCCACAAACACCAACACATACACAGACTCACACCTCCACAGTCTCTTTTGCTTCCTGTTCCTCTCACAGGCTGTCACCCTCACAAGTTTTGGTGCAGAGAGAGGAGGTGACATGGACAAGCGAACACACACACACACACACACACACACACACACACACACACACACACACACACACACACACACACACACAAAATTCATTTCTCACCACTCTTTTGCAGTTATCCCACACGACCACCTCCTCTTCTTCGCTCCTTTCTGTCTCTCGCCCTCTCTGTTACACACAAGGTTCAGTTGTGGGTTATCTGCCACTGGCCCTGCTCATTAAATTTCATGGCGAATATCCAACATACATCCACTTTTGTCTTCATCATTTCTTTAGGGTTTTGCATCATGTAAAAAACATTATGTGCAAATAAATCTGCATTCATTCCCAGCTCTTTCCAAACACAAAATGATGAAGACTTTCTGCCAGTGAGGCGGTAATAGCACCCAATTCCTGCCTTTTTGTTAATTTCGTGACATCTCTACTGGCAAATATGAGCACAGAGGACATTCGAGAGGACTGAAGGTACCAATTAGAGTCATTTTGGCATGAATACCACCTTTACTCCTCTCACTGTTCCAACCCAGTATCAGCACACAGACATACAGTCTTTAGTTTGCAAAGACGCTTCCACATACTTTAAGTGATTAAGTCCCTAATGGCAACAAGGCCAGACCGGTACAGTGGTATCTGGCATCCACAGCCGCTTGGATGCTGTGTGAGAACTATCACTTCCAGTGATTAAATCCCAGCACTCATCTTATCTGAAGGCAGCAGGGCAGGTAAAGTGCACTGCAGTGGCAACTGTTAATCTGAGGGAAGTGCTGCGCATTCTCAAAGAGCAACCCGGTTTATAAACACCACTTCCTGTGTGGGTGCCTTGTTGACTGAACCACACTTCACTTTGTTTCTCTCTACACTAAACTGGCTCTGTGGATTTCACAAGGCAAAACATGTTTAGTAAGTTGTAAAGGCTGTACGAGGACAAAGTGTTCACGTGGATGCCAGATACGGTTGGTTTCGTCCCAGTACGTGCAATTGCAATCTACAGCACTTGAGCACAATGTCACATAGCCAGATAGAAAAAAAACGCATCCCACGCAGTGCACTCAGCCAACACTCATCCTAATAAGATATTCACAGCTGTATCCTACAATTTACCATGGTTTATGGCAGCACACTAGTCCAGCCACTGGGGGTAGTGCACCTGCTGGTTTCAGGACAAACAACAATCAGCAGACTCAAAAATTAGAGGACATAGAAGACTGAAGCTTCTTATGGTGCATTCACACATTCTTTGTGTTGAAAAAACTACAAATGTTCGCCCCTGACAGCCAATGAGGACTACGAGTGATAGCTGGAATCACGTTACGCTAACCGTTGATTTCACTCACGTTTCTTCCTGTGCATTAGTTGAGAATGACCGAGCTAAAATCCTGTGTGACTTATACAGACAGAAAAACTGGTGATAGCTAACCAACCAGATATAGCAGTGGTAGCCAAGTAAAGGAAGACGGCCAAGCTAGGCGAATGGCTTCAGCATCAACATCTAAGATCTCTATCCAGAAGAGCCCAATCCTAGGAACAGCAAAGATACTGCACAGGCCTCTGGTGAAGGACTCAAGCTTGAAGGATAAAGACCAGTTTATTCCAGAAGAAGAAGAAGATCCAGAAGTTTTTCACTGAAGCAGAAACATTTTAACCTTCACAATTAGAATAATATTGCATTTATGACACTTGGACTGATGTTAAATATGTTTTGTTTTTTTAAAACGGTGAACTTATTTGATCCGCTCCAATCTTCCTGTAATATTACACTTAGTGTTTTTTGTAATGCATGCTACATATGTGTCGTACTATGATTTAATCATGAGGTGGCCTGTTTTCTGCCTTAAACATCATAATTATCATAGACTGTTAGTATGACTCAAGTAAACACGTGAGAGGAAAAATGTCATTGGGAAATGGTGGAGCCACATTTATGAGTTATTCATAGTAAGAGTCATTTAAGTCTTAAGTCTTAGAGAGTGATGTATAAAACCTAAATGACAGAAAATGTTTAAATTAGGGGAATAATGAAAACACTATTTCAAAAGTCTTTTATGTACACTGCTCAAAAAAAGGCCCACTTTAATCAGAGTATAGCATCGAGTCAGGTAAACTTCCAGGACACTGATGAGTTCGGTTAAGCAGCAGAGGAGGTTGTTAACCAATTTCAGCTGATTTAGTGTTCATGAAATTAACCGGTGCACTAGAGAGGCAACGTGGAGGAAACTGACAGTTTCTCCATCCTCATCTTTTCTGTCAGTTTTTTCACTAGCTTTGCATTTGGCTAGGGTCGGTATCAATACTGGTAGCGTGAGGCGACACCTGGACACAGAGGTTGCACAGGTAGTCCAACTCCTGCAAGACGGCACACCAATACGTGCTATTGCCAGGATTGCTGTCCATCCCAGCGCAGTCTTAAGAGCATGGAGCAGATTCCAGGAGACAGGCTGTTACTGTAGGAGAGCTCGATGGGGCGGTGCAAGGTCCTTAACTCATCAGCAGGGCAGGTATTTGTTCTTTTGTGCAAGAAGGAACAGGATAAGCACTGCTCGAGCTACAAAATGACCTCCAGCAAGCCACTGGTGTGAATGTCTCTGACCACACGATAAGACAAAGACTTCATAAGGGTGGCCTGAGGGCCTGACATCCTTCACTGTGCCTTGTGCTCACTGCCCAGCACTGTGAAGCCACACTGACATTTACCAGAAAGTACCGAATTGGCGAGTTGTGCAATCGCCTTGTGATTGAAACCGATCGCTAAAATTACTTGAGGTCAGTCGCTAAATGTTAAAAAATTCGAAAGAAACGCTGTCTATGAGTGTTAGAATCTGCGATCGCATTTAAGAACCAGCTGTACTGTTGTAAAGTGGAGCCTACTTATTTGTTTATTATGCTGATTTTATTAAATTAACTAAATCATGGAACCATCTGAGCCCAACTTGGCGGTGTACAGGTACGCTCCTTATCAAATTTCCAATTTCATTGTACTACTGTATGTATGACTGTGCAATGACAAAAAAAAGAGTTATCTTATCTTAAATAAGTATGTCTAAATGCTTTCTGGAATCTCAACACATGCATCTGTGATTTCCCAATCGTACCCCACATACGACAAGACGTTTTGCCACCTTGTCTCCTGAAATCAACAGTTACTGTCATCTATTAAGGTGTGTTGAACTCACAACATCCACAAACAGAAACAGCGAAGGAGTAAATTGATCTCAACGCCCAAAAAAGACAAAAGCCCAGAGAGCTGCTCTGTTTTCGATAAAGGATGACACACCCTTAAAGCTAAACCTTTAATCGCAGCAAAAGCACTACTAGTGACATGCTTTATGCTTTGTAATACCACACCTTTATTAACCTGTACCACAACATAGCTAATCAGGGAAACCTAGGCCTTTGAACTGCTGAAAACAACATACTGTAAGCTGCAGTGCTGGCAAGATGAAAGTCTCAGCAGCATGAATAATTAGGCCAGCAACACCCAGCTACTCTCTTTTCACAATTTAACACAAGTAGATAGGAGGTCATTGTAAAAGAAGCACAGGACAGTCTGCAGAACTGGAGAGGTGATGACGTCATGGCGACACAAACCAGGAATAGTTCATATCATTGAAGAGCAAGGGAGTGAAGAGCAGGTAAGAGAAGACCTAGATATCGCCGCCAGGCCCTGCAGCCATGTTTTTCAATGTCTGAACCACTTAGCGAATGAGAGAGACACAGAGAGAGAAAGGGCAGAGAGAGAGTGACACACCAGATATTTCATAGCCTAATGCAGCCTGGAAAGTGGCAGTTCTGTTGAAAAGCACACGAAGCCTCCAGGCAGCTTTCTGGACCTTGGTAATCTTCTTCAAATCGCATGCCTAATGCTCACTCACACCCAAACACCCATCTGAAATGTTCCCAAAAAAGAAAAAGAAAAAAAGGCTGACCGGCCGCCTGGATGGCTGGATGGCCGGATAATTGACTGGGTGAGTGAAATCAATGCTGTGAACTGGATGTGCTTTTCAGCTCCACTAACAGCACGCTGGTTCAGTAAGAGTTCAGCATGCCACAGTAAATGGTCTGGGGGGTTTGTGTGGCTCAGCTGGGAGGACACTGAATCACCGCTCTTCACATGAATCCGCTACAAAGGCTGCTCTGCTGGCGCATGTCACCGAAAAGGACTTTAGAGACGAAGAGGCGGAGTTCATGTTACACCGTCCATCATTTTGACTCAAATGAAACGTGAATAATCACTAACCATAAGGTTATTTTTCATTGTTATCATTCGCTGGAAGCAGCAGCCACTAACACACAGCTGTCACTGTGCCCGAACAGGCAAACTTATATAATGAAATTATACAATTAATTAAGACAGTACAATTAAAATATGAGTAAACCATTTACAAGCAATTACCTCAACAATAACAGTGCAAGTAGAAGTGCATTAAACTGTAGCTGCATAAGCCAGTAACACAGACAGAGACACACACACAAAGCAAAAATGCACAATTAATAAAGTGCAAAATACAAAAACAACCAAAATCTCTGAATTTATGCACCAATAAAACCTAAAACACCAGTAAAATTTGTTTGGGCAAAATATTTAAAAAAGAATGGGGGCAGTGATAGGCAAAACATGTGCAGCCTGAAGAAACTGCCTCCAGGTCATTTAAAAATCACCTTAAATGTATTTACCCAAACCAGCTTCTTAACTTTCAGTTGATTTTGCAGCTGATTCCAGGAGCTGCAAATGTGAAGGCTCTTTTGCCAAATTTAGTGCAAACCTTCAGGCCAGACAGAAGGAACGAGTCGCAGGACCAGAGAAAATTATTTCCTACACTTAATAAGGGTATTCTTGCCTTGCAAATATAACTGTACCAGTGACTGAGTCTCCAATATGACAAAAAAATAGACAATCTGACCCAAGCGATCAATGTACAATGGTGAGTAAGAGCTTTAAGGTTTGTAGTAAATGTGAGTCCGTCATAATAGACAGTATCCAGATAGGATAGAATAGAATAGAATAGAATAGAATAGAATAGAATAGAATAGAATAGAATGCCTTTATTGTCACTATACGGTTGTACAGTGAGATACAGAGCATCTCCTACTCAGTGCAAACATGCTGGGGGGGCACAGTTCTGCAGCAGTATATACATACATATGGACAGTATTAACAGAGGGAAAAAAAAAAATATATATATATATATATATATATATAAAATGTACAAAATGTGTGTGAAATGTGCTGCATTTCACAACTATAAACAATCCTTTTGTATATTCCTGGATCCAGATCTGGATCTTCTGCAACTCCAAAAGACTCCAAAATCCTGACAGAGGAAGAACTGTAACGAAGCCTCGACTAAAGCAGTGAAGAAGATTGTCGTGAGAATTTTGTCTTTCTCTTGGTTGTTGGTTTTTTTTGTTTGTTTTTTTATTCTGCAGACTAAACCCTCACTCAGAGTTTCAAAATCAGGACGTATTTCTTCCAGGGAAGTGATCAGAAGTCAGCAGTGCTCTATGAACATGGGATTTCCTGATCCTGCTAGCACTCGCTACAGTGGAAGGAAATCCCGCAGCACACTCTGCACAGCACGCTCCACTCTGCACAATGCAAAGCTGCACCTTTCTGTGGCCCGCAGATTCACAATGCAGTGTTTTTGGCTTTATGTTAAAAAGAAAACCAAACCTAAGCATTGCACACGCACACACACACACACACACCCTTGGACGCCTGCTTGTTTTTGCTGCAAAACAGAAATACAGAAAATCTCCTCTCTTAGCTCTAGACAAGACATTAAATAGGGATATCTGATAATGTCAAACGCATCCTTGTAAATAAATACATCTACTTCTCATTAACTGTTTTATTTAACTGAAGATTAAAAGCTGAAAAGCACACGATCTGAGAGAGGTATCTTAGTATGATTTTTTTCTAGAGCAATTTCTTTGCTTAAAAAGCTTTTCATCTGGATGGAAACTGTTGCGAGTGAATGTGAGTGTGAATGGTTGTCTGTCCCTATATGTTAGCCCTGCGACAGACTGGCGACCTGTCCAGGGTGTACCCCGCCTTTCGCCCTATGACAGCTGGGATAGGCTCCAGCGCCCCCCGCGACCCTGAAAAGGAGAAGCGGAAGCAAATGGATGGATGGATGGATGGATGGATGGAAACTGTTGCATGTCAATGGCATACAATGAAGCTGTAGTTGGAAAAGAAAAAACATGCACAGCTAAAAAAAATAATGCCCCTCCAGATTTCTGCTGCATTTAGGAATAACTTGTTTTTTACCTGATACATGGCTTCCTGTGAGTTCCACCTTCATGCGTCATTTTCTTCTCTGAGATAATGAAATGAATTAAAATATTAAGGGGGATTTATAATGAATATTGTTTAATACATAGGGATATTAATAACTATATGCCTATATGTGACAATGTGATTAGCCCACATATTAAGGAGGAATGAAAGTACATGCAGGTATATATGCACATATAGGAAGATATCACCATCTGTTGCTTTGGCTTGCTCTTAGCAGCACTTGAGTTTTTTTTTTTTTTTTAAATCATTCAAATAAATCTAAAATAATAAATAATATAAAAAATATCCAAGTAACAGACAGTTTAAAAGATGGAGGTAAGCTTCAAAAATAGTGTTTTGGTTGATGCCATATTGGGGGTTTTGGCACCAGAAGTAGCCTTATGAGCTAGAACTAGCTAGCTTGGTTTGCAAAACTCACAGGCACATATAGGCTAATTAGCAAGCTAATAAATTACTAGAACTTCACTCACCAAAGCTGAAGCACAGACTTCTTGAATAGTCTGTACCACATAGCAGGTCATGATATTAGCCTAGATAATCTAGATAACGGCTGGAAAGAGACTCTGATTGGAAAACATGTCAGTGAAAGTGGCCACACCCCTAACTCAATTATCCAAGTGGATGATTTTTATTTTTTTTAAAGAAAAAAGAAATCCCCACACTCACAGCTGCAATGAGAGAGGGGTAATAGCCATATAAGCTTAACGTGTTTTTGAACCAGGGTGTAAATATGCTGTAAAGTTGGCCATTTTAATATTTTAATATAGTGTAAGGGGTCTGACTCGCTTTTGGGTCCAACGTGAAGTGGCACCTAGGGGAGCTGCAGTTGACTTAATTTTCCATCCCTTCACTTGGAACTCAGTGTCTCCTTGCTTTTAGACAGCACCGATGACCACCAGTTATGGGAAAAGTCATACTAAATATAGCGATAATGAGGTGATGATCACTGCTGTGGGTGAGTGGGATGTGAAGCACTCAACCTGTGTTGACATGCATTTCCACATTTATGTATATATGATCTTTCCTTGTTGATGAAGCTTATAGTTAGTGTGAGAACAGGTGACCCTGAGCCCTCTCTTAGTTGTGCTTAAATAGCCTTAGGCTGCTGGAGAGTTTCCCATGCACTGAGCATCAGCCATTTTCACTTTCTATGTGTTTATACAGCACTACTGCATTTAACCATTAGTAATTATTAAACTCTGGAACTTTCTCCCACAGTGTGTCTTTTGTTCTGTCTCATTCCCCTCACCTCCACCTGGTCACAGCGGATGGCCACCCTTTCCTGAGCCTGATTCTGCCCGAGGCTTCTTCCTGTTAAAAGAGAGTTTTTTCCTTCCCGCCATTACCAAGTGCTTTCTCATTGGGTGCCGTTTGTTTATTGGGGTTTCTTTCTAATATTGTAGAGTTTTCAGCTTACAATATAAAACTCCTTGAGGCGACTATTGTTATCAATTGATGCTGTATGAATAAAACTGAAATGACTTTAATATATTTATGCCTCTGTGTTCAAAAATTCCTACCCAACAAATAAAGATCCAAACAGTTGCATGTCTGGGTGCTGAGTGGGAACACCGGCTCAGTCATGTATAAAATATGACCATGTTGAGCACTGCAATGTTCTCCCTGCACTTGGCCTCCTCTTCACATGTCAGGGCCTTTCCTCTCCGTCACATGGGCTCACTCATCATCTGCAACTATCACCGAGCGGGCAGGCTTCCACTCTTGCGCCCAGGGTACCTCCAAGACAGGCGCAATGTTTAAATAAGTCCCCAGGAAAAACTGGATCTCTTCCACTGTTTAATTCCACAGACTTTGAGGCATGCAGTTGCTAGGCAACAGTAGAAATGTGTGCCCTTCTCTGATATCCATGTTGGTTTCATTTCTGCATATGCCAGCTTTGACTCAGATCTAAGTTAAGGAGATAATTGTCATTTATAAAAATACACCCCCAAAGCATTAGGCGAGATTTCGCAAACAAACAGCTTCAAATGAAACTGTGTGTAGTTTTGATTTTCCATGTTTTTATTTATTGTACAAAGGGAGAACGCTTACACTAAAGTGTTTGAGTTGTGGCTGAAAAGGGAGTTTTAATGAGTTCTGACTCAGAATACTGAGTTATTCAAATATACTCAACAAACACACTCAGCTTCTTGGTATGCTAACATGCGAAGAGCAAACAAAGTTTCACTGTGTCACGGCATCTGGAACAGCGAGAAATATTTAGCTTCAGAAAAGAAACAGCATATTTTGGCATCTCTTTAAACTAGTACATAGACACATCAAAAAAAAATCAATATTTTGTTGTGTAGCTTGTCCTTATCTTTACTGAACGAACCTTTGCTTGTAACAGACACACATCACAGAAAGCGTGTTTCAGTTCCGATGAAACAATCAGTGCACGTCTTTGTGTTTTTGTGACTGTGAAGCTAAAGAAAAACTGCATGTGTTTGTGTGGCTTTTGTGTCTGCTGCTATAAAACCCTCTACTGAACATCTCCGTCCCCGGGGTGTTTGTGCATGAGAGGCCATTAGAGGTGGAAACTGGAATTGAAATGACTGTGTGTGTCTGCTTTTCTTTGTTGTGTGCATTTTTCCATCTCTCTATACACTAGTATGGTATCCAATACAAAGTAAATATGGGGCCGGTATTTGCTGATACTGATATTGACTTGGACGATCGAAACAAAGTATCGATCCCATCACACTACTATCAATGCTATCGATTTTTGGATCAATCTGCTCACCTCTACTACACACATGCTACAAACAGACCTTCAGCACAAATGCTTGGTGGGATATAGTCAACTTGTTTTGATTAGCAGGCTTTTTTATTAGTTATGTCTTCAGTAATCCGACTTATCCAGGAATGTAGAAGTACTGATCTTCTTCCAGGTTGGACTCTTTAATGACATTTAGGCTTTTCTCTAATCCACACAGGCTCAAATATATACAAACGCTTATCATAACAAGTGCTGAAGGTCTACGGTGCATTAGTGATCACGACTGGTCAAGGGTTTTTTTTCTTCCTTTTAGGTCTCCGTTCACTTCAAAAAGAATCAAAGAATGTCTCTCTGTTGTCTTTCCAAATATTTGATAAAGCTTCACACACACAGGTAGACCTTGGACCCTTGGAGAAATTCCTCGGCCAACAGAGGCGATTTAATAACATGAACAGGATTTGCTGTGTGTTTGTGCGTGTTCATTCTGCTTTGAGGGAGAGACTGCACCAAGCCGAGGAAATACAGTGCCTTCTCATCAGTGCTGCTTTGCTAATCTCACCATGTCTGCCTTTGCTATTTAAGTTTTCATGCGCTGTGTTTGAGACATCAGTGGTTTCAGATGGTTGTTTGCAGCCAGCTGCGCTCTGTACACTCTGCTCCCACTATCTCAGTGTTTTCATCTCCTTTGCAAACAGATTTCATCTGTTTGGGCTCTTGCTCGCTTTGTGCTCTCTGTCAGCGAGACCCCAAGCAGAGAGCATCTTCTGTGTCTCCCTTTTTCTTTTTTCTTTCTGGTCCCCACAGGTAACAATGAAAATGTTTATGTACAATTATAAACTCGCTGGCCACTTTGTTAGGTACACTTTGCTAGTACTTGGTTGGACCTGCTTTTGCCTTCAGAACTGCCTTCATTCTTTGTGGCATAGACTCAAAATTACAAAAGAAATAAGCAGCCTAAAGAACAACTCCCACAGAGGGACAAAAAACAAATCCTGAACATGAAACAGGAGAAGGAGAGTCTCTCTGTCAAGCTCACTGAAAACGGTCAGAAAGATGAGGCCTTCACAAACACATGCAGCTCTCTGGAGGACACCTTAAGGTACTAGGAGAGAGAAGGTGGAGCAAGACAAGAGAGTTTTGGAGGAAGAAAACAGCTCAACAGCTCCTGGAAGTCAAGGAAGACACCAAAGTAGCCAAGGGAAGAAAAGAAAATAGTAGAAAAGATCTGTATGGAGAGCATAAGGAGTCAAGGATAAATGCAAAGATAAAGAAAGTCGGGCAAAGAGAAGTGCAAAAAGCACTGGAAGAAGAGAAAAAGTGAATAGAAGAGGCAAATAAAGCAGCTGAAGCTGCACAGAAAGACACGGGAGTGAGAAAAAAGCATTAGAACAGACGAAAACAGAAATAGGAAAAACAAAAATGTCGGAGCGACCCAGGACCCTGAGCAGTTATGAATTATTGTGTTATATGTATAGGTGATACTGTGCTGCTGTTCTGTGTCCACATTTCTGTATAGGCAGGTATGTGTGTGTGTGTGTGTGTATGTGTGTGGGGATGTCAAGCACCTGCAGGCCTGGTGGGTGTGTCCCTGCTAGGGGACTGGCCACACCCAAAGCTCCTGCCACACACATGCTGCTGGTCAGGGCTCGTCGGGGGAGCTACTTAGGAGAGTCTTGGAGCTCCCACCGGCGCGGGACCACTGTGTGAGACTCCACGTTAGTCATCCAGTTGAGCTTAGTGTGTGTGTATGCCCGCGGTTGTATGTGTCCTGACGGCTGCTTCTATTGTATCCCCAGGAGAAGTGTGGAGCGCCAGACAGCAGCCAGCACGAGGAGTGCTGAGACACGGACTTTTCATGGAGAGACATGACACGGGAGTCAGGGGAGAGCACGGGGATTTATTGTTGTTTTTTCCATACACTGTAAATAAACGCACTGTTTACACACAGGGCTCCGCGCCTGGGTCCTCCTTCTCTACATCCCCACGGTTTGCCCTGCCAAACCGTAGCGAAAAAAGAAACTGAAAGAGACAAAATTAGGATTCAACAGTGAGAACTGGAAAAATTTGGGTAAAAAACAAACAAACAAAAAACGATACTACTGAAAAAGAAAGAAGAAATAGGCATGAAACTGCTGAGAATGAAAGAAGCAAAGAAACATCTGAAAAAAGAAAAAGAGGCAAAGAAACTGAAAGAGCAGATGAGAAGGAGAAGAACTGGAGTGGCATCTGGAGGTGCTTCTGGTGCAGCTCAACTTCCTCTTCCTCCTCCTTCACCTTACCTCTTTATATCCCCTCCACTCCCATTCTCTCTAGCTTAATTATCACCTTTTCATGTCCGTTCATTATCTTAATCAGTCTTCCACACCCTTTCCCTCTTTCACCCTCCTATGACCCTTTGGTCATTGGGATTTCTCTCTAACACTGTAGGGTCTTTTACCATCCCATTCCCTCTACCCATACTCTGCTACACCCTCTTTCAAAGAGCATTATAATAATTGCCCATCCATGCATCCACAGATGAACATAAACAGACCTCAGCTTGTAGGTGAATTTAAACCAAACACCTTTTAACTTTTAGGTGACAAAGCCAACCACTGCAACTCTACGTTGGCCTCTGTTAATAATAATAATCATCATTATTATAAATCATTAAAGAAAACCAAATCATATTCCTGCCTGGTTGCTGCATCTATGATTAAAGAACATTTTCTTTCACATGGTTATCAGACTCTTTAAGGATTCTTAGAATACCTCCACAACTCCAGTAAGTGTTGTTAAATGAGATATAAAAATGTTTTAGGAGACCCTGAACTTCCTTTTACTATTAAAACATCAATAACAGTAACTGAAAATGGAAACCAAAAATGTTCCCAGTAAATATTCCCATTGCTCCATGTCTGCTACACTGGAAATTCTTTGCTTTGTTAGAGTCCAGGAAGAAGTCCATAAAGTCCATAAATTGTAATTATCCAACATCCCCAGATCTTTTTTCTTACAGTTAAGTGGAAGTTTGCACAGTGTTTGGTAAGTAATCAAATTCTCAGTGCTATATTAGAAACCGGGCTGTACTGAAAGAACATAAAACCATAAACATGAAGGGCTGCATCACATGACAGAAACACCCATCAAGATAAAGACTTGTTTTTCAAAGCTTTAAAGTTTTATTTATTAATGGTTTCTATAAGAGAGATAATCAGGCAGATTCCTGTTATGGAGTCACAAAATAACTGAGTGACTTTATTGCCTGATCCAAGGTTAAACTTTCTGTAGACGAAACAGGAATTTAATCTTTAACAGTCACAATCGTCAAATGGGATGACGAGAAGCCACACGGGTAATTGCAGATGTTTGAAAATCTGACATATTCTTCTAAAATAATAATAGCTGTTATCTAATTGAAAATGTGGCATGAATTACTTTTTTCCAGTTGATCAGAAGGCCTTAATAACTTAATATGGGGATTCATCTATTAAAGCTGGTAAAACATCAACGAAATATCTTATAAAAGTAAGCATGACTACCGTATGGCAAGTTGCAGAAGATTCGATTATTTTTCAGTCGTTCTACGGAAACAGCCCATATGGAAAAGATATATATAAATCGTATAAAGTTTTTATCTGTCTTGTATGAAAAGCATACAAGAGTGAAAACACATATAAGATCCCTTGAAAAAATATATAATGAAACTTGTATGTTTTGTATACTTACTAAAAAAAAAATATATGAAAGTAATGAGAAAGTGGCTACTTTCATGAGTAAATCATGTATGTTTTTACTATTTCTTTTCCATATGGGAGAGCCTAATCTTTAGAGAAAAATTAGACTTGAATACAATTTATTGGGATGATAAAATAAAACAAAATGCTATTTGAGCAGTGACAGCTTCTGGAGCTATCAATTTCACAATATTTGTTTTTTTAAATCAATGAAATAGAATTCTAAGAACCACAGGAGTGTTTATACCCAGAGTGGGTATAGCAGAGCAAGGGCTGTATGTTTAGGGCAAAATTCTGTCACACATGATGTTGGTGAGGCGATGTATGTTGAATGTGACACGTGAAAGAAACGCAACATTGCACTGGTGTCACTGGTGCTACCGTGTGAGAAAACCTTCCTTTAGCCAATTTCCTGAAGATCTATTAAGAATTACTCACAGTCAGTACAATGTCTCAGGCAATTTATCACAATTATTTTCTCTTTTATTTCATAATTTCATAGGAAGCCTCTTTTTCGGTCACTGCTTCCTTATGATGATGATCAGTCAGTAAGATGGAGAGTAAGGATCTTTGGTCTTACGTATGCTACCATGTGTGGCTTTGTTTCTGTCACATCAAATAAAATGTGTTTCGTTTGGCATGATAATAATTTTACATCCACTGAATGTTGCTACATTAGAATAAAGCAGCAGAAACTCATCTTTCAGACACTTTAACATCTTTAGCTCTAAAGATGAACAATTATTGGCCACAGGCAGTATCAGGCATCAGACCCAAAAATCACAGTCAATAATACAAGGACATCCAAAAAGTCTTCAAAATTAAAATAGGTTATGTCATAACATCTTATATAAAGTTTCACATGTATGGGAATAAAGGAGGTTTTGTCTGCCTTTTCATAGCCAAGTAAACTTGCTGGCCATGATGGTAACAGCTGAAAGGACTGATGGAGGGTGTGAGAGCTGTATGACCAGCAGAGTCAGACAGTGGTGCTTAAACTGTATCTGTTTTGTCTTGTGTATAACAGTGAGGCTATTATGCCAGGATTAAATACTGAAGGTCCAGACAGATTCAATGAGTGACTCGTAAACCAGGCTTGAAACTTCTTTACTGATATTAAGACTTCTGACCTTCCTCGGCAGAGTTTGAATCGTGGCTGTTGAGTTATCTTGTATATTGAGTCAGAATATACAAGAAGAGAGAGAGAGAGGTACCTACCTCTGTTCCCAGATATTTGAAAGACTCACCTGCTCTACCAGCTGTCCTTGGGGTTATGCATGTCGCAATTTGCCCCTACAACACTGCTCCTCTGTCTTGCCTATTACAAGCTTTAAGGTGTTTTCCATCAGTGACCTCATGTCACCAGGGCCATATCATCTGCACATTTTAAAAGAGTCATTGTTGCAATACGGAAAGTACTGCTATTTATATAAATGTAAAAAGAAAAACTGGTGATAAAACACAATCTTGTGGCAATCCTGTGTTTAAAACTCTGTTAAGATCCATACCAACAAAGCTGGGTTGACCTGCAGTTGAATTAAACGGTAAAGTAAAAATGTGAATATTTGCAGTATTAACAGAATATGAATAGTATGAATAGTCCCCTAGTTTGAGGATGTTTGCAGTGTCCAGCAGGAATGAGCTCTCATACTTCACACTAAATTTAGCATAGAAACAAACTGGAATGAGTCGGATTTATCATGGAAGCTACTGCATTATTACTTATTTACAACTACTTTTGAAACAGTGTTATTATAGAAACTACATGGCTGTGCAAATGAACAAATCATGCAATCACACTTCCAAACCCGTTAGAATAAATATAATTATTCTTCTCTGATTCTGACAAAGTGTGCTGAAGAGACAGAGAAATAATATTTCATCAAAGTACCAAAGGAGTACGATAATATCTGCCACAAAGAGACTGCACATGTGGTCTTTAATTAAATGCACAAAAAAAGATTTAAAAGAATTTTTTTTTTTTAGTTGCAGTAGTGTGACCAAAGTTCAAATGTTAGAAAAAGAAATTAATTTTAAGACATCTGTGGAAGGACTCATGTGATGAATGTGTATGAATGTGAGAGTGAATGAATAGTGGCATTGTAAAGCGCTTTGGGTGCCTTGAAAAGCGCTATATAAATCCAATCCATTATTATTATTATTATCATTATGAAACCAGAAACAGCACTCACTCATATCGGTAACATTACTCTTCTTTAAAAAAGTCTGACATCACCGTGTTTGTTTTCCTTGTTCACCAGGAGTTAGACCAGAAGGTCAACATCAGTTTAATCTGTGTGCTCAGTTTAGTAATAGGTTGGAGACATGGTCAGTCTAGGTTAGCTGTGGAAGCAGTTTTCAATGCTGACTTTCTTCTTTTCTACTCAGTGCAAAGGCTGCAAAGTAAAAACATCAAGCCAGTCAGGCCCCTGTTGCTTCTCTACTTGCCTCTGCTGCTGCCACACTGCTGTAAAGCATTTCTTGCTTCATACCATAGAATTATTTATCTTATCTAGCTTTCCAAAAACGTCGGCTTCCCTGTAACAATGGCAGAAAGGGCGGAATGAAAAACATTTTCTCAGGCTCTTTGCAGAAGGAGCCATACACATCATCACACATATAAAGCCTGTCAGCACACTTCTCTCTCTCCATCTGCGATTGTTCTCAATAACCCCTGTTGCCCAGATGAATGATGGCAGGTTACTGGATGAAAGCCAGCATCTACTCCACTTCAACTAAAAAGTCTCTCTCCAGCATTTCATTCAGTACTATTCAATATCAGGCATCGCTGCACAACCCAAAGAGTGATGTGTAAAAGAGGTGGGGAGGCTGAGATGAAAGAGCAGCGGGTTGCTCACGAATGATGAGCTCCGTTGGGTGTGACTGTGGCGATTTGGAGCGAGGTGTTTGTCGGTATGCTGTTTGAAACACAATAAAAAATGTCAAGGTTCAGAATTACCTTGTTTGATTATTTTTTTAAAAAAGTAAGTTTTAAAAAAATCTATAAGTAGAGGATTTGTACAAAGCAACTTCAAAGATAACAATGACGCTGCAACCTTGTGATTTAATCTAAGAAACTTTGGGGAGGAACAAAAATATTTATTCTGTTGATAAAAACTATATTTATATATGTAATCCTTGATATTTACCACACAGTGCACACAGCACAACAAACCCACCAGGATTTTCTTCTCTCTCTGGTATCTTTTTATCTTGCTTAAAAAAAACAGACCCTCCCTGGCGGTATTTTTGTTTTTTTCCCTTTATCTTGATCTTCTTTTTGCCAGAGTGTCTCTCCGTCTCTCTCTGCTCCAGTGTGTTTGTTTGGAGAGTACAGCTCGCCCAGTACAACATGGAAGTACGTCAACGTTGCTGGCTCCTTCGTAGATAAGGGCAACAGGAAAAGACCTCTCATAGAGAGCAGAGACAGGAGGGGAGGAGGACGACAAAGGGCCAAAACCACTACGTTGGTGAGGAAGAAAATATAAATGGAGGGAATAGAGGAGGGATCAAGAGGTCATGCACAGTGCAATAGATCAATGACTTATTACATCATAAAGATTTTTTCTTATGTCTCCATTTACTGAATCCTGTCTTTATCATGTCTGGATGTTAAATTGTTGTAAAGTTTTATAATCTCATTAAGTCTCTTTATCAAGGAACTGCTGCTTTATAAAGATACGAGTGGATGCTGTCATGTCACGTGAGTGTTTTGTCTTCAGTTATTTCCCGTTGTGTTGTTGATTTAGGTTCTTCAATTAAGGCTTCAGATGGGTTCGTATTGGAATTCAGGGAATGTTATTGTATGCTGATGACATTATTTAACTTGCTCTAAACAAAAAAGGAACGCCGATTCTGAAGACTCAAATTTTAATGTGGTACGTGGTTCACGTATGCACACTGGCCACTTTATTAGTTACAACTTGCTGGTACTGGTTTGGACCAACATTTGCCTATAGAACTTGATTCTTCATCGCATAGATTTAACAAACTTGCTGAGAAATTTTGGGCCATCTTGACATGACAGCATCACACAGTTCCTGCAGACCTTTTGGCTGTACATCTATGATGAAAATATCACCATTCAGTACCTTCCAGCATTGCTATATTGGACCAAGACCCGGTGACTATGGAGGCCCTTTGATTACAATACGATTTAAATGCAGATCAACTGATATTAAGGGGTGCAAAGGAATTATCCGCCACACCATTACACCACCCCCATCCTGCACAGTTGATAGAAGGCAGGAAGGATACATGCCGTCATGTTGTTTACACAAAATACTGAACCTACCACCCACGTTGAAACTCATCAGACCATGCAACATTTTTCAAACTTCTTTTGCTCAGTTTTGGTGAAACCATGCGAACCGTAGCCACAGTTTCCCGTTCTTAGCTGACAAAGTGGCGTCCGCTGTGGTCTTCAGCTGCTGTAGCCCATCTACTTCCAGGTTTGATGTGTTGCACATTCATGTCGTGCATTCTGCATACCTCGGTTGAAACAAGTTGTTATTTAAGTTACTGTTGACCTCCCCTCAGTTCAAAGTAGTCTGTCCATTCTTCTCTGACCTCTGGCATCAACATGACACTTTTACCCAGAGAGTGTGTTACTTCTCTTCAAGGTGATCGTGAATCGAGAGTATCAAAAACATGATCTCTGAGAAATGTTTTCACAATGTTAGCTCTCACTACTGTGAATGTTGCAAAAGAAAATCTATTTAAATCTGTTATAGTAAGGTGGAGGCAGACAGGTCAAACTATAGAAGCAAGGAAGTTTTTTGGCACTCCGAGGCCAATGCAAAGTAGACAGCGAATGTGTCAGTGTAGCACAAAAGAAACCAGATTTCCAACAAGTCTGTAATCAAGCATGCTTGAATAGACAAGCCTTTATCTGCAACACGTATTGTTATGGCATTGAGTAAGGAGATAAAAGCAGAAGGTGTAGCATTCATCCCGATACATTCAGTGTTTCCCCTCCCTTTATACGTCTTTATCTCTTCTTCCTGCTTGATTCAGGACTAACGCTTTGATCTGGTTCTTCACATAACAAGGCCCCAGGGTGGACTAACACAGCAGACACAGAACAAATTTAAATATGTGCTTGCATATACATTTGAGTACATATATCTATCCTTAAACTATGTGTACTTTCTGTGATAAACCTATCCAGTAGGCATAGTGTAACCACAAAGCCATCTGAAACCCTGCCCTATGACTTAAGCTATAATTTGATGGTACCACCATTTCCTATTGTTCATTCCAGCTACTTCTTATTCTGCCACCTTTATTTTAACCAAATAGAAGAGGAGTGTACAACTTGAAGAGAAGGAATTCCACCAACAACTAGTGATTTGGTTATACTACTGATCTCAGTTGTGTGTCCTAGTCCACAATAAAGTTTTTGACCGGTATATGTAAACCATCCAGGCACTTTTAGTATATCCCTGCATGTATATATTCCATTGTTAGTTGGACCTCACAAATGCCTTATCTAAGCATGAAGGTGACCGATTTAAGATATAGCTTGTGGGATCATTTTAAGAAAACAGACAATCCCAAGCCGGTGATCTCAAACATACCTAATCATTTGAGACATGCCAGACCCAATCAGTCTAATGCAGGGGTGTCAAACTCCAGGCCTTGAGGGCTGATGTCCTGCAGGTTTTAGATGTGTCCTTGATCCAACACAGCTGATTCAAATGGCTAAATGACCTCCTCAACATGTCTTTAAGTTCTCCAGAAGCCTGGTAATAAACTAATAATTTGATTCAGGTGTGTTGACCCAGGGTGATATTTAAAACCAGCAGGACACCGGCCCTCGAGGCCTGGAGTTCAACACCTCTGGTCTAATGTTAGCTACTTAGCATTGCTAGTTTTAAGCTCTGTTCGATCACTCTTCATTAATGACTAAACGTACCTGTTCATTATGCTCTCAAGCACTCTGGACCATGACTGGGCCATCGCAACATTCAAGATTCAAGATTCAAAGCGTTTATTGTCATGTGTACCAAGAAAAAGCATATCTCTGTACAATGACATTCTTTCTCTGCTGTCCACACACAGATGCCGGTTAAAATGTACAATAGATAAAATACAAATAGCATGAATAAATAAATGGAGACAAAAATGAAAAATTGAAGTATTAAATAGATTTATGTGCAAAAGCGGTATGAGCTTAATATGCTGGTTGATATGTGAGATGACCTGATGTGCAAAAATTATTGTTACTGTTAAAATAGGTCAGCTGTTTAATAACATGGCGATCTTTTTTAGTTATTCCATTAAATTTTTGCTGCTCTGCTTGGGTTCACTGTCCTGTTGCATGACTCAGTTTCACCCAAATTTGAGGATGGCCTCACATTGGGCACTCTCAATGACCGCAGACTGCCCAAATCCTGTGCCTTCAAAACAAGCCCAGATCATCACCCTTCCACCAGCACAAGGTGTTTAGACTGATATGCAAACCCATGCCATGCTGCCATGCTCTTTTTAGAGAGAAGAGGCTTACTCCTGCCAAACCTTCCAAAGCCATACTTGTTCTGTCTTTTTCTAGCTGTACTGTCATGAACTTTCACATTTAATATGCTAACTGAGGTCCGTGGAGACTGAGATGTGGTTTCTGGGGTTTTGCACAGTCTGACCTTGGAGTGATTTGCTTGGAAGTCCACTCCTAGGAAGATTGGCATCTGTCTTGAATAATTTCCTCTCCATGGTCTTCCTCACTGTAGGATGATGGGCTTCAAATTGTTTGGAAATGGCCTTATAACCCTTTCCAGATTGATGGGCAGCAACAATTGCTTCTCTAACGTCACTGCTGATGTCTTTCCTCCTTGGCACATGTGTCAACACACACCTGAATGCTCCAGACCAGCAAACTACTACAACTTGTGTTTTCATAGAAGGGCTCACACTTGCTGATGATCAATTGCAATTGATTAGCCGCACTTGGCAGCTACTTAACCTCTTAAGTCCTATGTGTGTACTTCATTTTTCATGTACTATTTCTATAACTAGAACTTCTGCTAAACAAGTGACAATACAATGTAGCATACTATGTGTTGTTGTTCATATGGGGTGTATTTAGCTAATTCTAAGACCTGATAACAATCAGATTATTTTTATTATGTTTCTATACAGAAAACATTCCTTAGAATTGAAAGACAAGAGGTGTGCTTTATTTTTACACTGAAAAAATAAAATAAAAAGTCAAGAGTGTGCAATTCTCCAGAAAGGATCACTATAATTTCTCTGCTGAAGCCACTTTATCATAATGTGCTGTTTAGTTACAGTATTTGTGTTTAAATACTGCCTAAAGGTCAGGTCAATTCTGGGTGTTGAGGTTATGGAAATATCATTATCTTGATTTAACACCCAAAACATCTGCAGGGGATTAAAGAGAAATTGCTTTTTAACCTTGATAAAAGTTCTTCTATTTCCTGAATCTAACCACATGCAGCCACCACAGCATCTGCAGTAAAAGTAATCTAATTTATGCAGATTAATATCGTCTGCAACCAGTTTCTCAGAAAGTCCAGTGTGTTGAATAAATGCTGCGATTCACTGTCATAATTCACACTTGATTCTTTAAAAGTATTCCAGGAAGTATTTAAGATACTTCATGTCTCTGTTTACGGTATAGCTGTAAACAGAGACTTTTTATACGTGAATTTTAGAGGCACACAAAAAAAGGAGATACTGAATGTGGGGGGAAGGAGACTGGACGGCTTGTTCTGGCCCAGCCAATATGTCTCTTGCAGAAGGCGGTGTGTTGGTGTGGAGGGATTCCCATTCCTCTGAAGTCTGGCACTCGGTATCTTGTTACTCCTGCAGGTCTGATGATTACCCTCCACTCAAATTCCACAGCCCTCATTTACTCCAATCCACACAGGAATCTTGCAAAGTCAGCTTTACACACAGAACAAAGACACACATAAACACAAGGACCAACAACCCCGACGGCTCTCCAGTCCAATTTTAAACCAACTTTTAACTCAAAACATTCAAATCTAATTACTTTTATGACCCCTTCTCTCATCCCCGTTTCCCCTTCCAGTTGTCTCCGTCACAAATTCTCTCAAGAAATGCAACACACAACACAAGAACGCAACAGTCTGGATAATGACTTCGACTGTGGGTGAGGTTTGTGTTGCCACTGCAGTGCTAACCTGGTTGTAAAATGCCATAATACTGCAATCCACATGTAGCCGTTTGTCACCTCGCACCAAACTGTAAGCAGAGCAGCAGCAATGTGGCGGTTTAGCCCTCGACCTTGTCTGCTCCCCTCCTGCTGCAAGGAATGCGGTCGCAGACAGCCGACGAGACACCGACTCAGCTGCGCGTATACCCACAGTTCCGTGTTGCTGCCACAGGACTTGGTGTTCTTTCAGAGAGACCACTTGATTTAAGACATCAGTGTTTGTGTGTTAGTGTGTGAAAAGGTCACACACTCCCTGCAGGACGTGCCTTCACCTTTGTATTTGGCAGTCATCTTGTCGCCAAACACTGCTTCCTTCCTTTTGAAAATAAATTTCCCATTGCTTTATTAAAGTCAGGTCTCTGTCAGGTAGTGTGACATCACAGTGCTGGCCTGTGGGAGAAAGGTCCAAATGGACAGAGGACAGTGCAATTCATAATCAAGAGGCAAGCTTAGGGAATGTCTCTGCTTGGTTAACGTAATTGAAAAAGGAAAGGAATACGATATTGTAGTGATCTCAAGCTTGTCCCACGGTGATATTGCGCAGATGAATTATTTCTCATAGGTTATGTTTCGAGTGTTCACTGGCATTTCTCTTGATTTATCTTGGTAATAATAAGCGCACAGCATTCAATACAAATGGGAGAGAAAGGGCATCAGAGAGAGGGATGTATGTGATGATTTAATGTTATGGCCATGTAGAGGGTATAATGTATAAAACAGGGGAATCTATGGAAGAATACAGAAATCCAAACAATCTTTATTTTGCAAAACCATCGCTAAAAGCAGACCTGCTGAGCATTTTGTACTCAAAAGGCAGATTCTGGGCGGAGTGTCACTTAGAAAGATATTAAGACGATGATTCACACAGCTGGGAAAAACAATTTAAATTGTGTTATAATTTTTGTTGTTTGCCAGTTTGATCTCTGGCAATTGCATGGCTTTTGCAGGTCTGCACTTTAAAGTCAATTTCATTTAGCGCTCTGCTCTGCCAGAAAGACGTTGCAGCTGCTTAAGTAAATGAAATCAGATACGGTGTGAGGCTTGCAATATTTGTGAAAAGCCAACAGACAGTTGAAGACGAGTCATCCTGTTTCTTTCGTCATTAAGCCTGTGATGCCTAAATCTGAAATGGCACCGGTTTTCACAGTATACCAGCTGGTTTTTGTTTTAGTTGTTCTCCATAATGTAGTACTTTGTGTTTAAGTTTTACAATGTATGCCCTAGAACACAAATCCCTATTTTTTGGTGCTTCTTTTCTCCATTTTCCAGTCATTAAAAGAATAGTTAGAACAGAAACATATTAATTAATTGAGAAAATAATATGTTAACTGCAAATCAAGGTAACAGCTAGCTACAGCCCTGTCTCAATGCAAATCTGGTGCTAATAACTTCCTAAAAATGATTGATTTTTATCTGCAATAACTGTGCAGTGATACAGAAAGAACATTTCTACTTGTGTGTGGTAAAAATGTTTAACCTCCTAGGACCTGGCGTCCACATATGTGGACATCACATTTTGGGTTATTTAGACCAAAATACTCAATTCCGCTCTACAAGGGCCTGATATCCACTTACATTATACTGCTACTGTTCTATCAAAATTTTAAACGCATATCCTCATATGTGGCTCTTATTTTTCTTAAAAACAAAAATAAGGTAAGAAAATAAATAAATCTGGTAATTCTTTGTTTTTACATTCATCAGGCCCCAATCAGCCCAAATATCAAAGAGAAATTAAAAATGCATACTGTGGAAGAGTTCGGGTCTTAGGAAGTTAAAAATGAAAATGTGCTTACTGTTATCATTTTGAGGTATAACTCAGTTCCGTCTTTATTAGGTACACATGCTTGACTCCTTCTGACTCCGTCTGAGCTGGTCTGAATAGTTCAGAAACTGCCGATACTGGGATTTTCCCACAAAACCGTCTCTAGGGTTTACAGAGAATTGTATGAAAAAGAGGAACTATCTAGTAAGTGGCAGTTATCTTGGCGAAAATGTCTTGTTGATGTCAGACAGTTTCAGACAGTCTTCTAAATGTCACATCCTACCCTGGTATTGTTGCTGACAACCTGTAAGAACAACCACAGTGTACAAATCTTCTTATGGCTATTTACAGCAGGATAATGGAGCATGTCACAAAGCTCAAAATTTGTTTCTTGAATGAAAATAAGTTCAGCTGTGAAAACAAATGAGGATCCAACTTGAGAACTTACGATGTTTAATAGTCTACATTGTGTACATTGTGCTTTTCTCTCAGCTACATTGGTGTGTGGTGAGGTGATTTCTGTGCTGTCCGTTGTCGTAACTGCGTTTTGCCATTTAAAAGACAGAGTTTCAAAACCTTTCCTCAGAAACCTTCAAGAGATCCTGCTTTTGTGTATTCCTGTGCTCTACATGCAGGCATATGTGACTGCACAGTCAAACAGAGGACGCAAGTAAGCACTGGTTTAGAAACTCACAAATTCCAATTACAGCCAGTTTGTCTGTAAGAACCAGATCAATGTTGGCTCAAAATTCATCACACTAAAGTGCTGTGCTCAAAACATTTTTCTAATTACAATCGGGGAGCTGTGTTCCTGCTAATGTCAGCTAATTTTAGTTACAGTAATAGCAAAGTCTTTTAATTTACTGCACTTCAGTGTTCACTGACCACCCAGAAAGATTTCATAGCAAGAGAGCATGCTATTTACATGTAACAGGGCTTCAGTGTGCATGTGTGTTTGCATGCCTTTCAGCCCATCTGTACTTGTGTTTGTTTTTTGTGTTTTCTTTAGTACGTGCAGGTCAGGAAAGACAAGAGGGCGGCCATACTGGGGTTAAAGCAGCATATGAAAGCCAGAACTGACTGTCATCTTCTTTAAACCCCCTATTGAACTCCCAGCATGTAAACATGGCTAAACTGTGCACGCCCCACCACCTCCGTCACCCCCAATCCCAAGCCCTGGGCCCCCCTTGGGGCACAGGCTGTCTTATCTCCCCACCAGGGAAGATGAAGAGAGGGAGATGGGGGCTTGCTCTTTGTCTACTGGCACTGGGCTTTGTGCTTCTCCCCCACAAGCAGGCACATGTGCACAAATATGTGACAGCATATACACACGAGCACAAACACAGGCAGAGGTGAGCAAATAGCATGCGACACACGCCAGGCAAATGCAAGGACAAAGCATGCAGAAACTATTCATCCATAAATACTGCACACCAGCATTTATACGGTGTCACATGACTCATATTCAAGAAATAATTGGCTTAACAATCCAGAGGATGTCTGCATATGATTGAGTGCTAGATTCTGATTTGAAAAATAATCCTTGACACAAAAAGGTCAGGGTATAGTCACACACCTGCAACAGAACAATGCAGCCACCCCTAACCCCACCTATGGAAGCGCCAACCAGGGGCGCATTATTTTCAGCATGTTGGAAGTGCTCCTTTCAGATTGTCCTCCACGGTGACACAAATGCACCATGTAATTTCAGGGTTTTATTGATTTCTCTTCCTGAGGTCTTCTCCTAATCGCTACACCTTGACCTCAGCAGGAAATGTCATGAGGTCAAGGAAAGATGCAACAAAGAATGTATAAGGGAAAAGATAAATGTGGTGCTCGGTTTACTTTATAATGTAACAGTGGATTTTGTTGACTTGGCTCACATGAAACAGAACGACTGGCGATCCAGTGTAACTGCCAATTAATTAAAGCTTTGTGGCAAAAATGAACAGAATTTAAATTAATCCTAAACACTAGCAAAACAGCAATAGTTAAACTGAGGGCACAACTAATGCAAACTGAACCATGATAAACAACCTTGATATAGGTGTGTATGTATATATATATATATATATATATATTAGGTAAGGTAATTGCTTCATAATAAACTCATTTTATTACAGCAGCATACAGTTCATAGTTCACTCGTGGGTTTTACAAGCCTGTAGATGAAGGTTTAAAACATATGAAGGGATTGTGGCAAGAAATAGAAACATTACCATGCAAGTGATTATCACCACCTGTCAGTTATGTTGATTTTCTTTAAATGGCAGTTGTGAAATACAGAGCGGTATTATCTCACCTCCTTTTACAAGGAGTATCCATTGCGTGTCCTACACTAAAGGAGGTTATAAAGGAAGCACTTGGTATTTTAATTTGAATTGGCCAGCTGTCATTATGAAGCTACTTCCAGGTCAGTTAGGAACCTTCTTAAGCAATAAACAACTATTGGACCTGCAACCCTGGTGAGTGAGGAGGCAGCTTCAATTAAAAAAAACAAAAAAAACTAATTTACAAGCTTCAGCTTGCAACAACTATCGCCTTTGTGACAGAGCAGAACTTCAAGCCATAAATCACCCAGATCAATGGGATTCACTCAGCTGTTGAGAAGCAGGTAGACGAAGTAATACATGCACAAGGACAGAAAAAAACTGAAGGACAGGAGGCCCACATATAGCACATGTCACAAATATGGATACTGACTGAATTAGCTGCTAACCCAGTGGTTCAATAGCAATAGAAGAAAGACACTGCCAAAGGTGGCGAGAATCCAGAAGAATAGAGGTACTATTGGTTGAGATAGTGAAGTGACCCTGATAGAAAAATATTATAACCTGCCACCATGGCTGTAACCAAGGTCACCAATGTCTGAACTTTGTTTTTCTAATACAACACTGTATAAATTGTCCCAACACCACTTGTGACGCTCTGGATGGTTTTTACTTTACTCTATGGGAATTGGCCTGCAGTACGTGTGTTTAAGAGGTTTGGTTGATGCATGGCTATTGGTTTGTTTAGGTATGAGCAGTGAATCAGGGGCACAGCAGGGCCAGAGCCATTCAGTAAGTACCTTTTTTCCTTGTGACATTTTAATTTCATGTGAAAGAATTATTTTGTATTTTTAGATTTTGTTTTATTTCATTTTTTATACTCACAGTTCACCATCACACAGGTGCTCCTGCAAAATAGGGAATCTCTGCAGGTGCTACACCTTTAAAATATGATGCATTAAGTTGAAAAAATTCTGGATTTCACTCATTTCTAGAAATGAGTGAAGAGAAGAAAGACAGAAAGCCTTCTTTCTCTCCTTTTCTTTTCATCCTGCCAGCAAGCCTTAAATGCAAAATTCCCCCAGCAGAGTTTAAAAGATGTTCAAAAAGCAGAATAAAGCACCAATAAAGCCATTTGGGGGGGGGACGAGAGACTATGTATTTTACTCACCTGCGGTGTTACGTTGTTACACAAAATACTGCATTAATTGTTGATTGTTGATACATTATGTTACTTAAGAGTACTCTCTGGACAAACTAATTTGTTACCCTAGTCATTACATTACTGTTGTCTTATTCAGAAGCTTTGTAAGTTAATTACTTGTTAACAATAAAAACCCACAGTCCATTCAGTCCCACACAGTGACACCAATGCCCATCCTAATGAACACACACACACACACACACACACACACACACACACACACACACACACACACACAAGTTTCCTTTTAGTGTTTAAATATAAACACAAAGCTAAATTGAAAAACCAGTCCAAAGAAACTTCAGAGTTACTGCCACTGTAATTCTACTGTGCAAACATGTACGGATAGAAATGGAGGCTACGTTACTACAGGCTACCTGTGTTACCTATTGAAGTTCAGTGTCTGGCTCCTGGGCTGGGGTTGGCATACACTCAGGGTTCTTTGCTGTGTGTGCAGGCACTTGCAAAGCACAGACATTGTGCTAGGAGTATTGTTTCTGTCCTAATGCAGTTTGCACTTTAACACTAGGCTCTTGTTCTTTGGTGCAATGGAAATAAAAGCAAAGTCCATATCGACACTCCTCAAAAGTTATAGACCACTCTACCAACTTCCTCCTTCCTGAAATTAGCTCATTGTAGTGGAAGTGCACAGGAAGAAATAGACATGCTTGACTTTTTAAATTTTTATCATTATTATTATTATTTCTATCCACCCATCTGGCAGATATCTGAAGAACTTAAGTAACATAAGAAATGCCATAACTGCAATGGGATTACTGAACTCAGTATAATAATGTGGTACATTTCTGCATTACCAAAATATTTATTAATGGCAGTAACATGCCATTCCCAACGCTGCTTACCTGATGCTGATAGCCACTTCTTCTTGTGGCTGGAGCTTAAGTGGTCAGTATCCAGGTGATAGTCTTGTCCCATGGTGACTTTGGGGAACTTTGTTTACAGAAGTATCCAGCCATAGCAAACAGTTAGTCTAGCTAAAACATGGTATTTGATGTTATTTATACCACTGGAAGTCTAAGGAGCTTAACCCTGGAAATTTGGCTAATGGCAAACTAGTAAGCTAACACAACGGGCGGGTTTTTTGAAACGTTTGCTACACCACATTTTGATGTGCTAAAGGTAAATAAATTGGTACAAGGCGTGACCGGCTGTTTCTTAGTTCACTTCGGACTTACTTCAGCTAGCATTAACCACTGACAGTTTCACAGTAGCATAACTGTCATTTGACAGTCAAAAGGTATAGTGTATATTAACGCCAAATTTTTATCAATAAATGCTACTCGTTTGCTCAACTGGGATTAGCTGCCATTTACTGCATCATACCACTAGGGGCACCGCTTCACCAATTCCACTAATTTATAATACAACACCTCATTCTCAAAAAGAGCTAGAAAAAAGTCTTCACTATTGTATTTATTTGGCTGAATATTCTTTCCTTAGAAGATGTTGAAGGCAGCGTTTTTGCTGTTTTTTCCTAAAACAGACTCATTTAAACATACTGAGTCAAATACTGTGGAACTAAATCACTCGTGTTTTTCCTAGAAGCGATTCACACAAACAGCTTACTTTTGCTGTGTACGTGTACATGCTGACGAGAGATTCTGGAGAAATCTGCAATACTTTTAATGGAATTATTGAATCGGGGTCACCCTGTCTGGAGAAGTCATGGGTCATGGATATAAGGACACACAACCACACACAGCTCCGAGCCGCTTTAGCTGTATTAGCAGGGTTGGGGATTATTGTTTCGAAGGACACACACAACACACACACAGATAGCCATGAGATTTAAGGGTCCCATCATGTGGAAATAGATTTTGATTTAAGTGACTGTCTCTGTGTGAAGGTTTCTTTATGGGTTTTGAAGGAGATACAAAGATATAAAGTTGTGTAGGTGTTGAGCACAGTCTTTAATAAGAAAGAATATAAATATGCATCCATCCTTGTGTTTCAGCCACAATCACTTGCTGACATATCTTTTTCAATGTGGCTTTATGTTTGTGGTTCTTAGGCTTATGGTGTAGTATATCACAAGCAAAAAATTTGCATTTTTCAGTCTTTTTCTTTTTTAAAGGTTCAAATAGACAAGCAAAATGCAGCAATAAGAAACATATAAGCACATAAATTCCCCACTAATTATGCTGGACAAGATCTATTTGAAAGGTCTGATATTTCAGACACTTCTAAAGGGTTTCATCAAATAAGGAGGACATGAAGAAAAACATACAGACATCTTTCTGTCTCCACTGCAAAGTTGCTATCAGTAAATATGATTTTTGTCTCTGGTATTCTCTATGAAATGCCATGTGTTCTTTGGCAGAGTGCAGGATGGGGTGGTTAGAGGGGATTGGATGGCGTGGAAAGTGGGTCTTGTGAATGTAGGTCTTTGAAACAGTGTGTGTGTGGGTAAAGCAGGCTTACAGTAGTAATCCTCTTCACAGACACCCATCTGACTAGCAACAGGACGGGACCCAGACAGACACACACTCATGCCTCACGCATATACGTGTTTGTTAGAAGGAAATCTGTTTTGGTTTGCCCTGTTTTGAGAAATAGGCTGTTAATGTGCCAACATCTCCAAGTGCATGCTCGATACACCCCTCTGATATCTGGAGATGTCTAAGTGAAGTTGTAATCTTCCAGTAAAGTTTTAATTTCCTTAGGTGTGGCACCAAATTCTTCTGCGATTGTTTTAATGCTGCATTCTTTTTGTTTTTATCAGCCCTTTAAATAAAGTTGCGCCTCCAGGAAACCGGACCCTCTGTTGACTTTATTGGTTCCTGAAGTTTGTCATTAGGGCTTCCTGGCTGTGATGTCATCAGTTTCTTAATGACAGAGAGGAAGAGGGACATTCATCCCCCAAATAACGCAGGAAAAACAGACAATTTTAAAAGGCATAATGAGCTCGTTGGAGCACGGACAGTGAGTTATGGCTCTGTCACTGTCTGACTCATTTCGTCTGGGGAGGGAAATGCTTTTAAGATCCGTGGCACAACATCAAAGTCCCTCAGTAATATAAAGTTAAGCCACTGTTGACTTTGGGTGTAATGAAGACAGAATCAAATTAGATGGGTTTTAAAGAATTGACATGTGGATCCATTCAAATAATCTTATTTGAATTATGCACTGAAAGGAAACATGGATGAATGAATGAGACCACCACAACTCCAAAGTAAGACCGGACAAGAAATATTATTTGTATTTGTTTTTTTATTATTATTTTGGCATTTCTTTGTTTTGCATTTATATTAAGCAAAGTGCATCTTATTTTTTTTCTCATCAACACATTGCACAATACATAAATAATGATGCATATAAAACGTCTTCATATTTACAATTAATAATATATTTATATATAACATAAAATACATTTTTTTCGCTTCTTTAATTAAATCCTAGTCATTTATTAAACAAAAGTCCCGTCAGAATTTTAGACTTTCTTCTTCTTTTAAATCCTTTTTTTTTTCCCGTGGAGAGAAGGGAAAAAAAAAAAAACAAGGAACGTGGGTGTAGTCCGTTTGTGAGGGCTTTTGAAGAAGAGGGGGAAGGCTGCTGCTGCTGCTGCTGCTATCGGGTGTTAAAGATGACTTCCAGCCAGCATGGGCAACTACTGATGAACTGTCTGGTGTAGCACTGTCCCCAGCCTTTCACAAAGCTTATCTGCACTGTGAAGCCTGTGCGAGGCTGCTGCGTGAACTCGTGATCGTTGGGCCTCTGCAAGCTGCCGGCCTTGTCATAGTCAAAAGCTTTAATGGAAAATCCAGGGAACACCTTGTGCACCAGTAGCGTGCGCGAGTCCGGGTTATCCAGTGTGGCCGACTTAATGAAGATGGGATAGCAGCTGCGGTTGTAGACCCACACCCCGTCCGGCTCGCGCGTCAGCTGGATACCATAGCCGATCTTGGCCCGCACCATCTGCACCAGCGGGGACTTGTTTTCGGAGCAGAGCTGGCCCAGGCAGAAGCCGTTCCCCTGAGGTAGATCATAGAAGATGTCCAGAGAGGGCTCCTGGACCGAGTAGAGGCGCCCGACACGAGTCTTCTCCTCCCAGTATGCCACCACGCACCAGTGGGCCCGCTCGCCAGACTCCTGCAATGCCAGGGAATCTGAAAGGAGAAAAGAGTCAAGAGAAGGAGAGGGTTAGATTCGAGAAAACACGATGACACTGAAACATTAGGCAATAAAATACTCGAAAGGAGAGGAGAGTAAAGAGACATAAAACCAGAAAAGAACAGTGTTTTATAAACATGCCAGCTAGTAAAAGTAGATCAAGAGGTAAAGAAAAAGTCAACTATGTCGAGGAAAAACACTCCCAAAACGTATTAAAACGTTACTACTTCAGAACAGTTTCTTCCTCATTCCTTGTTTGGGAAATGGGGAATTTGCTTTTGTCAAGAGCCAAAGCTAAACTGTCATCCTCGATTTCTGCCACACAGGAAAACCATGTTGGAATTCCTGGACTTCAGACAAGAAAAGCAACTCTGAGACACTGGCAGGCAAGCGTCCACACGCAGTACAATATTTATCTAGGCATTAAATGCTTATCTTCTGTCTGGCTCGCTGTATTTTTGTTGCGGCGTGGCCAACAATGTGCTGACGTCAACCGACTGTCCGATCGTCTCCCCGTCTCTCTCTCGATGGCAACGAGCTTCCCCCCACTGGAGGAAATGATAGGAAACCGTCTTCGAATTTATGCGTGACGGAGATTAACCTGAGCTAAAACCGTGTTTAGCAGACGAGTAAGGCGGGCTGTTAACTCTCAAAAACCTCCCAGTTGTCTGAATCGTTGACAAGCTAGGCCTCTGCAGTCTAAAGTTTCTCTTGAGCGTAAAAAAAAGTAGCGTTGGCCACGCTCCAGTTTCCAAACTCCCCCCCCTCCACCACCCTTTAGAGTGCCTCCTGCGCCATGCCTCGCGCCCCCTCGCCACCCTCCCAACCCTTCATATCTCTATTCCACAGAAATCTGGCTCCCAGCTACTCCCAGAGAGAAGAGTGGGAGCCAGTCAGGCGCAAGGGAAATAGAGGGAGACAGAGAAGAGAGGGCGAGAGGAAAAGAAAGAGGGGGTGGGCAGGGGAGGGAAGGCTTTTCACATATTTTGACTGTTACTTTTGCAACTTTGCTTCCTCTCGTGGTTTTTTTAGGAGCCTCCTGCGCCTTTTGGGGGGGGTCATCGTATAATCGCCTCAACTTCTATCTAATTGTTCGGCCATCTTTTATACTTTCCGTCTTCCTCACACACAAACACACACACACACACACACACATTTACAAAATGAGACATGCAAAGGTTAAAAAACAGTTTGCAAAGGGAAACAGATATGAAAAAAAATGGACAGAGCCCCTCTCAGTGGCAACCATCCTTCCCATTCAACTCCACAGCCACCCCCCCTCTTTCTTTAATCTGGCAGCGGCTGTGAATGTAACCGGTAATTTGGAAGGTCCCGTCTGAGAAAAACTGCAACATTAATGTGGCAGGATCTGTGCTGGCCCAAGCCGACTTACCCCAGCCTGTCATTAGCCTTCATTAGAGGAGAAAAAAGAAAAAAAAAGGGGAGACAAAGACAACACCGGGGGAAGAGACAGAAACAGGAGGAGAGAGAAGGGAGCACCAAAAAAAAAGGAGCATGCCTTCCATAAAACAAGAGCGGCTGAGCTCTTTGAAGTTGGTCTGAGCCGAGCCTCGGGGAGTTTATCGTAAATCCATCCTCGTGGGGTGCTGGGGGAAACTAAGTACCTAGCTCTCTACCTCAGGCCAAACTGGAGGAAACGAAAGGTTCATCTTTGAGATAAGAGACAGAAAGTGTCATCTGTATCTCAGGCCGGTGTCACACAGTCTTGCACGTACAGGGGCTGATGGGCAAAGAGGACCGAGTGGACTGGACTTTCTTAACAGCTGACAGCGGGCCTGCTGGCAGAGCTCACCTGTGGGGCCCTTGTGTGTTTGTTATTGCTGAGAGAGACAGGGCCTGGCGTCAGAGGTCATTAGAGCGGCTGCCTGTCTGAGCCTGTCATTGCAGCCTGAAAACACCCTGCTATTCAGGACTACATTAACTGCTTTTCACCCCCACCCTCTCCTTCCCCCATCTCCCTAGTCATCCTCCCCTCTCAGAAGCTCGCTCAGACTGCAGGTAAGCGAGAACCGCAGAGGAGAAAAGAGATGAAAGGATAAAACGTACGCAAGGCAGACAAACGGAAAGGGAACTTATAATAGACAGGCCAGGTAGCAAAGCAGCACGGAAAGTAGGATTCAAATCCTTTTATAGCTTAAAGCTGCACCACTGTATTTTTAAAAGAACACTACAAGTGCCGTCGTGCTGGACAGTTAAGTTAAGGCCTGATCCAAGCTCTAATAAACAGTGCATGCCACTCATAATCCAGCTCAAATGGCCCTCGCAGGTAAACAAACACCAACTTTCACTGTTCACCAAAGCAGCAGAGCCGAAACCAGCCAAGATCCTTAGGGTGCCGCCTCAGGAAGAGTATGTTCGCAGGTTGTCCTGACAGCAGATGAGCTTACACCTCATACTGATGAACATTAAATGAACAGACACATACACATATATTAATAGAGGTGAAAGACACACTCTTTATCTGTGGGCCCCCATATCGATGCGCTTTGAGCGTGAGGTGAGACTCAATTTAAACTGATTTAAATTTTTAACACATTTTTCGCGAGGTGTCTGCCAGTCTGCCTCCTCGCGTTACCGTCTGACACTATTTCAGGTGCGTCTGGTGTAGGTGCGTGCGAAGCTGTGCTGTCAGAGCGCCTGTCCTAGCGTGTTTCCATCAGATACGGTCTCTGAAATGCTCCGAAGGCTGTCTTATTCTCTCGTCTGTGCATCCGTCTGCCCGTCCAAGTCTTAGCCCTGGCCTACCCCCACCTGCTCGTCTGCACCCTGTCCTTTCAGGCTACTTCATCACTGGAGATAAGCTGGCTAGCTAGCAACCCTCAGGCCATCTGTCACCCCAGCCCTTTATGTTCTGCCCCTGTCTGCTCTGTCCCATGGGGTCCACATGTAACCCCCCACCCCTCTATCCCCAAATAGAAAAACAGTTTTCATGCTAGTTTACTAAGAAGAATGCCAAAATGATGCTGCAGGATGTATGGGCTAACGTGACTACTGGTTATGAGCAAATCAGCATATTTCTAGCTGTATTTTTTTTCTTCATTTTTGGTATTTAATGCACCATCAGCTTGGAGATAAGTCCGCTGCAGCATATGAGGAAATTATAAATACATGTTGTTAAATAAACATCCCATGCAGAGCAGCATTTTTAGCACATAATAGCAGATTTGGCAAATGGTCAGGGTGTTAGCTCCCCTGTGGTTTTTAATGGTCCCCAGGCTTAAAGAGCGGACGCCACGCTAGCTGAGACAATTGGACTGAGTTTGAAGGGAGGAGGGGTGGAGTGGGGGTGGCAGACTAGGTGCTTCTCTTACACAGTCTGCAAAGGTTAATCATTACCTCTGTCTGACTCCACACACACACACACACACACACACACACACACACACACACACACACACACACACACACACACACACACCAAGTTGTTTCTATTCATAGAAGTCAGTACTGTCACAGAATTACACATTAACGCCATCATGGACACACACACAAAAAAACCCTCCAACCTTCTGTTCTGAACTATACTTTCAACATCTGCAAATAGTGAGGAGGCTCCTGAGAACCGTCTCGCATCGATCCCTGAGAGCTATGTGTGTGTGTGTGTGTGTGTGTTTGTGCTTGTCTCAACTCAGACGTGTAATGACCCTGTCGTCATCACACACACACAGAGCGCAGCTGAAAACAGGAATGAGGAAGACATAAAGGATACAACACCACTGAGGTGGGGGAAAGGGCCCTTCACGGTGCCTTATTTTCCAAGTCAACACCCTCTCTCAAGCAGGGGGAAAGTCTATTCCAGAGGTCAAGGGTCAACCTTGAGGCATTCCTTTTGCTCTCTCTGCCATGACGTATATGCTCAACCCTGTGTGTTTGTGTGTGTGTGCGCCTGAAAGCCTGGCATTTCTCACTCTGTATTCACAAAGAAATGTAGTCTCATTGATTTTAGTGTAATCAACAGCAAACCTTCCACCTTCTCACAACTACTACTGGCTGATCAGCTCACTTTTTTCACCACAAGAATGAAATGAAACAGCTTTTATTTGTCACTAGCAGGTTGCCCTGCAGCGAGATGGAAACCCCCCCCCCGACAGAAATGTCAGCTGTTCTGCGTGTTACCGTTGTCTCACATTAGCACAGACCACAGATTATAGACAGTATACAGTCTGGCTGGTGTTTCTCAAGTGCTGAAAGACAACGACCAAGTCTACACTTGTTTGTGATTGATTACTTGTTGTGCAGCAGAGCAGGCAGCCATTAACAAAAAAAAGCCATTAACTTGGGCTAAATTATGTTATTTATCAACTCAATTGCACTGTTTCTTCAAAGAATACAAACTCAAGCTAAAAACAAAGAACGCGAAAGAAGATGAGAAAATGAAAATCCTGCAAGTCACCTGCATTACCCACAATGCATCTTGACAGTTCTTGGTAAGTCCACACTGATGCTACGTCAAGTGATATAAGCCATTTATAGAAGTGGCATGGGGGGGGGTGCAAATGTGCAAAAATGACTAACACGGCCATTTTCACCGTGCATCAAGCAGTGAAGTAGTTTCACTGCTTGATGCACTGCTTTAAGTGTCCCATTGTGTCTGTCGAATGCCACCATTTGCAAATTGAGAGCGAAGAAGAAGAAATGATGCACCAAAAGGCAGAGTAGGAGAAAAAGAAAGAAAGAAAGGAAGACAACTGAAAGGCGGTGGGTTTAGTAGCAGACAGAGGAAGTGGTGCTTCAGAGTGGCAGGTTGGGTACGATGCAAAGTCTTACTCCCCGCCCCCTAGCTCAGGAAACATAAATAAGCCCCGATGGCAGGAAAACCACCAAGGGGAGTGGCACGGTTTCGCTATCAACAGATCTGACTCCTTGCAGAAACACAGATAGAGAGAATGAGTTGCAGACACGCCATCTCTAACATTAACCATCCAGCCACAACGGAGGGGGGAGAGAGATATGGAGAAGAAATGTTGCATGCCCCCCCCAAATGTCTCCATCTATGGTATAATTTTCTCTTGAGTGGACGTTCCTGCCGTAATTACACGATCCGCATGTCTTGAAGTCGCTCAGGCGTGGTGTTCTCCGCGGCTTGTGACAAAACACAGGGCCGTTTCGTAATGAAACGGGGCGGCCGGCGGCTTCCATCTGGATCCACATTATCACTAAATTGCAGCACAATACTTTTTTCCACTCAAGGACACCCTTGTTTCCGTGTTACACCTCCTCCCTGCTCCTGCTGAGTTATTATTCCAACACTTCATCAAGCTGACCCCAACACACACACACACACAGCCACTCCCTGCAGCCCAGATTTCCCAGGGTGACAGGACAAATAAACACCAGCTAGTTGGCTACAAGGTGCCAGGCAGACTGCAGTGATGTCATCGGCTCACTTTTTGCAAACGCACAGGTCGAGAGATTACCCGCAGGATCTGTATCTCAGGAGCCATTTATACACACAGACACAGACAGATGGACAGACAATAACCTGCATTGTTGTGGCACAGAAAAACCAAAAAACACACCGTGGGAACTAAACAGCTAGCAGAGCCAGTTGCATGTGATCAGAGGTTTTTGTTGCATTCTTACTCTGTTATTAATCGTCATACACCTCTACGCGTCTGCGAGCGAGCATGCATGTGCGTGCGCTTTTGTGTGTGTGGGTGAGGGTGGTTGTGCCAATGCTCAGGATAGAGATGTGGCTACCGACGGAGTTTGGGCCTGTCACCAAGATGAAGAGAGACAGAGCGAGAGGGAGAGACAAATACACACCCCTCCACTCTGAGTACACAAAAGACAAACCGACTACATGAATGAGCAGGCGGGAGGGTGGAGACGGCAGTACTTTGTGTCACACTAGAAATTTCACACACACACACACACACACACACACACACACACACACACACACACACACACACACACGCGCGCGCAGGTTTACAGGCATGTGTCTCCACTTATTTCCATTCCTGTTTTTATCCAGTTAAAGACGGCTTCTATCCCTTCCTTCCTCTTTCCACTTCGCACGCTCTGCCTCTCTCTTTCTTTCCCTCGCCTCCCTCCTTCATTCATATCTTCATACATTGAGGTAATGTCAAAATCCACTTCCACAGAGTGACTGCAAACCAAAACAATGTTCATCTTGTTCTGGGCTTCCCTCCAGCTTTGGCTCATGGCCAAATCTGCATGGGCCTCTTTTCAATCAACGGGCTCAGCAAAGGTAGGTAAATGTTTTCAACTGCAAGCGATGCTGCGAGAGGACAGGGAGCGTGTGAAGCTTTGCAAAAACTAGACACGCTTTCCTCTTCTTCCCCTTCTCTTTCCACCCCCCACCCCGCACCTCTCTATCCTCTGCTGTCTGTGTGCGCTGCTTTTTCGATTTGTGCAGCATAATGACACAGGGTGGGGAACAGAGGACAGCCAAAACCAAAATTAAGTCCCTTGCCAAGAGGCGGTTTGGCTGCCGCGCAAGGAGAGGAAGTGGGGAGTAATGAGAGATCCTGGCCCGGCACGGGGCGGCCCAGCTCTGCTCGGCTCAACTCGTTGGCTAACGCACAGCCTCCAAAATTACAGAGAAGAGAGCAGAGGAGCCGGCCACCTCTCTCTCTGCCTCTCTCCCTCTCCACCCAAAGCCGCCATCTTCTTTCCCTCTCCATTCCTTCCTCTTACTGTTCAGGCAAAGGAGAAATTTAAAAGAAGAAGAAGAAGAAGATCTAACCAAAAAGGAATGAAGGTACAACCAAAACAGAAACCCTGTTACGGTCAGAAAAGTGCGAATTCGCTCTACCGTAATGGGTGCCGCACGCGTTTCTCTCATGGTTTAAGGAAAACAAATTTTCAGTTACTCTCTCTCTCTCTCCCTCCTTCGGTGCACTCCACTGTTTGTTTTCCGTCAAGATGAGGCCTCAGCTGCCTCCCTGTCCGCTCGCCTTTTCCTCAAAGACATGAGGTCATATCCTGCGCAGCCCTTTCCTCCCCTGCTAACCCAAACAAGGCAGGAATGCTGAGGGAGACTGAGGGTGCTCTGTTTCTGAGCTGAGCTCCTAATTGCTGGAGGTTCTTTTGCAAAAAAAAAAAAAAAGTAAGATGCCGTCTTAGGTATTTAATACTTCATACCAAACATACAGGCCTTATCTCGCCCTCGGTTTGCACCAAAAATGGGCCGTTTCTCTGGGACCTTCAGCATGACAGCAGAACTAGTTTGATTTAATGAGCCAAGGTGCCAGGACTAAATTTAATCTCTGATGAAGGTTAAACCTCCAGCCGATTCACTGGATGACTAATTGACTGACTACAGGGCTGGCCGACTGTCTGTCGAGTGAGGTGACTGGTTGGTGGTATAAGAATACAACTGGACCTAAATTTAACCTGCACTGGGAGGAAGCGCCTGTGTGACAGTCGGCCATGCGCCAGGGCTCACACCAAGTCATTCTATCTGCCCGCCTGTGTGTATGTGTGAAAAACTGTATGTGTGTGCGTGTGTGCATGCGTACATGTCACCACAGCAAGACAGGATCCTGTTACACATAGGCACTCCGGGTCAGTCCCCAATGGCACCAACAGGCATGCCACCGACACACAAACAACACTATACATCCCAGAGAGTGGGAACATCAACAGTGGTGGCCGGTAACTTGACTTTAAAGAAGGCTTTAACAATAAAGTGCAGAAAGCTGACAGTTAATGTCTGATCCAGACTTCCATATCTTCAAATTCACAAGTCACGAATCCAAAAACTCACAACCAACAACATATTGCAAGCCACTTTAAACTTAACAAAATGAATGATTGGCAATGTGAATGCTACCTGATCTGCTCATAAACTCAACTGAATGCACTATATGGCTTTTAACGAGTTACTTAACACCCTACAGATTCATAACTCAGAGTCCAGCACCCTCTTAACCCTGGCCTGCTCTCCATTTCAAAATCTCTCTTTTTGATCTCTGTCTTCTGTTCTTGGTTCAATCCAAACCCCTGATCCAAGCCCTCACTCCCAGCTCAAACAGAGATCAGCACCCCGACACCCAGCTCCAGGCCTCCAGCCATCGACCCCTCCTCCTCTCCTTTTCCCTCCTCTCTACTCTGTTTCAAGCTGATGACGTGAGCCAGCGAGAGGAGCTTTGGAGCTGGTAGCCTGGCAGGCAGCCTAGTTTGCATTTGCGCTTGTCGCTGTCACAGCTCACTTAACTCCTTCCTGCCTGGATGGCTTTTCCTGCAGAGAAAGAGCCTCCTCTTTCCCGACTCTGATGTCCTTTGGTCAAGCTTGTGCTCTCGCCTCAGGTGCAGTTGCGCATTAGATCTACAGCTTGAGCCTTCTCCTACAGACAACGAGCACTTAATTACTGCATTATAACGCCAAAGCAGAGAAGAAGTGGCACAGCTCTTGCTCACTCCCAAGTCTTTCCCACTCTCCTTCCCTGAGAGCCGCCCTCCTCTCCCTCTCTGTAAATATGTCTGGAGAAGAACATAAAAAGGGCAGAGTGAGTGAATTAGAAGGTCAGCAGCGGGCCTCTGGGAGAGCCATGTTTCTTTTGTCAGAGCCCCAGAGGGAGGGAGCAAAGAGGGAAGCAGGGAATGAAGGAAGGGAGGGAGTGAGAGGACGAATGGATTAGCCATTTTTTTTCTTGGCTTGCCAGGGAAATCATGAGGGCAGAGCACTGGAGCCACCCCGCCTGGCCTTTTCTACCTCTAATGCTTTTTACTGAGGAGACACATTCACTGAAACGCTGCCATGTCACCCTCGCCAGGAAAGAAAACAGGGGTAGGAGGAGGAGGGGTGGCATGTATACTTCACTGAGGGAGGGGAAAAAGAAAGGGAGGGGAGTACGAGGAGGCCTGTTAAGACTCCACTTCTTGGGTTTCACCGCTTGAACTGGGCCTAAAATGTGTCTTTAGTTAATGCACACTGGGCCTACTTTAGTGTCCATCTGATGGTCTGGCAGAGGAGGCGGAGGAGAGTAGAGACTGATTTTTAGGTTCTCTGTTCCTCTAACACACACACAGGCAGACAAGCAGGCTAACCCCACCACTAAACAAAGGAGGGGGCTGGAACGGGCAGCGAACACCAACTGACATAAAACAGGCTTTAAAGGCCCGGTAATGAGAACCATCTGAGGCCAAGGAAAGCAGAGAAAAGCACAGAGCAATCTCAAGGCAAACGGCGAACAAACTCTTTCTCTCTCGCGAACACCCATCTTAGTCTGGAGCCTGCGGATGGGGGGCAACGGGCAGGGAAGGCGGCGCTGCCAGAGGGAGATTATGCGGGAAATGCCGAAGAAGCCCGAAATACATCCTGCCAGGGAGGTTGAAGAAAGAAAGACGCCTGTGTCTCACTCTTATCCCCACAGAGCCCGGAGGAGGATCTAACAAATACGTCCCCTGTACGCACAAACACACCCAAACAAACACTCATGTCTGTCGAAGCCAGCTTTTTTTGCTCACATTTTTCCTCCCTCAATACCACACACACAGAACATATTCTTCTCCAAACAACGCTTGAGCGTGTTTGTCTTCCATTACAACACAACACGGAAAGGGGATGAGAGGGAACGGGGAAGGAAAAGGAGAAGAGTGGAGCGTTGTTCAAAGAGCCAGGAGGGAGGAATTTATGTGGATGTGGGAGAAATACGCCGCCCTCCTTCAACGGCTTTTTTTATTACAGAGGGGAAGCAGGGGCCCCCACAATCACCGCCTCCATCATCGCAAGTATGGAGGGAATACGTGTGGTTGTTGGGAAGAATCAATAGAAGAGGAAAAGGAAGACATAAGTGGAATGGATTGGGAGAAAAAGAGCAGAAACATGGGTAATAGTAGGAATATTTACCTGAAAGCCCCACAGGGGCCGAGTAAGTCGTTCCTCCAGTTTCACTGGATGAAGGTCCAGAGTCTGGAGAATCTAATGGAGAAAGAGAAGAGTTTGAATCAGTGTGTGTGCATTTACATGGCAGTGAGAGGAGACAGCACAGCAGCAGCTGCGAGGCCGTCAATCACTCTGGTGAAATCAATGCCTAATGAAGATGCTGACGACGAAGCTCGCACCCTCACACATACGCACAGGAGACTTACAGCGGAGCGCTTCTCACACCCCTGATAATCCCCCATAATCCACTGCTTCAGGAGGAACGTTAGCCCGGCTTCCCCTGTACAGACGAGCTGCTGATCCGAAAAGAGGTGTATTCTTTCTGCTAACGACTGAGCGGAGGGTTCAGTCTGGGCACGATAAACCCCGCTCAATAACCCAACATTACACGACCGCTCTGGGTCTGAGTAGACCGGGCTTGTGTAAAAGATCTGAATGTCAAACCGACATCGGAGTCTTCACGCCGAAAAGCAAACAGAGCTGTCAAAGATGCAAAAACAAGCCTCGAAATCATTTAGTGGGCTCAAAAAAAGTTGCTTATTCTAAATGTTCTTCATGGTGAACCAGCAGATGCACGCAATAGAGAGAAAACTAGACCCGCTCTCTCCTTCGCTTTGCATTTGAATGCTAAACTCCCACTAAGACTTGTAATGTAGACTAGTTTCAACACGACACCTGAATGGAGCTTCAACAAAACCACAGCATGTGCTGGGAGAGGGCTAGGACCAATACAGACTGCTGCTGGTAGCTTGGGATTTATTAATGATATATTCCTTTTGCGTCAACAATGCTCACCACCACAGTATGGAGCGGTGGTCAGCGCCACTCTCACTGAAGTGTAAGGTCAGTGAAGTTTTCCCAACTCCAAAGCACCCGCTCTGACTGCTCAACAAGGCGCCAAAAGGCGTTATATTTATTTGCACCTACAGAAGTAATCCACGTATGGCAAGGAGTGCTATTGTGTTTCTGCTGAAAGCAGCTGACAGAGAGCCAACCAGAGCGGTTTCACTGCTCCCTTCCCACCCCGGCCCGTCCAAACGCAGCCCATGCTGCTGCGGTCACGGTAACGAGATGCACGGGCATAACCCGAGCCTGCCTCGCTTTCACCGGCTGCCAATGGCCTTGCCCTGGTCTCCCGGGCAACAGTTCACAGCTGACCACAGGGCTGAGGTGGGGGGGGCATCAGAGAGAAGGAACTAAACAGTGTGTGATTTATATTCCCCAGAGCTGAAACAAGGTAGCGTTTTATGTCTGGCCTGCTTTCATATTGACCGCCACTGCTGGAGTGGGCAGGCACCATGACACGCATACCCCCCCCCCCCCCCCCCCAACCCACCCACCCACTTCCTGCTTGCTGGAATCATAAAACCATCATCATAAAATTCATGGCCCTTCCGCTCCGTGCAAATTATTTAGCAACGTCCAATCGCCCTCCATGCAGATTTCTCTGAATGTCATGAGGATTTACCACATCCTCAGATAAACCAAACACACAGAGAATTCTACAGAAAACTGTAATAACGTCCAGGTACATGAACAAGCTGATGACTGACAGTTCCCTGAGGCAGTAGGGAAAAACCCCTGGCTTTTTTTTTTTTTTTTACTTTTTTGCATGATAAGCTTATTTGTCCCGTGTGCATACAAGTGTGTGTGTGCACTCTCCACCACGCTGCAGTGTTTTATTAATACTTCTTTCACCCTACTCTGCCAATAAAGAGACGCGCAGACAGACACGGGTCGTCTCCAAGTAACCACAACCGCAGCTACGCGGGCTTAACGCAACCGAACAAGGAAAGAGAGCAGCAGGTACGCTCCGCAGAGGCGTGAAACTGACACATCTGCTTGCATGCACACACTTTCTGTGGGTTTTTCTTTTTTTTCTTTTTTTTTGGGGGGGGGGGGGTTTACAATTCCCATTCAGGCTGGTATGAGTTGTATAATCATTTCCTTTGTGTGTATCCAGCCTTCTTTTCCTATTTACATTCTTGTTTCCTTTCATCAGGGGAAAGTCTCCAACTGAACTCGTACGGAGACGCCACTGCAACTCCACAGGGCAGACTTCACATCAGCTGAGTGTTAAGCACTGAGGACTGAGCTGCGGCTTTTTTGTTTTGTTTTCTTTTGTTTTTTTCTTTCCAACACTTTAGATCAACCCTACTTATATTTAACTTTTTGAAAAACGCTCTTTAAGGACAACATCACTGCTAAAGCGGTGATGACAAAGACGGAGGGAAGGAGGAGGGGGGCTTTGAAGAACCGCAGCTGCAGCTGCAATGACTTCCTATTGTTTCCACTCACTCAAAACCACTTTCTCCTCTTCTCCTGACTAACTGGCTGGCTGGTCGCCTAACTGGTCATTGTTTAACTCCTGCACTTGTAGACAGCAAGATGATGAGCAAACGAGCAAAAAAACAACACAAAACACAGAGGACGGGATGGGAAATTATGTAGATCTCACACTATTCTAGCTACAGTGTGAAGTTTAACACACTGAAAACTGACTTTGCCTTGTTTGACATAACTTGATGCCACTTTCCTGAACAGAGGAAGAGAATGACAGCAGAAGCGATGTGTGGAGCGAAGTGCACAATTAACACGGTTGCAACAGTTACGCTTTAGATGTGGAAGAAATTACAACAAAGCCTCTCTTCTGTTCTGCAAGACATCAAACCGGGAAATGGGGACAGTGACACCCCCAGCTATACACACACAGACACACACTAGAGACACACAAGCCCTCACCCTCATTCTGTTGATTAATTCAGCTGATAAAGACTGGCTGGCTCCAGAGACGCCGCTGTCTGTCTGTTTCTCCCTGCGCTGCGATTCACAAGAGATAGACGAACACACAAAACCCCCCCCTTTAGCCGCACACACACACACACACACACACAGGAACACATAGGCTGCCCCCGGTGATGTGCCAGTCAGTCAGTCTATAGCTGGTGTCTCAACTTTGTACTGCCTTGCCCTGGCTGTCAGCCATGCTGGAAATGGCTAGCCAGTCAGCCAGGCGTGCCACTCCACTGCTATCATAAATCACAACATAACATGGAGCCATTTCCTACACACACACGCACTGGAGAGGCACATACAACACAAACATTCATAAATGCAACATAGCCTTTTAGATGGAAATGTTATGCAAAAACAAATGCGCTTCTGGCAATAACATGAATGCATATATTTATGCATGAATAGCAAGCTCACCTGGTGGTTTAAGATAGTCCATGGGATAGCGGGAATATGGTGGAGGAGGAGACTCTGTATGGAGAAAAAAAATGAGTACATGAGGGAAAAAAAGGGAAAACAAGGGAGAGATCGAAACTTTATGATAAGATTTGTCATTTTTCAGGGGGGAAAGATTTGTGTCTGTCAGCTCCGCCTGGAGAGGCAGGCTGAGAGGCCGGCTGGGCGGCTATTGCCTTTCATTGGCAGGCAGATAAACAGGGGGGGGGCCGCCTGGCGCCAGAAGGGCCACTATCAGCGTCTAGGACAAACTGAGATACGGGCCTCTTTTGGCCCGGGACGCCAAGCAAACGCGCGCACTCAATCGAGCGAGCGCGTGCACGCCCATACACACAGAGACCCTGGAAAAACTTCACCGTGGAAAGACTGGAAGACTGTAAAGCCCTGTGCACTTCGGAAATGCCATCTATGAAAGGTTTAAATAGCAGAAAGGCTTTGTTGTTGTTTGGAAAGCGCATATTTGAAGTGCCAAAAATAAAATAAAGCATGTTCTTTATGTTTGGATACGTTAGGATACACGTTACCGTTTTTACAACACGGCCAATCAATCAATTATTATTTTAGTCAAACGACATGTCAAACTCGGATTTAATGGCGCCACACTTCCGAAAAGATGGGAAGGTGTTGGGGGGGGTCTCAGCACGCTAGTTTGACCTTATGGAAACTCAACACAACTGTGCCAACAGAGGTGATGTCATTTGAATTAGGCTAATTAGCTCTTTAGGTAATTCTGACATGATGTCACAGCATCTGAACTTGAACTTGCTCTGAAATAAGGCCAGAGAATTCAAAATACTTGCTGCCAATAAACAGATAAATAAACAAACGTGTCTATTTTCATAAAAATCCAACTCACCGAGTTCACAGAGCCTGCTCATGTGGTGGGGATTGCAGCAAACAAGCTCTGGGTTGATTTTCCCGTAGGATTCACAGCAAGACAGCCTCTTCAACTCCGAGGAATGCCTGAGGTCCGGCCACCTGAACACTTTGTAGAGCAGCATGGGGAGAGAGTAAGACTGTTGACCCACTTTGGCGTCCACTTTGCTGGGCAGGAGTAAGCAGGGGCTGCGGGCACCCCCTTTGGACTCCACTGCCTGCAAAAGCACCTCCAATTGTTTCTCTTTGATCTTTTTCAGTATCGAGTGGGTCAACGCCTTCAATTCAGCCTCCGACCCTGCGTTGGACTTGGCCACCTTTGTCGTTTTGCCCATGCAGCAGCCCCCGGAGCCATGCGTCCCTCTATCCGTTTCCCCGTCGCCCTCCACGGGCGCACGGCTCCTCCAGAGTCGCCGGACGAGCCCCGATCGTTTGGTCCTAAACATGCGGGACGAAAAGAGGGTTTCCCGGCTAAAAAACGAGCATTGTGTCCGCAAATCATGAAGATTCCGGGATCCGAGTCCAGGCGGTGATAAGCAGCCTGAGAAAAGACGGTGGAAAAACTGTGGTCTGGACAAGCAGAGGAAATCTGTAGCATACGCCAGTCTCTTTCGCCGTCTTCTGCAAACCAGATCACCAAAAAAAGCAGACAGGGTTCACGGGACAGTTAACTTTTCCTCCGGGGATAAGTCACCATCACCTTCGGGAATTTAAGACTTGTGTCTGATGACGAAAACCTAGCAGAATGTGATCGTTAAAGCGACTGGGGGAGCAACCCTGCTGCGCGGAGCCTAAATGTGTTACAATTTTCACTTGGTGATGTGCAACCCAGAGCAGTGAGCTGACCCCTTAAAAATTCTCCAGGCAGCTTTTTCAACAAATAAACACTGCCTTAGAAAAAAAGAACGAAAAAAGCTTTCTGCCAGTTCGCAGTAGCTTTAATGGAAATTACAGAACGTGGGGCCTAATTAAGCCTAAAATGTTATGGCAATTATCCCATGAAAACCGAAGCTCGCTGCCGTGTCTTCAAGAGCATTAATCCACAAAAATCCGTGATCCAAACTGCACAGAGTGCGGTTCTCCACCGGGCATGCGGAGGCTTTATTTATTTATTTGTTTGTTTATCCGCTATCGTCCAAATATGCCAATCGTCTGCAGAGGATGTGGTCTGCCCGGGTTGAGATGAGCCAGGGAGCAAAAATCCAGGTCTGAATCTCTCACCCAAGTTGAGTTGCGTTTCTAAAGCCCGGAGAGAGAGAGAACACTCGTCCAGCAGCCGAGCGTTTCGACCTGTTTCAACACACAGGCGAACCTTTTTCTTTTTTTTCTGAGCGTTAAAATAATCCCAAGCTCGTATCTCACGCGAAGTTTCCGTGGAAGAGAGAGCGAGCCGCCGACTGCGATCTCGAGGGGGAGTATGAGGCTGTCTGTAAATGAGGCGGATGGTTTGGGTGCCCTTGCTCCGTCTCCAGTCTCTAGTGCGCATTGACGCGCCCGGTCACGTGTGTGTCTAGACACCCTGTCGCTTAAAAGAAATGTGATTGTGTGTTGCGCAAACAACAGATCAAGCAGAGCCTGCGGCGCACTCACACACACACACACACACACACACAAAACCTTTGAAAGGAGGAAAGTTTGGGGGCAAAAAGTTGCCAGAAGGGTAAAGTTGAGAAACTGTGACATGATATAAAGTCTTACAAGAAATTTCTCTCGTCACTGTTTAATGCTGAATAATTGACAGAGCGATAGTGACGTAAATTTGGCCCCTTAGTGTCATATAAACGTTTTTTTTTTTTTAAGTTTACTTGATGATTGTAAACTCAAATGTCCTTTTCGAGCTCCAACCACGTCTAATAGCTCTGTTATCTCAGCTTTACTAACACTGGCTTCATATTAAAGCAGCTCTGTTGCTGATGTGTGCGTGTGTGTCATTTAAGCTAGAAACACTCTGATTTCCACCTTTTTCTTCTGGTAATATAACATTTGTGCATTTGTCATCATGATTACTCAGGATGGTTTGGCTTGGGAGGGGGCTGCGTGGGATAGTCCCAAGGGCGACACTTCAACCACTCACCGGATATGTCGGGTCGTAGATGGAGCTGGTTCGGATTAGGGATTTTTTTTTTTAACGTATAAAAAATGTGCCTGAAAGACTTAACACAAGGAGAGAGAGAGAGAGAGCGAGAGAGAGAGGCCAGTATGTCCCAAGTCAGACGGGAGCGCGCTGCTGCCGCCCTCTGGACGTTTGGTTTCCAGGTGGGACGAGCATCACCAGTTTTCTGCCTTTTAATCATCAACACGGCGGTTTCCACCCTCTTTTATTCATCCAGCGCTCTTGCCCATCACTTTCCCGACTTGCCTGACAACAGATGGGATGTGCCCACATGACTGCTGTCTTTATTATCGGCCGAATCCATATTTATTATGACAGGCGCAGCGGTTTGATTCTTACCGTTTCGATCTGTTTTGCCGTATTGTGTGTCGCTGAAGAGACAAAACACAAACAACGTCATTTAAGTGTGACAGCTTATTTATCTCTATACGCACATATAAATGATCTGTTCTCTCAATAAACTCACTTTTTATTCAAATAAATAAATAAATGATTCGCACTTTGAACCCAAAGTGTCCGAGGCCCTCAGATAGGATCTCCTAGCATGTACCAAACCCTTTGCAATGTGCGCACGAATAATATGCATGTATGTGTGTGTGTGTGTGTCACCTACATGGCTTAATGTGTTTACCTCCACAGAGACAAGTCCAGAGAAGGTGACAGGGGTGCTCCCGGGGGCAGATGGGAGGGGTGTCTGATAATGATGATTGCAGAGATGTGCGGGGCT
>NW_024582498.1:280742-284405 GCF_018398535.1 Haplochromis burtoni | reverse complement strand
GCAGAGGTGTGCATTGTGGTCGATGGATGGGGGTCGGGCTACCCGCATTGTCCCAGGATCACCCACTGGCGCCGAGCAGGAGGAGACTCAACAGCCCAAACAACACAGGGGACTGCGCCTCTTTTTTTGTTGTTAAAGAAGTCTGGAAGCAATCAGTCAGGGGAAAGGGTCTGTCAGAGGTATTGTGGAAGTCGCTGCAGACGCACGTTGTTCCCTCCCCTCTCCCCCTCTCTCCCTCTCCACTTCTCCCTGCCCTTCCTTTTGTGTGTGTTACTGACTATTCCCCAGACTCCAGGAAGTAGCCAATTTTATCTAACCAGTTTCCATTTCAGTCTGGCGCGGAATGTCTGCAATAAGGTGCAGGACAAGGATTCATTAATATTTTTCCCTCCCTGCGTGATAACGTTTTCATGTATTTTTAAACCACACCTGACAATAACTGAAGTAAGTACTGATGGTGTATTTACATGCTTGGTGGAGTCCTGTAATTTGGTGTTGCGAACACTATATTTGTGGAACCTACCCCACCCCCCCACCCCCACCCAACTAGCAGGTCAAGGTCTTTTTTATTGGATTTTTGACAGTATGACAGTACAGCCATTAAAACGACATGCACTCACTGGACTCTGTACATACTGATAGAACCACTTTGGACTCCTTTTTGCTTTCAGAACTGTTTTTATTCTTCGTACAACAGATTCAACAAGATGCTGGCAATATTCCTCTAGGAGTTTGGTTTATACTGATATGATAGCATCACACAGTTGCTGCAGACTTGTTGGCTGCACATCCACGATGTGAAAACACATCCCAAAGCTGCTCTATTGGATTGAGATCTGGTGTTTGTGGAGGCCATCTGAGTACAGTGAATTCACTGACTTGTTCAACAAACCAGTGTAAGGTGATTTGTACAGTGACTCCATGTGAACTGTAGCCTCAGTTTCCTGTTCTTGGCCTACAGGAGCGGCAGCCGGTGTGGTCTTCTGCTGCTCTAACCCATCTGCTTCAAAATTCGAAGCTTTGTGATTCCAGAGATGCTCTTCTGCATAACTTATGCATACTTCTGCTTATTTGAGTCACTGTTGCCTTCCTATGAGTTTAATTAGTTTGCCCATTATCCTGTTGCTCATTTGTTATTTTCTCTTGAAATTTCCAATGAAATTCCCAGTAGATCATCAGTTTCTGAAATACTCAGACCAGCCTGTCTGGCACCAACAACAATGCCACGTTCAAAGACACTGAAAACAAATTTCTTCTCCATTCTGACTTTCTGTCACACTGTTCAAATGGTGCATGGCAAAGTTTAAAAAAATGAGGTCATTTGTTAAAACCAATTCCGATAAGAGCTCATATCCCTGATATTTTATCTCATCATTACAGCTCTAGCTTTTAGCGCAGCAGTCCCATCCACCTGGTGTTCAAACCCTTTGTTTGCAGGGGGCAGCCAATCAGGAGAAAGCTGGCTTAAAGAGAAAGGAATTAAAACTGCTCATTTCAGAACGTAGATGACCCAGGGGGCTGTACCAGCATCCAGTATAAAATGAATTATTATTCTGAACTGGGCAAAAGCTACTCCAGCAGAGTCCAAGAGCAAAAATGGAGCTGGAAGTGCTTTCTGGTTGACAACTGGAGTGTGGTGCTAATGTTCTCACATCCTAAGGCTACAGCAGGGTTAGTTTCATGCCCCCCCTTCACAGTCTTTGTGCTGAGCTAGCTTCTAGCTTTAGCCTTGTGTATTCATAAGGCATATATACAACAGTCTTGCTCATCTAAGTCTCAACAAAAAGTGAATAAATGTATTTCTAAAAGCTGCTGAGCTGTTGCTTTAACAGCCTCGTTAAGCTCAATCAAGTGACCCTGCAGAGGTGATTCAAATGAGGGCGTGCAGTCGGCTAAAACAGCATTACACAGCAAGAGGGATGATTAATATTCTAGACAGCAGCCCTAGCCTTCACTATAATTTATTGACACAGTGACTGGTTTCAGACGAGTGGGGGTCACACATATGCAATTAAACAGGCTTATTATGTGTGAATGAGAATGTTAAGAATAGGGTGAAGACTGCATGCAGGCAGGCAGCCAGTCGCTGGTGAGATAAGAATGATAGAAATAAGGCAACTTTAATTAAATAGATAAGAGAAAACTTAAAAAATTCACAATTTGCACATCCGATGTCACAACAGGAAGGATCGAAAACACCCACACTGGTAAATGACGCAGCCTCTTTTTAAAAAAAGAAAAAAAAGAAAAAGAAAATCATGCTGTGAAAAAGCATAAAAAAAGGAGGGAAAAAACGTATTCATCGTGTGTTGAGAAAAAATGTACCATTATCAGCATGTCCAGTGGGGTTTGCTCTATAATGAATGAGAGAAAGCTTCAGTCTTGTCCTCAGACATGCGGTATGACCCACATTTTATCCCAGAATGCTAATGTTAGCTACAGACCTACCAACCTGCCCCAGACTCCTTTTAGCCAACTGAATGTTCAATGAGTGAGTTACTCTCCTGCGGTAAAAATGTCAAACAGTCTAATGCAACAGCCTGGCGATAAATTTTACCTTCATAAAGGTTGTGATCTTCAGTTTTGGCTAAAATGATTAAAAGTATTACTTCTAGAGCAATCCAAATATCGCTAATATCGATACCAGCGCTGGTATCGGTATCGGATCGATACTAGCACAATAGGATCAATACTTTCTATCCTCAAAATTCAGTATGTAACCCACTGAATAGTGTTAAGTAATTTCTTATCCTTTTGGAAATGAAAAAACTTAATCTTTTTGTGTCACCTGCCAGGTCTAGTAGATTTATAGCCTGTGGCACATTTAAACAACAGAAGTTGACAAAGAGCTTTAGGTACAGGCACATTTTTAATTCTTGGTCCACAAAAAAATTCAGTTTGAAAATCTCAAAAATCGTGAGACGCTGCTCTCCCCTACATAAGCTAACTTTATAGGTTAAAAGTATTGGTATCGGTATCGGTATTGGTAATTCTGGCCCTGTATTTACTTGGTATGGGATAAATACCAAAATTGGTGGTGTGCAGTATCGCACAGCACTAATTCACCTTGATGCATTGTTATATCAGTCTGTTAAGTTAATGTTGGGTAAAACCTGAGGACTGGCGTGAAAGTTCAGAACTTCATCTTTAGCTGAAAGTTGCTCAGTATGTAGCTCGTGCCCTGCAGCCAGTGGTCAGTCAACACAAAGAAACCCCTCAATTCAATATTAATAACTTTTAATCAATCCAGACTTTTAAGTTGGATCAAAGTGAGCCTGACACATTGAGATGCAACAATGTTATTTTACACCCAATTACACGTGCAAAGTGCACTGAATCTCAAAGAGTTATTATAGATGTTGTATAAGATTCACGTTTTCATTTAGGAAGCATTTTCTCTTGTCCAACGGGCTTTGGTCTTTTCAGTATGAGATGAACTACACTGTAAAAAGAATAACCCTATTCAAATTAAAAAAAATGATGTCCAATTGTCACATCCAAAATATTTGGCTTCATAGAATCCAAATTGAGTCACTTGATATGACCTGATACTTTTATGTTGATATAAACAATATTACTAGACTTGACTGAAACTTTAAATTTTGCATTGATCCAAATTGATTTTTTTACATAGAACCATATTTTAATTATTGAACCAAGCTA
>NW_024582498.1:209013-273492 GCF_018398535.1 Haplochromis burtoni | reverse complement strand
ACCCATAGCTGCAGAAAAGGCTAACATTGTTATCTTTTTACAAAAAAACAGCAGAACATGAGAGGTTTTTGGACCAATTTTGTGTTCTCCATTCTTTAAGCACCGGCACCGTTTCAAAAGTACCGATTTGGCACCGGTATCGGATAAAACCTAAACGATACCCATCCCTAATCCCAACTGCACGTTGCTTGATGTGTATGATGCTGTGAGTTGGCTGAATGCAGACTGGCACACTAATGAGAAGAGAGCAACAGTGGAGCCAAGCACAAAAAAACCCCCAAAACATTAAAGACCCAAGAATACAGCATGAAAGATACAGAGAGTGGCTATCGCAGCTGGTTAATGGACCAACAGCAGCGCAAATTTGAGTAGGCCACAGACCGGGTTATGTCACATATACTATCACATGGGCCATCTGACAACAGACGCTCACTGCAGGTAGACGAGCTGTCCAAAGCTGCTAGTGTGCTGGTAGTGGGCTTTGGACAGCTGAACATTGATTTCCCCATTGTGCTTCATGGAAAACATGGCCTTAAATCTGCATACGTCATCTGCTATAGCTACTGAAATCTAGTGAGGTGCTAATGTTTTGTATCAGAAAGACAACTCTGCAAAGAAATGCCAACTTTTCACAAAGGACATGGTCCAACCACAGTTTTAACTTTAGAAAAAAAGAAGACTGTATTCATATAGAAATGCTAGAAAAGAAAAATGTTACAGTTTCCTTGCGTAGGCAGAGTGGAGGTACTATATCACAGTTTGGGGTTGCATTTCCGCTGGTGATGTTAGGATCTCATCAAAGCTGTATTATGACTTAATCAACACATAAAAAGCACCATGAGATTTTGATACACCACGCAACACTGTCTGGAAAGTGTCTTGGGAACAGCGTTACTTACTTTATGACTTTGCATAAATAGACTGATGACTGGTGACTTGTACGAATTAAGCCATGTCATTTATAAGATGAAAAACAGAAAACACTTTCAGTGTAAGGTATGATTAAAGGAAAAAAACTAAGAGAAGTTTCTCAAGGCCAGCTGGTCAGGGCTTGTTGACTTCCTCCAAACCTTCCGTGCTCACAAAAACGAGGTTAACTGATGCAGACATCAAGATCATGATAATACGCCTGTCTGATCTTTATATCTCACTGATATTTTCCACTTATGGGCCGGCCCACAGATGCAATGCTTTAATTCCAACCAAGCTTTGGTGGTTTATTTTTACGTGTCAACGAGAGCGAAGTGTGAGCCAGCGACGTTATTGTGACAATGTGTCTCACTGGTGTAAACTCTGGTTTGGTGATAGCCGATGGCTCTAGAAGCACACTCCACTGGGTAGTCAACACGATCTCACCTAGACCTTGAGGAAAAGTACCTGGGGAGAAAAAAAAAGATGCACACACACAAACAACAACAACAACAACAAAACTATACATCCCCAAATCCCTGGCTCCATCCATCTTCCTGCTGTCACCTGAAATGGGATCCGAGGGTAAGGTGACCCCTGCGCCATAAAGGAACAAGGGGAGCCATGTCACTTTGTAAAAAAAACCTCCGCTCAACCATCTGGCACAGAGATAATAGAGCTGGAGGCAGGTGAGAGTCAGTGCAGAGGGAGAGGGCTTCAGTCTCCTTGAGCGTGCAGTTTTATTGTAACCTACCAATGAACCCGTCCTGAAAATGAGCCATTCTTTACATCGAATTGCATCCATTATATTGTCCCTGAGAACAAGAGAATTTCAGGCATGAAAACCAATACAATAGAGACGAAAGGCATGAAATTCTCTTGGGAAGTGGGAGCTCCGGCGACACAGTGTCTGCCATTGTGCCATAAACTTTTGCACCCCCCCCCCCTCGCCTGACTCCCAACGTGGTTTTCCGCCTCTGTTTCTGCTGCTTTAGCAGCGATGATAAAAACAGGCGAAAATAAGACACACGGTAAAGTCTGCTCATAGCGTAACAGTCCAGTCTTCAGGATGATCTTTCTTTTGTGCCGCAAAGATGCAAGAGAAGACTGTGGCTGAAATGTGCCGGGCAAGCAGCAATGAAATCCAAGGCTAAACACACACACACACAGATATATATTTATCATTGAAGGTATGAAGCAGCAACCTTGGTAAATATTTTAATAACTTAGGTCAATATAACTGAGAGAAAAGGCCAGCCACTGGGTATCAAGAGAAATCTAAGAGGTCTTAGAAAAAGAAATCTAAATCTTGCGCACACAGGCTTCACACATCTTTTTCTAATCCTTCTTTCTACAATGCTTAAAAGGTCACTCTGATATCAAAAGAAATTACACCTCCTCAGACTTCGTTTCCATCTTCAGTCTGACATTTTCTCCTATTCATCTGTTTTTTTTTTGGGGGGGGTGGGATTTGTCCCACCCGCCCCGAGTCAGTCACTGAAGATGTGTGTGTTCTGAAAAAGTCATTTTAATTTAACACTGAAGTGCAGAAATACCATTATAGTGGTTTCGCAGGTGTTATGAGAGCAGTGTTCGATTGGAATAGGGTGAAGCCGGCAATCGCACGCGTTCTGTTTGTGATGATATGACAATTCGCTGAATACAACCAGAGGCCAACCAATTAAGCGAAGCTCCCCGTTGCACACTTACTGATGCAGACCGACTCAGATTGTTTGATTGCAGACTGATTGGCTAATGTGTCTACGTTCATCAATTATTTGCAAACCTTCGCTAATCTGTCTGAGAGCGATTGGAATCAGCCCAAGTCAAACCAGGATTGTTTGGATGGTTGCTGTCATATTTTTATCCCAATGCAACTGAGCCATAAAGCATTGTGCAACTGGGCAAGGCCGGAGGACATTTCAATCCACTCGATAAAAATCAAGACAGGCTGCTCAGCTTGTGGTCGATAAACACTTTACATTTGTCAGGCTGACAGAGTCATAAACAAGGCTTTCAGTCCAAAGTTGCATAACCTTAAAACAATTAAGACAAACGTGATAAACGTCACATGAATGCTGCAGTATTTCACTGCTAAATAACAGCGTGACACTCAGGCTGGTTTGATTTCATATTTTTATTTAAACTTCTATTTTCAAGGTAAACATTGCCACAAAAAGGACAGCTGTCATCATATTATATGCATTTATATATAAAGCCAGTTTTCCCGTCTGGGAATAATCAAAGTATAGTACCATTGCTTTTCTCTTTCGGTAATAGTAGTCATTTCAGCACTACTGCACTTTACATTTTGGGATGGTGAATATATATAAAAACAATATACATGAAAATAAATAACAATAAGTCCCTACTTAAACATGAAATAACGTAACCGGTTAAAGAGACAACGGTAATTATGCACAACAGGACAGGAGGTTTAATGACCGTCCCAGGTTTAAGTATTTGCCTTGGGTTAGCATCAGGAAAAAAATGCTAATGACAAAAACAGGGTATGGAATAGATGAGCTGCAAGCAACAACGAAATCAGACGAATTAAAGAGTGATGCAGAGTGCTTATATCATCCGGGGACTGAAATTTAATTAAGCTGTACTTGAATGTGGGGGGTGGGGAGGGATATTAAACAGCCGGCAACACTGTAACTCCTGCATACCGATGATGACAACAGAGTTTTCTCTCTCTTCATTTCTTCAATTCAAAAGCGCAAATGTGTCAAAAGCTGTTGTACACTGAGAACAATGTACGCCAAAAGAAAAGAAAAACAGTTTATGAGATAATCGCGTGTAAAATCAACAATAATAGGACATTTGAAGATGAGTGGCAGGTGTTGAGTCACAGCAGGTTTTTAGTATTCAGTGCAGAAGTAAATGGATGTTCATCAGAGCAGTGTAACATGTGTCTGCATGTTTTAATTGACCTATTGAATTAGCCAATGCCGGCGTCCTGAGCTCCTCGTGATATCACAAGTCAGCATGTGCTGAACCAAATGAAGCAGCTCAGACGCTCCAACAGGTGTTCAGCGCAGGACTGAGTGAGCATGAGCATGAGCGGGAGCTACCGCAGGAACTGTAACCCAAGTGCAGGTGAAGCTTCACAGTGTAGAAGCAGAGAGATTATGAAGATACGAGGGAGAGCGAGGTTGTGCTGCATGAAAAAGAAACACCATCCTCTACAAGGTTGAGGCACTTTCAAAGCAGCGTGAACATACTATAAAGGGTAATGCATACACACCTACCCAGAACACACACACACACACCCAAACCCACGTGCCGTCAGTTCCTTTTTCTGTACTGAACGGAGATGGAGACGCGCAATCTGCTGCAACGTGTCCTTCAGCCGGAGTCCATGCTGAACAGCTCGATCCCGTGTGGGCTCCAGTGGAGGCCGACTCCAGAGTTGAAGACCAGCGACCACACGTAGGGGATGAAAAAGTCCTCTGGCTGGTCCTCCTCCACATACTTGAACTTGAGCTCTGGGAATTTCTATTCACAGAAAACACCGGGCGAGAGAAAAGTAGGATGAGCAAGTCATAAAAAAGAAAATGCTGATGCAGAAATGTTTCCGCACAGAGTCTTTTCAAAGAAGATATTTTAACTTATCAGATCGGCAGTTTTTACGCAGTATGAACTCGACGCTGAAACTGCAGTTCCTCCAGTGGTCAGTGGACGCTCACTTTACATTCTCATGTTAAAAGCTACTTTCAGCTGCTCTGTTTTTCATGAGGGGGGTTCTTATATAGTGCCTTTATACTCTATTGCAGCATTCAGGTGCTTTATAATATATGTATGTAGTTTATAGTTTGTCACATTCACCCATGCATTCATGCAAATACTTGTTTCTACATCTAATCTAACATTCACAATCTGAAGAATGCATTGGGAGCAACTCAGACTTCAGTATCTTGTAAAAGGCTTCTTTGACATGCAGACTGGAGAAGCCAGGTCACCAAAATTCCGATTAGCAGATGACCTGCTCTACCTCTCAAACCACATGGAGCAACATTATCCCTATAAATTCCCAGTAAGTAAACATGTTCAGAGCCTGGTAAGAAATAAATGTTTTTGGAAATAGCTAGCTCTATTATTAGCACTAATTAAAAGTTAACTGTGTTGGTGAATGTAGCTTGCTAACTGATCTCACTCTTGTCCAAATATGGTCACTTTTGTCTCCAAAAAACCCGAAGACGCTGAGCTGAATTGCTTCATAAACCAACAGGTGGGGTCACGGTGGCTACATCTATCTTTTATATGCAGTTTATGCTTTAAAAAAAAACAAGACCTGAAGCAGCGTATTAGAGCTGCGCTACAATAACGTGGTATTTGTTGTTTTTCTTCTTCTGTGGATTGCCAAACACAGCTCACTGAAATAAAGTCCTTTTTTTTGGAGCTGGCTGTTGAATGAATGAATTACTTTCACATGAAGCAGAAAAGCTGTGCTACTCAAATCACTGTTAGTACCGTGAAATATGAGGAAAACCTCTTTGAAACCTTGACACTTCGCAGCAGTTTGTGAAGTGGGAAGAAGTTTTGCAAGCGCTCCTGGTTTGGTCAGGAAAAGTCTTCTTTTTATTTTTCCTATAAAGAGGAAACATTATCTGCACTTGGGGGAACTTCTCCACTTTGGGCTGACATGCTGTCTTTAGAAATAGCACAAAAATAAAATTCAATTGCAGCTCTGTTTAGTTTCATATCATCTATTTTTATATCATATCATCAGTGCGCCCCAGGGCAGCTGTGGCTACAACGTAGCTTGCCATTGCCAGTGTGTGAATGTGTGTGTGAATGGGTGAATGACTGAATGTAGTGTAAAGCGCTTTGGGGTCCTTAGGGACTGAGTAAAGCGCTATATAAATGCAGGCCATTTACCATTTTTAATTGGTGCCCTTTTTAACCTCTCACCATAATAAAAAGTAAAACTGAACCTTTCAACCTTTCAATGAAAACAAATTTTAAGAGTTTAAAAGTCACAAATTAACAGATCGATATCTGACAAATTGAATGTTTTGTGTAATCAGTTATCATTTTGAACACCAGCTTTTTCCAAACCTTCTGGAAGCCCACCAACCAGACCAGACCAGACCAAAGCATGCATGAGCCAGCCCACCTGACAGCAGGTAGGCAGCCGGGGAAGCACATCAATAATACATAATGGTACCTCATTATATCCTCCTGTCTGCACATGCATGTATGTGCACACACGCGGCCAGTAATCAGTCTGTGGTGAAAGACAGATGCTGTGAGCCTTTATTTGATGGTCTGAGTCCAGTCTTTTCAATCCTGATTGGCTCCATTCAAGGCCTCACTATCGGTATCACAATGACACAGACCGAGGGGCTGTGGGGTCACAGGCCATATGCCAGGTTACTGAGGCTAAACTGTACACACACACACACCACTCCCATTGTTGATGGCCAGACACAATGCAGGAACTGTATTATCTGAGTGGCATGGGTGTGTAGGTGACTCCCTCGTAGCATAACGACTCATCCGGCGTTCACATGACCTTGTTGGTGACAGTTGCTCCACACATTCAGGCCTTTACTTGTAAGCTTAGAGGAAGAAATACAGCCTTTAATTTTTCATTTTGATTGAAAATAGTTTTCTTCAGCAGTGTCGTGTTTACAAGCATGAACAGACGGCAGCCGAGCAGATTAATACCCTGCAGCAACCACCGTGATATATGAAAACATATGAAGCACAACCAGTTGTGCTATTAGGCAATTAGGTTAATCAAAGCATAAACCAGCAGACACAGCTATGTCAACATAGGTTTGAAACAACACATGTTACAGCATCAGCATCAACCTATTTTTACTCGTAAAGCATTATGTGTACATGCGCAATCAATGTTAACACCTCTAAAACGAATCCTCTATATGAGCAAAATACGGCATAAGCGCCTTTTTTCATAGAAACCAGACACACATAAGACACTGAGGCTACTTTGGTAAACGCTTGCTTAAACATTCTGAATATAAGTAGTTCTCCATCATGAGCCCTGAACACAGCAGTCACAGTTTAAAGAAAAAGGTAAAGAAACTCAGAGCTAAAGCACAAGCACACAAATGGTATTTACTCTAGCATTACTATACGGATTTGCATGCTTTATATCTGTATAAATACAGATATGAGTGGCTTCACTTCAGTATTAAACCCATAATTTATCATTTTCATGGCCTCATTGAAAGAATCTAAATTATTATTCATGGGAAACGCAGAAACATCACCAATCATATTATAATTAGATCTTTACAAATCTCTGGCGTGCTTTTAGTATTGACACGCTAACATTATCACTACTTCAAAAATGGGTGCCACTGATGCAAAGGAATTCCTCTGTAATTATAGGAATAGCTCGGCATCCAATCTGTGTTTCTTGATATGGATGCGAGGATCAATACCAGACTCGTGCTTGTACTTTAAATCTAAAATTATAGTTAGCCATCTAGCTTAGATTAGAGTTTGTCCCAAGCTCAATAATAAACACTTACAGAGGAGAAGTTGCTGTTTTACAGTGATATCTCTGGTGGACAATCGCAATAACTCGACATGAATTTGGCACAAACAAAGCCCTAAATATGTCTTACTATAACACACAAATCTCCACCTGTGTGTTTGTTTGTTTCTTCGGCTGCCAACTCCTCCTACGCAATCAGGAGTTGAGCAACAAAACTTGGCACACAGGTACGTCTTAGGCCCCTGAAAGCACTTATCTATATCATATCAGACATGACATCCCATCTTGCCTAGTAACCACCTAGCAATAGGCTAGAATTACAGTTTTTAGCATGCAGGCATCTATAAAAAGCATCCTTACACTCCTATAGTTTAATTTCGACACCGTGGGAACTTAAAGTCCCGCACGCTCACATGACCAATTTCCCTAAATTTCACAAAGCCAGAAGAGGGAAAAATGACCCAGAATCCCAACGGCCGCCTTCTTCTTCTTACATCTATGTTCGAGAGCCCCACCAGGGTAATTGCCTTGCATATTGCAAGGCAATGGCAAGTGCCTCACAGCAAAAATGTTGCTTTCAGGCTTGAGTGAATTCTGGGGAAAAAATAACATAAAAATAAAATCAGAGCATCTCCAGACTGCCACATCCAGTAACTAATATTATCTCTGTCCCTTATTCTGTTCATACTGTCCCAGTACATATCTCCTCTGTCTCTCTGCTGACTTCCCCTCCCCTCCCCTTCTCTGTTTTGTTCTCAGTCTGACTGCTGGCTGGGGCCCACTTGGCCCGGGCTCATATCAGTTAGTTATGGGTCCTGGCGGGTCAGGCCCTCGCCCCTGAACACAGACTGGCTGGCTGGCCTCATATCTTTACTTAGGACGCTGTGTTCCCTTTCCTCCACTGTGCTTTCGCTGACAGCGCTCGGCGGCCAGACACAGAAGAATGCGGCGAGGGAGCAAATAAGAACTTGATACACACAAACACACACATTTACATGCAGGTACACGCACAAACACTGAAAAGTCAGGTTTCGAAACGCTTTACAAATCTTTCACAAAAGTCGTGGGTTTTATATTCACATTCTGCTTTTTAGAGCCGTCGTTTGGGAAAGTTTAGTTCGTTTCATGGGTGTGTGATGTATCTGGAAGAACACTTTTAGTAATGTTAACTTTAGCAAGCACACTAGTTTGCTAACATAGCTCATGAGACTAGCTTGCATTTTGATCGCCCAAATATAAACAGGTTACATTATATCAATATTTTATTATGATATAAACTTTATATACATTTTTAAAAAACGATCAGTGGTGGAATTTAACTCTCGTTTGTCTCAAATACTACGTTTGAGTTAAAAGTCAAAGTATTTGTTTCAATCTCACATCACTTTATGCCTCTGTGACTTTCTCACAGAAAAATATTAATATACTGCGATCACCACAACTGTCTGAAAGCTTTAGCTAGTAATATTTATGGGCAATGTCCCATAGTGACAGCTGAAAATAAACTAAAAGGATATGATTCTTTTGTATGTTTCAGATAAAATGAAGGGTAAACTGATGTAGTAAATATCCTTCTGCTGATTAAATTTTTCTTTTTGGCAACATCATAATTTTCTTGACAGGGAAAGATATCCGAGGTGACATCAGATAGACTCCTAAGTCTAACTCTAAATGCTCAAACTGTATAAGACAGTTATTACAGATGATCAAATATGGCAAAAAGCCAGAATCAATAATCAATCAATAAATAAACAATAGCTCAACCTACAGATCTTGATGATTTTTTTTCTACATTTGCTCAAATCATGTTCAAGTATTGAGATCTGACAGGAGAGAACTGGTATATTTAAGAAATCGTCAGGGCGACCTTTCTTTCGACAGTGTTGAGCTGTTTTCATACATGAATTTCGGACATTTTCGGTGAAACTGGGTCAGTAGATTTTCCACAGCTATCCAATCCACCTCAGACATGCGTGCATTACTGGGAATACTTTGCAGGCTTTAAGCGAAGGAGCCTCCTGGACAGGGTGAGAAGAAGCCGGGACGCATGACGGCGACTCACTAGCAGTGAATGCACTGGAAAAATATCTGTACCAGAGAGCTCGCAGACTAAAAGAGCAGCCAATCTCCGACCTAGAGAGCGGTGGACGTTTATCACACTGCGCTTCATTCGGTGAGCACTACAAAAGTTCAGGGCTGCAATGCATTTGTGAAAACTGCTTAATACTATTAACGCTTTGCAAAGCCCCGATTGCCCTAAGTTTGAGCTCTGAAGGCGGACTGTATTACACAAGTTAGGCATGGGCTTTCTGAATTTACTGCACTCATCTGAAAGAGGATTTCTACATAGAAATGTATAGAAACTGTGTTGTCACAGTGTGTGGGAAAGTAGTAATGGCTGCCATCAGGCCTCTTAAGCCCCAGGTACTGACTAACAGCTGGTAACCCCCCTCCCCCTCCCCCTCTTCCTGAGAAGCCAGAGAGTCTGTAGGCTATCGCTGCTCAAAGAGGCAGATTTCAGCAGGAGAGGCTAAACAACACATTCCGCAGGCACTGCCTATAAGCACCACTCAGCCTCACACACCCTGAAACAACACACACACAAAGAATGAGAGGCAGGCAGCTGAGTGTTGAGGGTCATCCAAGGGGTACTTACCACCTTCAATCCTTTCTTTCAGTTAGCGCCTAATTTGCATGTCTACATTTTGCCCCGTTAAAAATCTGCATCCTCACTTATGTTTCTATTTCAATAGATTAACTAGTGTCCATGCTATCTTTATGTCAGTGGTTTACCTGACAAGTGTCTGCAGTTCCCAACCAACCAATTTTGAAGTTATTATATTGGCGCCACGTACAGGCTGATACAGATTAACACTAAATGTGGATTTTTTAAATTTTATTTAAAAATAAATAAATCTAAAAACGTAATTTTAAAGATCATTTTGCAACTAAAAATGTCCAAACATTTGCATGCAATAACAGTAAATTGTGTCTTAAGCATCAGTTATTTCAGTGGAGGACAGCTGGAGACCCGATGGGGTAGTAGTCAGTCCTGTTATGCCACACACTTCTTGGAGGTCTGCTTGAAGACAGCTGTCTGGGTGCATGGCTAGCTGATACATTCGTATGCACTCACCGCGTGCTAACCATCTGATGATAAAATTGATTTTGGTGGGATCCAAGCGGACACTAGCAGACCCACAGACATGGGAAGTATCATCTCCACCTAAGCCTCTGTTTTATGCTTGTTAACTCGCCGCCTGTCAACATAAATGGCTGAATTCTCACTGCGACTGCATAACTGAGCTGAAAAATAAATAACCACAAAAAAAGACGATATCTGAAAATACTGATGATTTTATCAGTGTGCAAGAAGAACCATAGAATACAGTTTGGGAATGAAGTTTTATAGATATCCTTCCCCAGCTGCACTGCAACACCACAGTGGTGCTTTCAGCTTTCAGCAAGTGTTAACAAAATGTTCTGATTTTGGTTGTTAGTGTAGATATGGGTGCAACTTTAAGATTTAAAAATTGATGCACTCATTTACATGCAATGTTCACATGACCCGAGGGCAAAAAAAACTCCACAAAAAAAAAAACCTCCACCAAAAAAAAAAAAAAAAAAAAAAAACCCCAAAAATTTTTTTTTTTTTTTTTAGAAAGAGCGAGGAACAATCGCTTTTCCCGAACATTTCATTCATGTCGGCGCTCTCCGTGGAGCCACAACTGATTGAGACACCGATACTGCTTCATCGGAGTAATTGCCGACGTATCGATGATTCCACACAACATTAATCTAACCTATAGATTTTTACATTGGGGGGAAGCTGAATGAGCTCATAGGATGACGGGAGGCGAGAGGTGGAGAGACAGCTGTTTGTTTGAGAGATGGTGCCATCAAATGGTAGGGACTTTTCCCAGAAGACACATTGCCCAGATATACTTTTCACTTCACGTCACCCTGTGGAGCTGGAAAGCACTCTGATGTGGAGTCAGCGTGAGACTCAAAAACACTTTTGCACAAAAACGTAGACTGCCATTTAGTCAGATGGTCATCAGCAGACATACACAAATGCAGGAGATGACACACACACACACACACTCATGACCCACATTGACTTGTGCCACAGGTACAGCACTCTCGCTGAAGGACATGAGGGTTATCCACATGGCTCTGTGGGTAATTCTGTGAATTCATGGTCGCTACATTAGTGCTCTGATGTGCTCGCTGTGAGCACAACAGAGAGAGAGAACATGGACTCATGGCCGCGCACCATCCCTCTTCCACAGACAAATGGCTTGCAGCCAACAGCCAAGTATATGGAACATGAAACACATGATAAAACATGCAATTAAGAGCTTCCGAGCTGCTGTGGAGACCGCTGGTTACATATTTCCTTACTGATTAATGGAGGAGCATTGGAAAGGGAAAGGGTTAGAGAACCCGCCAGGAGTGTTGGGTAACGAGGCATGGTGGCAGATTTATGTCTCCTTCGTCCCCTCCCCCCAATCTGATGTACCCATGACAAAGTGCCGTTAGCCGTCCCCCCATCCCATCTCCTTGAAATGTCATTACATGTTCACATGTAGCAGGTAAGCAGAAATGGAACGAAGATGGGCATTAATGCTAATGAGAACTGGGCTTTGGCCTTTTGTGTCCACTCCCAAAGGCCTCCTTCCATCATTACATTGCCCGAGTCCATATCCCAATCCCTAACATCTCGATTGTTCAACTGGACTCTCTTCACATGCATAGAAATGTACCACTTCTTCTTCTTCTTCTTCTCTTTTTTAACCTTTTAGCAAAGCCCACATTTTATGACTCCTGCTTTCCACGCTCTTCCACTTTGTCTGTCGCCCCGCTGCCTGTGTGTCTGTGTGAGTGAATTACCTTCAGTCTGTCTTTTGGCAGTGCCTGGGCTCCTTTCATGATGACCTCCTGAACTCTCTCAACAGACAGGTCACTTCCAGCCTGCTCCAGACGCTGACTGAAGAAACCAATAACCTAAAGGTCAAACAGGAGGAAACAGCCAATCACAAACTTGCCATAGGGTCTTTTAGCTTGCCTTAAAGTGCTTTGAGGTGACTGTTGTTGTAATTTGGTGCTATAGAAATAAAATTTAATTGGACTGAATACAGTTGGAGTATTTAGGGTAAACACAGAATTTAAATACAAATTACCACCAATATAGTGTCCTCAGTTTTTCATGTTTTGCCAGGAAAATGGGAAATAGGTGCAGTTATTTATTGAAATGTGCAAACATACATGGGAATATAGTATATAAGACAAAAGCACAGTTTGTATAATTCTTGCAAGCTTGAAAATCAATATGTTGGTGCAAAAACTGTTATTTTATGCTTGTGAAACTACGCTATATCAGGCATTTTTTGTAGATTTAACTAAGGAAATGTGGGGGAATTGTGACAGGCTGCTAGTAACAGATTGTCTAAAATCTGGTTCTTTGCCAAGTTGTCTTCAAGCGTAGACACAAAATTAAGATGTCTCTTTTGTTTGAATGGTCATTGTTAAGTGTCTTAACAAAAAATATGTGATAAAGCAGGCAGTGTCCAAAGCAAAATCCACTTTTTATCCAATAAAATAGAAGAAAATACAACTCGCTGATGAAATTTAACTCTTGTTGATTATCTCCTCAAAAATAAATGGTTATTTTAAAATATTTCTCGTCAGGTTTTGTGTTAATGCAGTTATTGATATCTTTGTTCCATTTTGTTCTACTTGTAAGTATAAATCAGCTGGTAGCATTAGCAAAAAATAAATAAATAAAAAATCAATATTCACTCTTGTCTGTGTTTCCTAATACACACACGGGACCTTGTTCTCATTGAGCTTTAATGTCAAGTCCCAGCTCCATCACGACCCTCTCCAACTCTTCTAATCCCTGTTTGGAGCTGTCACATTAATATTTCAGCAGCCACACCCGATATGATGACACCGGGTGCAATATGAAGATCTAGGAACAAAATGGCATCATGCTACACGCGTAGGCCTGAGAGACCTCAGCTGTGTAAACAATAACACTGGTCAGTGTTCCAAAGGTGGTTTGAACATGACGTTAGAGGAATCGGTGCTGAACCTACAGTACGTCGACAGCTCGGTTTCATTTAAGGCAAAATATTGCCGCTTCCATAAACGGCCATTTAAACACGTGCATGGGCTGCCATGTTTCCTAGCAACAGTAACTCGCTTCTGTAAATGCTTCTTTATAAGGATACAGCACAGCACACACTATTCAGATAAACCAGCCACATTAAGGCACCTACCAAATATTATGTAGGACCAGAAAAAACAACTCGGATCTGCAGTATCAGCTACCGTGACATGAGCAGCAGATCCTTTAAGTCTTGTAAGTTGCAAGGTGGGGCCTACGTGGATCAGACTTGTTTTTCTAGCACATCCCAGATATGCTCAGTCAGATCGAGAACTGGGGAATTTGGAGACAGAGTTAGTACCTTGAAGTCTGTTGTTGTATTCTTTAAATCTTAAACAAGCACTGCGGTGGGGCAGGGGTGCGTTAGCCTGCTGAAATGGGTTACTGCCACCAGGGGATACTTTTGCTTACTTTTCTGAAAAGGTGTATGTAGTGTGCAACGTGTTAAAGTATGCAGTAGGTGTACATTCCACATGCCAGGGCTCAACCTCTTCCAGCGCATCATGGTCCAGATCATCACACACGCTTTCCATAATGCTCTTTTGGTGCCATTTCACCCCAGGTAAAGGTTGCCAATACATGCACGGGTCTCCTTAAAGCTTTTAACTGTAAACATAGATCTGCACGTCTGTGACTTTGCCTCAAACTGGAGCGGACATTGTGCGCAGATGCCCCGGGCACCTTCTCAGTTCAGAGTGCCACGTTAGCGCGACACTTCGAATAAACTGCAATCGTCCTTTCGATGGATGACTCAGTCAGCTGACCTAAACCTAAGTTTCATTGATCGAGGGCTAAAAGGCAGAGAGACTTACAAGCAAGCAGCAACTAAAGATGGCTGCAGTAAAGATGCAGCCGTGGACCACCCAGCATTTGGCACATATCCACGTGTTCCAAACCTCAGGCTTCAAGCATTAAAATAATCATTGTATTTATGATAGTGTATGTTTATCAAATTACACTTAAGCCTGTTAGAAGACAGACAAAAAGTGGCTATAATTGGAAGAATGAGTAGATTTAATTTTGGACTGGACTGGCTTGACTGGTGCCACTACAATGAGATGTTTAAAGAGTTGCAGCTGATCATAAATCGAGATGATTTGCAAAGCTGGGTGAATTCTGCTTATTGTCAGCGGGAAAAAAAACTTAGAAAATGTCAAAAACTTTTCATTTTAAATATGTAGTTCACTGGAATTAAAAATTATTCAATGCTTTCTGGGTTTAACCTCAAAGAAGAAATCTAAGTTTTTCCCTGAAGAAATGTTTGGTGTTCCTTAATTACAAAAAAAAGAACTATTATAAATTCCTTTTAAAGCTCTTTTTTTGTCAGAGCAACATTAAAAAATGCTTCTACAGGCAGTTTTGTTTCTCAGTGTGGGCTGTTTTAAAGATTTCAAGCACACCAGAGTTCATGCACTATGTGTGTCTACATCTATCTAATACTAATCTCTTCATTAACTCAGAAGGCCTCCCCCATATGGGCTTATTTTAGAAGAGCAAAAAAGCCGCCTCGCATCCTGAATAGCCTCGGGGAAACTGACTTAACCGAGGGATTCTACCTAGGCATGCCTCCCTCATACTTATGGATAACTGTAAAAGCCTGTGGCAATGTATGCAGCAACCCCCATCCTCTGCACACACACACTCATACCCACCAAAGCTTCCTTTCCCTTCTCTACGTGACTGTGAATGACAGATTTCTCGCGTCCCTTCTTACTTATACACCACGCATACTCATTGAATGTTTGAGATGTAATGTGCAGATACTTGACACCAGTGGACTGATTAATTCAATCATACTACTTAAGTCTTTCATTCTTTATTGCCTGACTGCAATCTTCTGGCCCGACTTTTTCAACATTTCTGAGCAGACAAAGAGGACACTGCAGAAAAAACTGTCAGGCTTCTCTTAATTCACTTGTGATGCTTTGTGCGATTCCTAGTTTAAAAAAACCAAACAACAACAACAAAAAAAGACAACAACCCTCAAACAGGCTGACCGTGTCGAGGTTCTGCATGATGTCCTGGAAGGACGGGTGCGTCCTGAACTGCTCAAAGAGCTCCCTCTTGTAGAGCAGTGCGTACACCAGGTTAGGGTTGTGGTGTAGAGAGTTGCACAGGCAAGAGTTGATGATTTCCAGCATCATGCGGATGACTTCCTCAATCACACTCAGGTCCTGGGCCTGGAGGGAGAGGGAGGATGTAAAGGTTAATTGGTTTCCCACTAGACTGGTTCCACTTATTATATTGTTTTTAAATGATTGTTTTCTGATAGAACGATCAGCAGGGGGTAACAGACAGATGGCAGAAATGGCAGCAGGGATCAGAGGAAGGACAAAAAAGTAAAGCATGAATGTCAGCCAAGGTCTTAGCAAGTGACAGAAGGGTGATCTTTTAAACCAGATATCAGGTCGTGTTGGCCTGTGTTTCCTTGTGTGGCAAAGACGGCAACTCAGTGACACGTGACAGTCAAAGACTATAAGAAGGACGGACAAAAAGATAAAGAGTTTTAAAGCGCCTGACATGATGGCGTTGTTTTCAGCGTTGTTTCAAACTAAGTAGGCTTCTCAACACATAAACCCAAAAAGTTCATAAATAAGGATTTCCCGATGTGAACATCAACACAAGAGATTGTTGGAGAAATGAACTGAAATCCCAAAGCAGCATCAAAAACAAGTTTGACATTTTAGAAAAATATGCACAGTTGCCCTTTGGTGAAGACAAGATTGATAACATGTAATATCTATGAAGGTTCAGACGACCTCCTCCCAGCTAGGAAAAGGATCTTTCTTCTCTCACTGTGTGACTCCAACTAGCTGTGGCGGCCAAACGGTCGCTCGGAGATCGAGCATGTTGCACCCTCGACCTCCAGTCTCCAAACAATGCCGGTCGGATTCTCAGACAGATTGACAAAGGTTTGCAAAATGACTGTTATTTAATTTACTAACGGAGCCAATTCGCTAACGTGTTGCAATCAGTCTGAGTCGGTCTCCCACAATGAGTGTAACTAGTCTGGGACACGTCTTTTTATAATTGTGGACTTGATTTTACTGGTTGTCAGCGGGTTCCCGTCATATTCCTAAGTAAAAGCAAAACTCTCTTATTTTGTTGTTAAATTAGCATCGTGCAGCACATACGTCACCATTTGAGAAAGAACTCTTGTTTCAGATCTACCAGCTTCTGACTGGATTCTCAATGTAGGTTGTCAATTCTGTTTAATTTGCATTTCTGCGCATGTAAACAGCATTAACCAGTGCATTATCATAAACTGACAGCATGTAATTGTCAACTTGTCCACATATCATCCCCATTTCGTGACTGCATTTTATTGCAGTTTTATGGCAGCTGACTGCAAGTGGTTGCAGACCTGGTCCCCATCTTTGAAGCAACAGTTTCAAAGCCAATAAGATTCCAGGTTCTTTGACTTATAGCTGATTTAATTGTGGTTGTTCCCACTATTACTGTGACTGCAGCAATATGATGTTCAATTTTAGTAGCTCCTTTTGCTCAAGAGCGGTGAAACGCTATTTTTGTCCTTCCAAAGAAACAGTTCAACAAATAACCCCCTTTACAAAGGCAATCTGTTATTTTTACATTTTTGTTTTTGTGCAGATTAAACAAGAGACACAATCTGTGAGCTTGAGAGATGCGGGTGCAACAGAAATATTTTGTTGGCTTTGGAGACGGTCCAACTACCGCCTCCGTGTTTTCAGCCTTTATGATAATCTAGATAAGCTAGGAGAGCTAGCTGCGGACTAAAGCGTCACAGTGATCACATACGTATGACAGTGGTATTAATCTTAACATCCAACCATAAAAGTAAATAAAAAAAATTATATTTTATTATCCCTGCATTCAAAATGTTCATAATTAAGTGTACAAATGAAAAAGTCCTTAATTTTGTACTTAGCGCGAGTAGTGTGAAGCATTCGGCCACTCTTTTTACTTTCAATAGCTTCAGTTATTAATTAGATGAACAATCTTTTTAATAACTTGCAATTCAAGCAGTCAGTAGGAGAATCCTTTCTACATAGTGAGAAAGGTTTTCAGTGCTGCTGATGTTTTTAAATGATGATAAAGATGTCTGCACCTGTCAACCTTTAAAGTTCGGTTTCATTTACCTTATCAGCGTGTTTATGCTACAGAAACCTTGGACCTTAATCTGCGTGGTGGTAACTCGTAAAACATGCGCCTACTTGTAGCCTTTAATGATATTGAAAATGGCTTTCATCATTAACGGAAGTCTATGCAGCTAGAGGAGTTTGGTTTCATCACACAACCTGCTTTTAATGGAAAAAGGCATGCTTTAAGAAATCTGGCTTATTGTTCTTTAGTTACTTCATTCACAACAATCCGTCTACAAGAGAGACAGACAGACGCCACCGTGATGAGATAACGTCTTTTTGGCGTGTTCAATGGTGGCGCACAACAAGAAAACAGTAGAGAGCGTGGGAAAATGAATAATCTACAGAGAGATAAAAACTTTGGTCAACAGAGTTCATGACTGATTTCCCATGGTGTGACAGCTGTGGGCAGAGCGTTACAAAATCTACCGTCTACGTTTGATGATATTGCAAGATAAGCTCCATAAATGAGAAACCAGAAAAATATAACTCAATAGCACTGTGACTCATCTCAATTAAACCAAGCACTACTAACCACGAGTATCAGTTTCTCTTCACTCCCAAGAAGACAAAAATATGGTCTCTGCTTTACAATTACTTAAATTTACTGCTTAAAAAGAAATTCTAAAAATCTGCTCAGCGACTTATTTTTTTTAACATATACAGTATACAGCATCTATGTTAGGCCAAACAGAGTCAAAAAGCCGCCTGTGTAAGCAGCTCAGAAGAAGCAGCTAGAACAACAAAATGCAAACTAAGAGAATGCAGGAGTCAGGGACATCCAAAGCAGCTTAGCTTAATGCAATGGACTTCTAATGAAATCAGTCCATCGGTAGTCTGACCACAACTGTAACACGCGACGTAGATTATCTGACAGGTTTTAGTTCGGATCCTGGATCTTTAAAGATCCTTGCATGCCTCCAAGCAGATATGAATAAATATGTGTGCTCCATTTTGAACATTCTTCATTTTGCAGTGTTGTCTGAATATATAAAAAGTATTATAATTACTATTGCTATATGTAAGAATAACATGACATAAAATTTCAATGAAAAGATCTCCCAGTGCCTAGCAAAAACTACCCAAACCAAGATATGTCTGCAAAAACCAGCAGATGGGTGAGAGGAGAAAGAGGTGTGCCTTATACCAAAGTGTTTATGAATTCAGTGTGTAATAATGCTCAGTAGTGTGCATTTATCACAAGATGTTTACTCAGCTAAAGTTTGCCCGTCTTGTTTTAGTTGTGCCACAGCAAAAATGTAATTAATGATATAATGCTGATAATATGACCTCAGTCCTTTATGTGGATGTAGAAACTATGACAGTGACAGTGAAACGCAGGCAGTTATGCTGAATACAGTCCTTACTATTCACAACTGTCAAAATGTCTCGTGTGAAATGCATCATTTTAAGTGGTTTTCATACGTGAACTTTGGGCAATTTTGGGCGACCTGCATTAGGATATTTTCCACAGCTGTCCTTTCTCACATGTAGCACATACAGTAGCAGGAAATAGGCAGTTTCAGTCACGTTTGTACTATTAGGAAATGCTGCGTATTGTAGGTAAAGTATGCAGCATATCACCAAAACCCAACACCATCCAGCCTTTAAGTAGGAATCTGTTGGGTTAAAGCAGCACACGTTTGTGTTCTCACATGTACCTCTGTCGGCAATGGTGCATAAATATATGAATGCTATGACAAAAACATATTTAACGTCACTTTTCCAAACGTTTAACTGACCAGTTCAGCCTGTCGGTCTGAAAACCTTTAATCATTGTCTTTGCTTTACAGGAAGCCTCGCCTTAGACAGTTACTCATTAGAAACTTCCTCTGGGTTTACACGCTGCCACATTTCAGCTTGAAGTAAAATTCCTGTAACGTTCATTAGAATAGGCAGCAGAGATAGCAAAGCTTTCTGAAAAAGAAAAAGAAAAAAAAGATTTATTTATATTTCACAAGGTCTCATTCTTGAGCCGGGCACAACGTGAGCTTTTATATTCGCCACAGCACACTTATGCTTAGTGATTCATTTGCATCACTGTTCTGCTGATGACCTGTTTTGACCAAGAATTTGCAATATCTGATTCGAAACAGCAACATGGTGAGACTCCTGCTGCGAGCTGATTGGCCACCGAGTCTACCTCCAATCTGGGCAAATCATCTGTAACAGAACTGCATGTGGTAGCATTTTATATTCCATCTTCGGTGCCCTGCTTTGAGAGAAGTTCTTATCTTATAAATAACTTTGCTTGCTGTGATGCTTTTTTTTTAATGCACATAATCAGTCCCTGAAAAAAAGCCGGGGGATTAAGATAACAGTAAATAGCTGTATTCTTTTGTGCACTGAAAAAGGTTACTTTAGAAATATAATGGGTTACAGATTATTGGTTGCGCTGCTGAAAATGTAATTACTAGGGCAACCCTTTAAAATTAATTCAGAATGATGTATCTTATTATTTTTTTGTTTACGGTGTGATTACTTTTCTACCAAATGTATTTTTTAAACCAGGCAAATCCAGCTGCTGCAGGTTACAGAGGTGTTACAAACAAGCTTCACAGTGAACGGCGATGCTGGAATCTGTGTCAGAAGTGTCGGAAATGCTGAAGTCCAGCACTGAAAGGCATTCTTGTCCAGTGATGTGGCCGACTATCACAGGTGGGGTCGCAGGCATGGAAACGGGTTGCTCAAAGCAATGTGCATCGATTTGACTGGAAGAGAACCAAGGAAAAAGAAGGCTTGGACGCCACCATAACTCAGCTCGCTGAGCGTGTGACCCAAAGGCTGCAGCAGGGGTAGCCTAGATTTGAGTCCACTCCAGACCACTTCCTGCATGTCATCCCCCCGCCACCCGCTCCTTCTCCCTGCTTTCCTGTCTGCGCTCTACACTTTGCTGTCAAATAAAGACTGTAAACCTTGTAAGCCATCCTATTCTCCAACAGCTTTGCTGACCTGTGTAGCTCTCTGACAGAAGCCACTCAAGCCCAGCAAAATGATGAAGAAGGATTGAACAGTTCTAGATTTATGATCTTTATCGAAAACAATGCATTCAGATTTTGTGAACACCATCAATGCAACTGGTAACGAAACTCTAGTTATTTCGACACACATCCAATAACATTGCTGCACTGATTTCCACAAGCATGATGGTTGAAGGTGTTGAGCTTTAACCGGCAGACGTGGAGAGGCAATAAGAAGGCAGGAGAGCCAGCTCTAATGAGGATTGATTGTGCGTCTGGAAGCAGAGGTGGCTCTCTGAGCTCGACTCCACTGCCTAGCTATACTTGCTCCACTCTTTTCCGCAGTGGCAGGCCATAATTAGACAGAAAGCAGGGACAGATAAGAGAGAAAACTGAGTAGGAGGATGTGGAGGCAGGAGGAGGAGGACAGCAACAAAAATGGTAGCATAGATGATAAGAGAGTATGGGGGGTAGGGGGGCTAGCTGATGGAGAAAACGGACGTGACGAAGAGGAGACAAAAGCAGGAGAGGGAGGCAGAGTAGGAGTGAAGGATGCCTGGTGTGTTTGTTCTCCAGCTCTGCACCAAGCTTAATGAGATTAGTCTGGCAGGGAAAAAATGCCACACTGGGGAATTCAGGTCACATGAAAATAGGCTAGCTAGACGTCTGCCTGGCCTTGTGTGTATGTTTGTCAAGTGGATGAGATTAAGAGGTCCACGGTCTGGTTGAAACCCAGACAGGATTTAAATATCTTGGCGGCGACTCCTCTTCCACTTCCCACTCTGTCCTTTTGCACTTTTTTTCTCTTCAAACTGCATCCTCAGCCAGAAAAAACAAACAAAAAAAACCAAAAAAAACACTTGACATGTGTTTGTTTGACAGCATATTCTTCCTACCTCTCCCTCCTCCTTTTGCCTTATTCTCTCTTAGTCATACATCGTTTTCCAACCTTGTGCCTTGTCGTTTGGTCACAGCCACTCATGCCGCTATTTCTCGTCTTCTCTCCACCCAGGAAAACATAGGTGAGTCATATCATTAGCCTCAATGATCCCGTCCTGTTTTACTTGCATCACCATTCACAGAAACCCTATTGGAAAGCAAAGCGTTTATATGCACCCTTCACCCTTCCCCAACTCTGTGCAATTCTGCTGTTAATTCTTAAACATACCGAGTGTAAATGTGTCGCATCTGCAGGCGTGGTGACCTCTGCTGTGTCTGACAACTGACAGTTTGTAGATGCAAGCAGTGACTAGAAAGTCAGAGCCCGTCCTTTCTATCATACCCACACATGTTTTTAAGCGAGCGTTTGTGAGTGCGGACAGGGTGTTTAGAGACATAGACATGAAAATCCCTGTAAAGTAGGAGCTGGCATCATTAAACCAATAGCTTAGTGATTCCCTGGCCGGCCCTGCTGCTCACTGTAGGCTGTTGCAGGGCAGACAAACCAGACATATTAAGAAAGAGCACTGATGAAGACAAGGGCATGAGGATACAAACAGAAAGAGTGAAAAGCCACACCTACAGGTTGAATAAAGCACAGTGGAGGAAAAGGATGAAGAGTTGGAAAAAAAGCCACGTGGACAGACAGAGAGGGTCAGACTGGCTGAGCAGCAGCAGCAGCCTGCCCTTGTCTTTTGGGAGCTTTTTTTTTTTTTTTTTTAAATAGGTCATTGTCTGACCCGCATTATGGTACCACAGCCATGTCATAATCACACCATTTTGAAGAGCATTGTGCTCAGGTCAGCTTCTCATTACCCCATAGCTTCACATACCCACAAAACATCCTTTGTTGGATGCACACAGAGAAAAAGAGAAAAAAGTGTGTGTGTGGCGACAAAGTTGGACCCTAAAGAAAAACAGCAGCATCAACACAATGTGATTATGCTGGATGCTCTCTGCATCACTGTCTCGTGTGTGACGGCAGGATCCCGTGTATTGGCGTCCATATACCTTATCCTGATTAAATAGGCACACTACTTTTCTGAGACTTGGCTAGCGCTAACAGCGGGGCAGCTTGGGTGGGGAATGAAGGCAGTACTGTGGGTCATGTGGGTCATGACGTGAGTGATAATGATAAAAAAAAAAGATGACGCCAACTGCTGCAACAGCACTCTGGGAGATAGGTAGGCAGTGCTAATTGATCTGCTACGAGCTGTGCTCTGTTTTGCTGTGCCTCAATCGCGAAAGGACCACGATGCAGCAGGGCTGCCCTAATTACCATTTGGAAGCAGCGGATCATTAGGACCCCAGAGCACCTGCTGCCTGCAGGGGTGGCAGTCCTACTGCCTGAGAATAGCAGCTGAAAGAGGCAGTGATAGATGACAAAAGAGAAGAGGATGGCACATATATGGAGAGACGGGCTAACAGAATAATAGTAAACTAATAACTGGGCCTAACGCCGTTGTTACTGGGCAGGTGAGGGGGTGAGGGAGGGGTAACTCCTGAAAGATCAGAGACCAAATTGTGGAGTCAGTGTGTAAGCTAACTCTCACCTCTCAGCAGGAAAGCACCTTAATGAGAGGAATGCAAGGAAACAGATTTATGAGACAGAGAAGAGAAGATAATGAGCTACTTATTGCATGGCAGAGAGGTTAAGAGGTTACTTGTTACATGTGATTAGTTTATTCTATGTTCAATTTCACTAGAGGCTTAGCTACTCAGCCTGGAGCCTGAAGTTGAGTTCATTTGGAGCAGTTAAAGACCACCACTCTAAAAGATCTCACTTATCTTGGTCTCCTATAGGCAAACTCTTAATTGGAGTTCAGTTAAAAAAAAATATGCTGGTGTCCTACGTTTATATTTCCTTAAACTATGACACAACCCAGCTCATGCTAAGATGATTTTAAGAAGTCCATCCGAGTAACAGATTTGGAACTTAAAGATTCGCATGAGGAAGTCCTCTCGAAAATGAGCAACATATATTTATTCTATCTTTCATAACTTTCCAGGAATGTACACTTGATTAATTGGCCTATAAAAGATCAGCAAATAGTACTGATAGTTTACTTAGTTGTTGTTAGATTGAAATAATCTGTTATAATCTGTTCTGGACTTATAGAAGAGTGCTCAGATCTTTGTTTGTGTGTGTGACTTACACATATGGTGACAAACAACCTTGCGATGAACTGCTGAATTTTGTTTTATTTTATTTTATTTTATTTTATTTGATAGTTTTCATTTATTTTTGCTACCTGGTTTTAATTGAGTAATTTTTGTAACTGTGAGACACTTGCTGCTGCCCATCTTGGCCAGGTCTCTCTTGTAAAATAGGTTTTTAATCTCAATGGTGATCTTCCTGGTTAAATTTAAAAAAAAAAATAGCCTTTTCTTGTTTTAATCGAACTATAACACCTGTCTGAATAAAGCCTTATAAACAGCAGAATGCATTTCATAACATGGGGCGGTGGGGAGGTCTTTATCAGCAGGAAAAGCTGTAAAACCTATAAAAATACAGTTTAAAAAATATCAAGTTTTCCCGTCACATTAGCCAAAAGTGATTAAGTGGTCTGGATTGGAGTCGTCACTGAGCTGGGATTCTGAATTGAAAGTAAGAAACAATCATCTATGTTTAACCCGTCTCATCTGGTCAACTTTAAGCTCGAGTGTGCTGTGTGGTTTAAGGTTGCTAGGATGTGAGGAGGTCTCACTTTCTCAGTCTTCTCCCTGGTGCAACAATTTATAACGTGAGAGTCCTCTGTGACCTCATCATCTTATTACCAGCTTATAAATAAACCTTTGGGGTCAACCTTTGCCGATAGCAGCATGCCTGAACTAGTGTAATAAATGGTTCATGAATTGTCTTTTTTGTGTGCAACAATACTGTGCAAAAGTCTTGAACCACCCTTTCATTTCTTTATGTTTTGCTGGGGAAAAAGAGAAATAAGTACAGTGATTTTTTCAAACATGTACACACACATGGAAATACAGTTTAAAAGAAAAAAACTGAGTTTGTGCAATTCTAACAAGCTTACAAGTCAGTATAAATAAGCTCCTATGACCGTCTTTAATCCTCAACACAGCCTGAACTCTTTTAGACAAGCTTTCTTCTAATTTGTAGACACTTCCTGTTTTACCTCCTCCACACATACTAAAAATGATTTGAAGCAAAAAGCTGAAATTTGGATGAATGATGCTGCAGATTTTCAGTTTTCAGAGCTGAACTATTGCTCATTAACACTTTAAAAATGATGACAGCCTGGCTACAATATAAAGAAATGAGGGGTGACGTTTGAACAGTATTGTATATAAGCTTGTAACTTTTATTGTGTGTTAATTCACTTTTAATATTAATGTTTATGAATACTAATTGACTAAAGTAACACCCTAAAATATGAAACTACACATTTTCATCCCTTTGTTTACATTCGGACTACAAATCTTTTTCCATCTACACGTGAACCATGTTTGAATCATCAAACAACCTACAACACACTTAACGCAGTAGAACATCGTAAACAAGCGAATAAAAAAAGAAAATGTGCAGTGAGGCCACTTCAAATAAACTAAACAATAACTGTCAGCACAAACATTAATGCTGCTTGACTGATTACAACTACTCACTCACATAAACATCGCAGACTGTATAATAGCTCGCTTCAGAAGCACAATTTCTAGTTAACAGCTTGCATCACTGAATGATTCTGGACTTTGCACAAAAAAAAAAAATCATTTTGTAGCTTCCTAAGAAATCCGCACATTCCTGAAAGCCCTGATAATAAACAGAAGGCATAATGTTTATTATCTGTTGATATATCCCCAGGCTCTGCTTTCCTCTTAAACAAGAGGAATGGTGCTACAAAGCTAATGCATGTGTCTACTCCAGCTATTAAAAAGAGATCACAGAATGTGACTCAACCAGGACACATAAACACATAGACAGGGTGGTCCACCATGCTCCTGGCAGTGTCTGTGCGCATGTAAATGTGTGTGTGTGTGTGTGTGTGCTTGTAGTCTTTTCCCAGAAATGTGCAACAGTAAACAGACTAAGAGGCAGAGAAGTAACATTACCATTACTGGCTGGGAGCATAAACAGTGACAAACAATGCAACACATACTTCCATCTTTTTATGTTTGTTTGCATGTACAACCGCAAACTGCATGTCCTCGGCATATCTCAGTGGATGAGACAGGAAAATAAGAATAAAAATGCAGACTCAGAGGTAACCATAGGATCCCACGAGAGATGCCCTTCTTGGTCTGGGAGCCTCTGGATGTTCCCCCCGGGGGTGGGGGTGGGGGCTCAAGGGCCCCAACCCCTCGCTCTGTCTTCCCTGATACTAACCAGACGCAGCCGCGCAAACACATTCAGGGACAGGGGGCATGTTCTGTGTGTGTATATACCAGAGAGAGAGAGACAGCAACCAAGAGGCAGACATCTACAGGGAGAAGGGGGGTACAGAAGAGGAGACGGAGGGAAAGATGAGACATTAACACAGAAGCAGACTGCACCCAGCTTTAACTCTCAGCTTAGGGCAGTTTGACAACGTTTTCATATCCGCCTCTCGGTCTCTCCCTCGTAAAGAGAGCGATTATACGTCCAGGACGATCCCACATTAAACAAACATTAGTTCTCTCTCCACAGCCAGGCTCGGCCAAATTGCATTGTTTCCAGATGCCTGTCACAAAAACACGCTTTAACCCACCCCAGGGCCCTCTCCTCCCCTCGTCAGCTCTCTCCTCTCCTCTCCTCTGTCTCTCCTTACAGCTACCTCAGCCTCCACACCTCCCCAAGTTAAGGCGAGGGTTTGTGAGTAACACCAGGGCAGGCTGCTTTCAATTACGCCGCCACATCCGCTACTACCGCAGGAGCAGATGAGAGCCGGCGATGGAGGAAACAAAGGAGCCGGCATAATGAGACAGCAGCCCTTCCTTCAGATGTCACATCTCTCAAAACCAATGACGGGCTTTAGCTGGCGTGTAAGGTCATGTTAAGTGGCCAGACATGGAAAATTAGGAAGGAATTTCAACTTAACATTAAAACTATTAAAAGAAAAAATGGCTATACTTTATACTTGTTCATAGACAATTTAAGGCCTCAGAGCAGCTTTGTGTCAGTTTCATATATTATTTTCTGCATAAACCAATGTGAAGCCTAAACCTGGGCATAATGAGTATCTTAGGGATGCTTAGGTGTTGCTCTGACAAAAATCAGCTACTTACAGCGACTACTTTCTGAGATTTTATCAACAAGTTGCTAACAAGCAGCAAACTGCTGCTCATCGGGTCTACATTTTAAACTCCCCATCTATGCCAACCTCAAATCAAAGAGAATTAACAATAAAAAAAAAAGCTCTAGCAGTGCAGAGCCTAAAAGTATATTTACATTTCAGAGACCCCTCATTATTCTGTTTCTGCTCTATACGGCTGTACAACAGTGCTTTAAGCTAAATGCCACCTTCAGCATGTAAACAAGCTAAGCTGGCATGATGCAGACCATGTTAAACATTTTAGTTTAGCATACTAGCATTTACCGACAGGCACGAGAATAGACTGATGGGAATGTCCTTCCTTTTGCTTGGTAATAAAAGACCCAATAGCACACTCAATCCAACACTTTAAATCTTACTCACAAATGCCAACATTTTGGAGGGAAACAACAAGCCAAGGAGTCTGAAAATAAGAACATGGTAAGCCATACACTATTACTTGGCATATGTTTGTCAAAAGACAGCCCATGGAGCTTCCGTCTGATAAGTAGACAATACTCAGTGTGGCACATATCCAAAGTTACATGGCAATATGTGAAGAAATAAATAAACAGATGCTACTAAAGTTGCTTTAATTTCTGAAAACACATTGTCAAACATCTGCTTTTCAATTTCACCTGTGCTACTTGAAGGTGAAAGAGAGATGTAAGACAACAGCAGGCTGGAAAGCCCTTCTTTCCAACAAATCTCCTCCACTGCTCAAAAACACCTATGACTAAGATATTCACCACTCAAAACAAGGGGAAGGCTAATTGTGTAGTTTTGTTCGAGCTTGTGCTCAAGACAAAATTTCACTCGACTTATGTCTCACCTCGAGTGTGTATATATGTGTGTGTGTCCAAATATACAACATGTTCCCTTTCGTTACGGCACACTGTGTGGACACGGAGACGTGGATAGTAGACATGGGAACCAATGCCACAGCCAGTTAGTATAGTCTAAGCTCAAGGATAACGACAATATCAGAAAAGCTGACCAGTTCTGTCTTTAAAGTCTATGACCCAGACTATGTGTCAGACACTTCAAGGAAAACACTCATTCAAAATTCCCATGAAATAATCGAGCTGAAAATCTGCCATGTACCCTTGAGCAGTAAATTGAGTCTCTATCAAAAGAGTGCTGTTGTGTAGATGACCTTATTTTTTGACCTCGTACTCCCATGCATGAGCATGTCTTTGACTTTTTTGAATTTTTCGCTTCTATTATATTAACTTTAAGGCCATTTTCTCATATAACCGCTGTACTCACAATTTTTTTCTTTTTTTAAGAAAATGCAATCGTGGCAAACCGATCTCTTTATTTCTCCATTTGATTTTCAGTCATATAAAATGTCCACTTATGCATGTTTGTAAATAAAAAAAAAGAGCATTACAATAGATCCTGAAGGAAGGAGGCATCCAAACAAGGGTGGATAATTATGCTTTATACATGTGTGTTGCGTACTGTAGATGTCTGCTTGTAAAGGGGCCTCATCAGACAGTCACTACACGGTTGAAGAAGCACTCACATACACTCATGTTTCCTCAACACCTTAGGGTATTTATGGGGACCTTGTCCAAACTCGCACTAACAAACACACACACACACACACACACACACACACACACACACACACACACACACACACACAAATGTGTTTGCATACGCACGCTTATCTAGGACCAAGCAAATCTAATGAGACAGCCAGACCGAAAGGCAGACAAACATACCCGAGGGCAGCGGCGTCTACGTGCAAATACAGACGACATATGTTTGTCAATAGCCAACAAAATGCTCTCGTCAGGTGTGACTGTCATATCAACATATTTAAAAAGACAAATTTGCTGTCAGTCAATACCGTATTTAATTTTTTTTAAACTGTCTGTTTTGTTGTTTTTCTGTCAAAAGAATAATGTGCAAAATAACTAGCTAGCTAGTTACTGCCTTTCTTTTCGCTTTGTTCCACAGAAACTGTAAAGTTGCTTTATGGTGCTGGATTATGCCAAATCATTCTTTATTTTTAACCAGTCGTGTCTACGTTGTTTTATAAATGTTCAACGCCTCAAAAACATCAGGTGGAATTAGACAAAAAAACAAAACAAAACCTGGAACACAGAAATACATCAAATAAAACCAACTCAAGTGTAGAAGTAGCCAATGCTCTTGTTTGTATTCATTTAAAACGTAATTATTAAAACTCAAAGGCTATGATAATGTTCATTTTTCACCATTATTGAATGTTAAGATCAAACGGTCAGTGGAGTCATTTTGATGATTAATCGGACTGATCAGAACATAACAGTCCAACATTTGTTAACACTTATTTGCTTTCTTACCAAGATTTAAATGAGAAAATGAGGACCGCTCATCTCTGCAGGCTAAAACAGCCAGCGTACAGTTAGCTTGGGCAATAACCAAGAAAAAATTAACATATTATTATTGTGTTCCTTTAATGCGCGCAACAACCATAGAGTAAAAGAAATGCCATCCTTTGGTTTTATGGGCATCAGGAGTAATTTATGGATGTTTAGCGCATCCATGCTAAGCCCTCAGTCTAAGGAGAATATTCACCACTGCAGTAAAAGCTCTCTGCCTGGTTCCTGGTTCCACGTTTCAATAAATTCAAGTTTTACTTTGAAGACGAACAGTCCCCATTTTGTGTCACACTTTTCACAGTTTCACTACCACTTAGCAAGCAGTCGCCAAGCGTTTGCAGACACGTTGACATGTTCTTTACTGCTGCAGCACTGCATAACTCTTTGCAACCAGTTTCACTTAGCAACTTCCAACAGCATCCCCTCACCAACCAGTTAAAGACTACACACAGTTACCTAGCAACCGGTGCTTGCCTATTTTCTACATTTCGTTAAAAAATAGATAACTTACGTCCTTTGGAAAGACTTATTTATCATTGACTTGAAAAAAAACAAAATAAAAATCAGCTGTTTTTTAAAACTAAAAGATGCAAATATGCTGCTTTAAACGCAAACCGATCAACTCAGCTAAACTGCCACGGATGCCCACATCTAATTACTATTCACAGTCCAAGCACAGACATAATTTGGCAAATATGATTAAACTTAGTGCAGACTGAGACCGACTGTTTGTGTTTGTAAGTTTTACTCACATAGTCTGGCAACGCTGCGCTCTCTCCTTGTCTGCCTCTCAGAGACTGTGTTGCCTGCTCCAAAACCTTGTTGTGCTTTTTGGAAAGCAAAGCAAACAAACTGCCGGGGGAGACACAGAGACACGGAAAAGGAATGAGTGTGCCTGTGACAGATGAATAACAAAACAACTCAAGTGGCATTTTATACTTAACAATGACCTTTCATTTACCTCTGCTAAGAACAGAAACTTCTATTCAGAACAGTTTATTAATTTAAAAGCAGACCTGCTTGATTTGTAAATGAAGTCTTTTAAAATGAATGAATATTATTTCATATTTCATCACACTATAATCAGGGAACTACCAGGAGATTCATTTAACCGCAACTCATGTTTTCTTTTCTAAATGCGACACTTTATTTGTGTACATCTCTACATGGAAATGGTCGTCCCCCTTTTAGCCTGACATGTCTGCCTCTTATTTTATGCGTTTGTCTAAACCGCTGCTGTTATGGGACCGCATGATGGCACGACACAGACAAACATCAGTCTGCTTGACTGCACCTGGGGCGTAGTAACAGTTTGGGTCAATGCATGCACAGACCCACAGAGAGTAACCATTACTGCTCTGCTCATGCAACAGTAAACTCATTCATAGCTGAAAAGAGACAATATTCTAAAATGCATTTTTTAAGAGGCATCCTGCTGATTATCAGTGTTATTAAAAGTATTAGTGACCTTATCTTGTAATTACAACTTTGTAATCTCCTCTGTGGGTGCTCAGGGGTGCTAAATCTTTAATTTGTGTGTTAATCAAGAAGATTTAAAAAAAAATCTGAATAAATTAAAATCAATGACATCAACAAGCTAAAGAGGCACAAACAGAGCTCTGATAAGCCCTTGGAGCTACAACTACCCACCTGTCAGCACAGCACAGCGCACACATGCACGCTCACACTCTAAATCCCCTAGCACTCATTATCCGGGATAATTGGTGAAATAGAGCTATGTGAGCAGCTACACGGAGGTCTACTTATCATCTTCAGACCTAAAGTCAAAGCCTCTATTAGCCACAACTACTCAAGGACCTCTTGTACTATCTACGCTCGTTTCCCACCACATTTTAAACGAGAGACCACCGAGTGAGCTCCACCTGGGACGGTGCCCACAATAACACACTGTCACAAGCTGGCCTGTCTCATCAGTGACACAAAAGATTTCAACAGTACTGGCATGATCCCCAAATCAGTTATGAGGCCGAAGTAATGACAGACACACTAAAGACCTAAAGACGTCCTGTTCCCAGCACTGCAGAGGTTTCGTTATGGACACACACTGTGCTCGATTGTGATTAAACATTTGTATATATGACACAGCGTTCATTTTAAATACCCATCTGGAGGCTTGGATTGTTTTCTAAATCTAAAGTTGAAATGTAGGAACGCTCATTTATAGTTTCACCATTTTATTTTAGGGCTTTATTAAAAATCAGCTCATATGGTTTCAAAATAAACACAGTAAACATTTTCCTCATGCCTTTATGGTCTCAGTCACTTGTTTATTTCATACAACATGATGCTCATTTGGTATACAGTGGTGCCTTGTTTATCACGATAGTTACGTTCCAAAAATAACCCGCGATAGGTGAAATCCACAAAGTAGCCAACTTTATTTTTTACAGTTATTATAAATGTTTTATGGCTGTAAAACCCATCACTACACACTTTATACACTTTTCTCCGACAGGCTCGAACACACTTTTCCACACGTTTAAACCTTCATAGAAAAATAAGTCCAGTATCATAGAATGAAACCAAAGGCACCCGCGGTTGCCTTTGACGGTGAAAAATGTTTTTGGCTAGCAATGGAAGACTTATGTAAATTTGACAAGCTGAACGCATTCTGTACTGTACAGAAGACTCGGCACGAGATTGACTGACAATGGTCTACAGCCAACCAGAAGGCAGAACACAATGCGCTGTAAAATTCTGTTACCTTCTGGCACACACCTTGTTGCATAAAAATCCACAAACCTTTCACACCAGAGACAAAAGTAAAACCTTTCCCCCAAATTTAAAATATGAATAAAATGAGCGTGGATCGCTTTTAAAATGACAACAAATTTAGCTGTACTGGTTTATTTAGACACAATTCCAGCTTCTTATATGTGAATATTAAATCTCATGTATACATTTCTTTTAATAAACGAAACAATGAATTGATTAATATTATAAAACAACTGGCAGATTGAAGATGATCATTACCTGCAGCATTACAGTGACCTAAATTGCATTTGTTGAGTCTGCCGACACACGAGCAGGGATAGAGGAACAATTTGGCAGAAAGGAAATATTGATGGAGAGCAGGGAAAACGTTAAATTAGTAAGGAAAGATGTGTGGGGGTTGTGGTTAGGGCAAATCAACCCACTGCCGCCTTAAAATAAACAGCACCAGCCGCGATTCTCTCAGAGAGTCAATTATGGAGCAGAGTTCAGCGCTGCCACTCTGACATTAGGAAATTCCTGGCAGGAAATTCCCTTTATCTAGCAGCCAGCCAGTTTAGCCCAGCCCGAGCCATCACAGTCATCACCATTATCATTATCATCAGACATGGAGTCGGTTCTTCTACATCACTTCTGGACAGACACGTAGAAATACAGAGACGCTGTTCCTCTCTGACTCAAAACACCAAAGTCACAGATATGGATAGAGACACAGGCAGGGAGATAAGACGATCTTTGAGTGTGCGTGAGTCTGTGCACGTCTTAAGGGAAGGAAACATTCCCTTCCTGTTGTCTGCAGTTAACAGACAAGAATGACTTGATATCTGTATCTGTGTGTGTGGTTTGGACCCCGTCCTCTTCTTCTGTCTCCACATGGGCCAAACACTTTCCCCTTAATTTCCCCCTTCTTACATAACGATGTCATTTGCACAATCTTACCACTCACTAAATAATCAATTTTTTTTAGCCTCTTTTGCTGCAACTACTGTCAAGTTACTATAATGACAAATATTATGTGCTGCATCAACATGAATCAGCAAAAAAACTAATGAGTGTTGTGCGAATGTGCTTTTTTCCTGCTTTTTAACCATCTCATACAAGTATTCTACAGACATCTCATCATCTGTCATGCCCCATTTGCTTTATTATTTGTACACCTTAGTTAATTGCTTACCTTATGATCCGCTGGGCAGCGTACTGGTGGAGACATCGAAACTGTGCTGACATGTTGGCGAGTGCAGCGAGACAGTTGGTGTGCAGGTATTTATCCTGGAGAAGACGCACACACAAGCAAGCAGACAATACTGGCATAAAGATCAAACTGAAAATTGCTCTTAACTCAAACACTCCAATCATGCCAAATGCCATGTGTGTTAAAATACATAATAAGTACTGTGAAAAAGTCTAAACCCACCCCGACTGCTTCATGTTTTGCCAGGAAAATGGGAAATAAGTGCAGCGATTTACTGCAATATGTGCAAGAATACATGGAAAAACATTATATAAAACATTTGTATTAGCTTGCAAGTCAATATTTGTTATTCTTATTAACCTTATCCTGAACCCCCTCAGGCAAGTTTTCTTGTAATTTCGTTAACTAGTCTTCATTTATAGCTCTTCAGGCTTCTTGAAGGTTTGTCCTTCAGCTTTGGCTTTTTCACAGCCAAAGCTGTTCTTTGGATGTTAGCTACCTTTTGGTATGTCAGGCATGATTTTACTGAATTGGCAGCGTGTTTCAGTAAAATGTATCTATAATATCTGTCTTATAAAGTCTTATTAGAGCAAAATATATTTCACAATATTAACAAATGATTAAACTTCTTATAGAAAACGACTGCCTGTTTTTTTTTTTTTTAAATTTAATATGAAGCAGCATTTGGGATGACATACCAATACTAGAAAACTATTGCCCACTACATCATCTGAGCTGGGAATGCACTGAACACCAGGTCTGTGTTAGGACTGAATTTGCAATGACAGACAGTAAGAAAGAATGATGCAATACATATTTCAGTAAACCACAGCCTAATTTTGGGTAAAGACATTATGATCTCTGGTTCCTTGAATCTCCCCCAGCACTGGGGAATTAGATGAAAAGTTAGTGTAAGGTCAGCTATTGAAACTGCACCAAATAATCATTTCAGGGACTGAGAATAATGTGCTAAGCTCTGAATGCACAACTATGTAAAATGTGACATCAAGAGAAAGGGAAAGTACATTTAGACTGAGAAACATTTTGCATGACAATTTTCACAAAGGGAAACAATTTGAAATACAAAGTACACGGTATAACACCTCATTAATGTCACATCCTTGTGCTCTTTCTCTCATTTGCTTCGATGAACAGGGGTCTCATTTAAAAAAAAAAAAAAATCAATTGAATTTTTTTTTTCCAAAAAAAGTCTTTTGCACAGGACTGTAACATATGCCTCTTTCACAAATGTACAAACGTCTTCATCACCGTGTGTTAATTTTACCCTTGTCCGGGTCATGTTGAACTGGATGGTGCGAATCACCACCAGGATGAGCAAACTGCCGAGAGAAATCTCTGTTAGCGATCTCTCTGTGTACCATGTGACGTTTTTTAATATCTGTGAGATGGAGAGGGACAGAAGTTAGACCAACCAGGTAAAAAACGTCAGGAATCATTGACTATTACCACCAAGAGAGACGGTTAACAGCTGAGACGTGAAGTGCGTCTACCTACCACCTCATGGATGGAGCGGTTGAAAGCATCGTCCTCTGTCAGGATGAGGAGAATGATAAGGGCCATGTAGACGTGATGAGAATTTCTTTCCTCTACGTGGTAAAGGATCTCGAGTATGGGCAACACCTGAGACAAACAGCGGGAAAAGAAAAGGAGTCAAACATGTATTTGGGGTTGACATCTGCAAGGCTTCTGACTTTGTGTGGATTCCTCATGCCATGGCTGTATAAGAAGGACATGTTCAAGACTACGGCGGCACTAAGTCATTTTACTTTTGAGCTGGCCAACAGATGAGGTGTGAGCCACAGCTCTGAAAAACAACTCTAGTGACACTTCTTATTCTTCATGGATCATCTAACCAGAGACAAACCACACATACAAAACTGAGCAAAAATCCAAACAGTCTTGGAAAAGAAGCCATTAAACAGCCCAAAATTACCATAAAACATAATGTATACACATTCCAAAAAGGGGTTATTCACATTATTCTATTTAACCCAATTTACTAATAGTGCCAGAGGCAAACAAGTTAGCAGTTAGCAATAAACATACGCAGTAGCACTGTTAGCTCATTACACTGTCACGCAGCATTGCTTCATTGTTGAGCAAAGAGCCTAGCCTCAATAGTAGCCTCCCTACTTCTGAACGAGTTTCAAAATGTGACTGAAGATTAAATTTATGAGGATTTCCAAACAAGTCTTGGAAACAACCTCATAGAGTTCTTCTGTTGTGGTTTGTTCCTCGTCTTAGCTAACAAGGCAAAAAAAAAGTTGTACTACTCCATGTTAAATCATTTGTAAATTGATCTGAGATGCCAAAGATTGATTTCCAGTCACTAAATATCTTTGAATTTATTATCTTATAAGGAACAGCTGGCACGGTCCCACGCAGAAAATCAACAGCAATCCCCGCACTAATCTCGCCTGTTCACCGAGCCACGGCATCGGTCCTGAATGACGAAACTTCACGGCCGTACTGAATGTGTGTGTGGGAGGACTGCATGATGTGTTTTATTAAGCAAGTGTGTTATTTGTTTCCAAAATGTCAGATTCAGATTCACTTCACCGACCCACCAGATTGTCCATGTCAGTTCTCGACAGCACGTACGTCCTCATGTTGGTGTTCTGGTGAAGCAGGGTGTACAGCAGTAACGTGGCCTGGTCGGAGCGCTGCTGCTCACACAGAGCAGTGTACAGACTGTTGAAATTGATCTGGAAAGTGTGAGGTTGCTCTACAGGCAGTGATGATGTGTCTGCATGGACAATGGTAAATATTATCAGGATTAGTATTCACTGCCTTCTTTCACATATCTCAAACAAACAACTGTCCCAAATATGTTTTGGAACATCATAAACATTATGTGACACAGCGCAGAAAAAGAGGCAGACCGAAAACAGTAAAAACCAAAATTCTGTTTGTAAGTATGTGCAGTTATATATTTATATAAAAACTATTAAGAGGCAGCGGCTAGTCTGTGATATTACTTTCACTCTGACCTAAATGTACAGCTCTTGTACTGAAGTTTGTGTCCCAGTGGCAGGTGGGTAACACATTGGACTTAACACTTTGCAAGCAAAGTTGTAAATTGTCAGCAATTTACAACAACTAACCTGCGTTAGTAATAAAATTTTTAATGAAATAAGGAAATACATCCCTTTAGAGTGAAGGTTTAAGATTTTTAAGGATTTGAAGTGGGCCGTAGCACTCTTGACTTTGGGAATGTAAGCAATACAGAGAAAAGCATTTAGGAAAAAAACAAAACAACCAAAATAATGCACTCCAATATCACTCTGTTCTGACTCAGTTTACATATTGAAAAAGAGCAGTGGGAAGAAAAGCACACCTTTTTAATGCCACCCCTTCACCGTAAGTTACCAGTTAATATTTATCCAGCTTTCGTACTGATATGAATCTCAATAACAACATGACAATAACACAGAACATATACAGCTACTACGTAAAATACACATTTTTATCATGTTATCTTGTTTTTTACAACTCCATAAATCCATCTTTAGCTCGGAGGGACAACTCCATGGAGACTGTGGCTGATGTTTCTTAGAAACCTAATGGAGGTCTTAAATAAGAAGTTTAATCATTTACGAACGCACTACAACTGACGGAGTATCTATGTGCGTCACTACTAAACCACGATAATTCAAAGAACAGACACAGTTTGACTTCTTCAAATCAGAGATTCGTAGAAAATAAAAAGATAAATAATGAAATTGTTTTTTTCTTGATATGTTCGTCTAATCTGATTTTCGCATGCCGTGTTACACACGCCTTGTTTATCTAGTACATATTACCTTGTGTGTTTCTGAAACAAGTAATAGCCTGGCGGTAGGGGTTGGGCCATTCAGGCCCATCTGTCAGATTGGCTAATACCAGCAGTAACAGAAGACTCTGATTGGACAAAGGTAAAGGGTCATGTTCCTGGTCTATCCCAGCTCTGCTGCCAGCTCCACCCAATGTGAAGACACTCCACAGACCGCCTGCAAAGAGCAAAACACAATCTTTTTCACCAAGGGTTTTTTCTCTTTTATTAAGTTTTATTTAAAACTGTAAGAAAAGAAATGTGGAATTTAGAGACACAATTAGAGGTACAAGAAAGCTTATGTACAGATAGACAGATAAATACGTTGTTGTTTTTGCTCATAATGCATAAAAACCAATAAAAAAACAAAACAAAAACAGACACACAAAAAAACAACCAACCATACTGTCATATGAGAAAGCATGGATATACTTCCTATAAATGGCAACAAAGAGTATCTGGATTAGTTGTAACTCACCGAGTGGTTTTATATATTAAATATGAATTTCTATAAATTGAAGCTGGTTCATAAAAAAAGAAAAAAGGCAAAAAAAAAAAAAAAAGGCAAACACAAGTGAAGTGAGCTCAGAGTAAAGGTCAAGCATCTTTAGCTTGAACACAGAAGATGACTGAACTCATCACAACAGCATAAAAAAGTATTTTCTTTCATACACAGTTGAGTTAATAAAGACCTGCAGTACATTAGACAACATAGAATAACTGCAAAAAATGGTGTGAAACAATGGAAAAGGTTGCTTCAGACAAGAGAGAGGTCGATGAAAAGATACAACTCAATTCACGGAACATCTGAAGTAGGATCAAAGAGTACTCGCACAGAGGGGATGAGACACGGCAGAAGCACTCATAAGCTTACAGAAAACCAAGCTTAAACGTACAAAAGAACATGCTCAGGGAGTTGCATTCACACCAGTCTATAGCATAAACTCTATGTGGAGAAAGCTAGGGGAAGATCTGCAACAGAGAGTTTAAACGGCCCTCCAAGAGCACTGAACCAAATCCCACAGAGCGCCCTCGATTAGCCCCGAAAAAAGAGACATTAGCTGGTCGACGCTTTGTATAGATGAACAAACGCTTTGCTGAATGACAGAAACTAGTCAATCCAAACCCCAGATGCTTCGTTATCTTTTTAAGTTGATGTGGAAGTTTATTGGCAAACATTACTGGTGTTTTGGTAAGATTATCTGCTTTTGGTGTCTGTCACCTGAACATTGAGCTGCTTTGCATACTATATTGCCATTCAGTATGTGTCTGCTGTTCAGTGATGATCAGATTAGAGTACAGCGGGCTCCTACAGCTTCCTGTGGAGTCTAAAAGAAAACGTGTGTGTACCACGACTTGTATTTGAAATGAAAGTCACTGTGAAACTACGTAAACATGAGAAATTAAAAGCAACTTCATTCAGACTTTCATTGTAAGAACATGAATCATATTTGAGGATCGACTGGACTGAAAACTTTAGTCCTCTGTTTCTACAGAAAATTGAAGTAAGATTCAGTTGAAAGAGCAGTTAGCTTGTACATGGAAAGCTTATCAAAGAAATCATTTGACAATTGAGTCCTTTTCAGCCTTAAAAACTGATTTACACTTCAGTGGGGAAAAAAGAAAAGTATTCACAGCCAGACTGATGTAATCAAGGCCAAATAGGCACAATGGAGTCACGCACAATGGTTTGCAGCACCTGAAATTTGAAACAACACAGACGGCGCCACAGCACAAACGGAAAGTGGAACTACTGGGTTAGGGTTTTTTTGTCCCCCCCTCTTTCTTGTTGGGTGATGAGAGAGAGATGAGAGAATTTCTTGTAGAGCAAGCGAAGTGCTGGTGTTTTCAAGCATCAAGAGAAAGCTCAAGAAACATGAACAGCAAGGTACACAGATGACAGTCTCTGGCTCCTCCACGTCTAGCCAAACAGAATGCGTGAACCAAGTGTTAGAGTGCAGTTGTGAGCCCACAATGATCCAACTAGTGAGCTCAAGAACAAGCCAAGCAGATCTGTTGCCATCTAGAGCCGAAGGCTGGAAGAGCGTAACAAACGTCTGGCTGAAGTTACACATGGAGCCATGTTAATTAGCTGCCCTGAGCCCTGATATGACGCCTGTTTAAGCCGGCATCCCATCATATTATAAAAAAAATAACTGAAGAAAATTAAAGAGGCATTCTCATGTATCCTGTTTGGACTGATGGGAAACAAAAGCGTCCAAGACAAAAAGAACGTTTCTGACTGAAGAAGCCTGAAACTAATTTGTCTTAAATGACTTTGCATTCTGAAAAAGGAGCTTTTCAAACACGTTTCCCCCCCTTATTTTTCTCCTTATGTTTACATGTTGGTTCACTAATGACTAGCCAAGAGCTACTCCAACGTTTGTGTTTAGGAATGTGAACCCAATTCCATAGAGGAGGGGACGAAGCTTGTTTATATGTGGGTGAAAGAACATCAGCAAAGTGCTTTGACAACAACAAGAAAAAAAAATAACCCCGAGAGATGAATTACATAATTTGCATTGGTCACTCTGTCTCTCCCTTACACACAAACACGCACACACACGCACATGATAAGCTTTCATTTCTGCTGGTCAGAAAGAGACGCGAGTGTGAGAGAAAACAAGATCAAGCGAGAGAAGGCCAAGCTGTGACGGAGCCCCGTACATCTCTTCACTGGCACCACAGTGACTAGCCCAGCAGTTTCAGAGAGACCGGTCTGGCAGCCACATTTCCTGCACTATATCTGACGCACGCACACACACACACACACACACACACACAGCTCTATTTTACCTTAGTGGGTGCTGTTTGTTAGCCATCTGGCCTGGTTCCCTCTGCCTGTCTGCCTGCCCACCACATAAACCCAATAATGCTACCCTGCTTAGGCTGCTCAGGACCTGGCCAGCTGCCCAGTGGAAAAAGAGGAGGAGGAGGAGGACACCAGGAGGAGGAAGGGGAAAGTGAGGAAAAGAGAAGGTCACACACTCTCTCACAGAGGCTACTACGCTGAAATGAGAATCTGGGCTTTAGGACTTGGGGGGTGCTGAAAGGTGCTACATGCAAACCATGCCCCCAGAAAACCTTACTTTACTTGCAGGATGAGCATGTTACCAAAACAACCTCTTCATTATCTGCACTTCTCCTCACAATGTGCACCCACAGTCTATAGAAACTCAAAGCCAGACCACACTGCAAGTTTCTGCAACAGAACATGCGGTGCTGTTGCTTTACTTGGCCTTAGTCTTGCATAATGACTACTGCCATCAGACACGCGAATACTGGCGCACAGAGTATTTAAATCAAAACATTAGGTGGGCTGAAAACCCTCTAAGTCCAGATCACCTAGATGAATTGATATTGACCTCGACTCTCACTTTATTTCTTCTGATGCAGTTCATAATGCAGGTTGTAGTAATGGAGTGAACATAGTTATATATAAAAATTTCAGTCCTAATTAAGCTGGCTTGTACTCCTTAACATCTGACGACTGTCATTTTTCAGCTGCAGTAATTCCAGCAATAGAAGGAGGCTTATTAAAAAAACAAAAAAACATACAAGAGTTCAAATCTCTATGAAACGAGTGAAATTTTTGCTTTTCTAATTCAGGAGCAACGTGAACATGTAAACACCTCAGTGGAGACACTAGAGAGGGAGCTGGAGTTGGAAAGGATTCCACATAGTTACGGCTAAAAACACAGCGCAGACAGACACTGGTCAACAGAGACAGACACAGTGTGCTACTTACTTATTTACTTGCATAACAGTGAATGAAATATGACTTCAGGGCTTTAGCCCAATGTTTTGGCCAAGCACGCAGATACACTGATACAAACACATGCACGCACACACACATGCGCGCATGTGGATATGTCAAACCTCTGATGATTATCTTTAAAAAAATGCATGTGGGGAAACATGTTGTGCAGACGATAAATAAACACACTTCTTCACAAAAAATATGCTCAAAGCGCATTTATCCAAATGCAATCCAAAACCATGGTAACATAAACATATCCGACATATGAGAACATTCCACAGATTTTGTAACCGTCATAATGATAATACAAAGTTCTGCCACAACAAATCCTCCACTCCTAATAGCAAAATGAGAGCAGTCTCCAGTCCAAGCTAGAAATGTATCATTTTCTGTTAAGTGCGCTATGCCAATAATGTCACATACACGTACACATAGCGTGTCTGTGTGGCTGCTGCTAACTCAATATTAATCATGTAGACTGCAGATAACAAACTGCAGAATCAGAAAGCTGTTTGTGTCATTACATATTTAACAAAAACAAAGCCAAAATTGCAGAAGAAGGAATGTGGAAATAGAAGTACACTCCATGATTCAGTAGCTTGTAGAGGCACCTTTAGCAACAATAACTTGTATGATAAAGTGTATGACTTTATCAGTCTCGTACATGAATGTGGGGGGTTTCGAGACACTCTTCTTTACAGTGCTACTTCAGTTCAGTTGAGGTCTGCGGGCATTCATTTTTGCACAGCTATCTTAAGGTCTCACCACAGCACTTCAATCAGGTTGAAGTCTGGACTTTGACTGGGCCACTGAAACATGTTTACTGTTTTCTTTTTCAGCCATTCTGCTGTAGCTTTGCTGCTGTGCTATATTGTTGCATGACCCAATTTGGGCCAAGCTTCAAAGATAGCTTCACATTTGAATCTAGAATAGTTTGGTACGCAGTGGAGTTTATGGTTGACTCAATGCCTGCAAGGTACAAAACAAGCCCAAATCATCACGCCCCCACCACCGTGCCTTACAGTTGGTGTGAGGTGTTTGTGTTGATATGCTGGATGTTTGACCAAACATGGTGCTGTGCATTATAGCCAAACATTTCCACTTTTGATTTGTCTGTCCAGGGGAATTTGTTACAGAAGTCTTGTGGTTTGTTCAGATGCAACTTTGCAAACCTAAGCTCTGCTGATATGACTGTTCTTATGACAGTACTGAAGTCTTCTTCTAGTTGGACTGTTATGAACTTGCTAAGTCCTGAAGAGTCTGAGATGTAGTTGTTTTTTTTAATTTAAAAAAAAAAAAATTCTCTGCCCTTGCAGTCTGACCTCAGGGTATATTTGCTGGGACATCCACTCTTAGGAAGTTTGGCAACTGTCTTAACAGTTTTCCACTTGTGAAAAATCCATTTATTCTGAAATAGTTTTATAACCCTTCCCTGATTGAAGGGCAACAACAATTGCTTCTCTTAGATCATTGCTGAATTCATTCCTCCTTGGTCCAGACGAGCAAGTGGATAGATCTCTTCCTTTTATAGAGGTGGTCACACTTGCAGATGATCAGTTAAACAAGTGCCTTTGATTATCAGCACCTGGTGGCTAATTACCAATTGAATTCCTATGGAAGCAGAGGGAGGGGAGTGAAGAGGAGGGGAGGAAAAGCTCCTGAGTTGCCAGTCTGGGTGATAATCCCCCCTGCAGACGCTTGCTCAGACTGAGACAGCAGAGTGTGTGACAGACATCCTACCCCTTAGACATTAAAATGCCAAAGAAACTGAAGAACTGCTTTGCTTTGCCAATGGTCAGTGTCTGGTTCTTGGAAAAAATCTGTCCACGATTCAAGTGTTTAGGCATGGCAAGTATAAAAAACAAAACAGGTAGTGTCATAACGCGTTACTGTAATCTGATTACTTTTTTCAAGTAATGAGTAAAGTAAGGGATTACTATTGCAAAAACGGTAATTAGATTACCGTTACTTTCCCGTAGGAACGCTGCATTACTGCGTTACTAAAACCGTGATTTTTTGCGAGAATGTCTCACGACAGTGACGTAAGCGAGTGCGCCGTTAGTGACAACAGCTGTGTGCAGATCAACAATGGACCACATATCGATTGTGGGAGAGAGTATGAGCGTGCAGCGTTTAAAGCGTGGAAGTACTGACCTTACTTTGAGTTTGATTCCATAAAAAGTGACAAAAACATTAGCGTCCACCGTGTGTGGGAAGAAAACTTCTTTTTACAGCGAAAAAAAACCCCCTAAACTTCCAAGCAAGCACCGAGTGCGCTACGACGTAATGGGAAATTCACAGAGAAACTCACGGATTCTTCAACTGACCGCGGCACACCTGCACCAGGGTAAACCTGCGCCTACCGCAGTCCTGCTTTACAGGTGAAAATAGAGCAAAAGGACCGCTGAGTCTTTGACTTTATTTATTTTCTGCTGTGTTTTACTTGCATCTATTTGAAAGAGTGAGTGTAAACACAAAAAATATTTTATTTTATGTGCTGGAATGTGCAGAAAATAGGTTTAAATGTTAAACTAATTTATTCAAGTCAGAGAATGTTGCATATAATTAAATTTTTGCTTGATGCATAAAGTTAAAAGATTAAAACTGATAAAACAAGTTAAAAAAAAAGAGACTTTTCCATTTGATTACATTTTGTATGATGGATTATGTAGAAACAGTAGAATTTGGCTGAAAGATCTATCGCTTTATCACCTCTTCAGGTTGTAAATCGTGTTTTTAAAAAGTAACTAAGTAACTAAGTAATTAATTACTTTTGAAAATAAGTAATCAGTAAAGTAACGGGATTACTTTTTTGGGGAAGTAATCAGTAATTAGTTACTGATTACTTTTTTCAAGTAACTTGACCAACACTGGTCATAACTAGTCCAGACCAAACTGTGTGTGTGTTTAGGGGTTACATCTCTAAATGAACTTCTCACACACTCTTTCCTTTCTTTAAGAAATAAAACAACTGAGAATTTAACTAGCATACCCACTGTGTGGAAAAACTGCACAGAAACAGTTTGTGCGTTTGCTGATATTTGTTGAGCTATTAGAAATATTGCCTTCCACTTCAAAAATGTTTCTCCACATTTGTAGTGCTAGCTATTTGCTGAAATACCATTACCACAATTTACACACATCTGCGCCAAAAACGCCATTTTGGATCGTTCGCAGTCACTTTAACCCCCTGAGTAGGATAAATGATCTCTTCCTTTACAGTAACCCTCAGTGATGGATACATCAATAAGATTGTGTTATTGTTTCCTTTATTAGGTTCCAACTGGTTTATTGTTGGAAACGCACTCATTCACAGGAAACAATAACTCTCCTCAAATGTCTTAAACCTAAAGTAATGAGCACGTTTCAAAAATGCAAGGAGTAGAAAGTACAGATATAACAAATAAAAGTAAAATGTGGTCAGAAAACTAAACGCTCCAGTAAAGCGCAGACAGACGAAGATTCTACTCAAGTACAGGAACAAAGCATGTGTCTCCTTCTCACCCATGAAATCTTTCTGTGACATCCTTTAGTACACGGCCACATTAATACAGATGAATAATACTGCTCTTTGCCTCAGCTGTATTTTGTCCTCTGTGCTACTTAGTTCAGTAGACTGAGATGATAAAATGAAATCGGCTCAACATAAATGCCATCATTCAACTCAGAGCACTATTTTGCATAAATATAGCTTTGCATGGCTCAACAGTTGTAGTCTAGTTTAATATCATCAGTTATTTTCGACTGATGACTTTATATAATCGTTTTCGCAAGCTGAGCAATCCCAACCACGAGGGGCAAACTGCCCTTCAGTTGTGAAACTGGTCTAATTCTCCTAACTAGCCAAACGTTTGCTAGTATAACGAAGTTCAAGAAAGTCATCTGATAGTTACTGTTTTCAGAATAACACCCACTTGTATATTCTGTCAGTGCCAAATGCCTCCATGCATACGAGACACAGAGACAGAGAAAGAAAACAAGTGTTGTTTCTGAGCTCTGAGCATAAGAGGGCTTGTGTCTTTGTTGGTCTGCGTGTGTGTGTATAAGGGAGGCGGCTGCAGACAGACAGGCTCTAGAGGATTACAGAACAGGACAGGGCACCATAACTCATCGAGCTGATCACTGGCCACAGACAGACAGGCTGGCTTGAATGGTGATGGCTCACTGATAGGAATCTGCCACCAACAACCGACAAAGACCGTTTATCCGTGGGGGAAACCCGGCCCTGTTCTCACACTGAAACAGGCACACACAGTGCACATTACCAGCTAAAAATGCACACAACAAAAATCCGCTCATTTTTTTTGTCATTCGTTTTAGCAGCGTTGCTCTCACTTTTATTTCTCAGATGCGTCCGGTCAGTTTATATTTTATAAAATCCCCCACACCCCAACATAACTGTAATGTATAAATCTTACGGCGTGTGGATGTGTTAATCCAACAGTTTGATTTTGATGTGTTGCTAGTGGCAACATCACTAGAACAAAAGACAAAAATGGGTGAGGAACACAAGGAGTCGTTATGGAGACAGAAAAGTAGGCACCCAGTTAAATTCACACAGGAAAACCCCAACCAGCCAGGGAATTCAATTTGGCATGTTATTGAGAAATTATTATATTTGAATTTTTTTGCAGTGTGTGTATGTGTGAGAAACAATATGAGACGGGGAAAAATATGAGTCTTTGGATGTGACTAGACACATCGCTGCTTCATTTTAGGCAACAAATTGGAAGGAAAAAACAGGTGACTGCATCTGAAAAGCTCACCACAGTCCCCTAATGCAATAATACAGTAATCTAAGGGCGTTTTCACACCTGCAGTGTGTCCGTTTAAATCAAAGTAATTAGTTTTCCCCTCTTGGTGGGGTTCATTTGTGTAGGTGTGAACACAGTAGAGCTAAAAAACCTCTCATAGCCTCGTATCCTTTGTATTCTCAGTGTGGGAAGGTACCATAGATGTGCAAAGGTCTGTGCAGGCTAGCAACTAGCCGTGAACTGAACATAAATTCTCTGAGTTCTCCAATAGTCCAGAACACAGCACCCCACCACAGATACATGCGGCCAGTGAGCAGACTGAACATTGTCACGTAGTTTTCAGTGACACATTTTGATTCATCTGAAAACAAATCAGACCACGGGGAAAAGCTACAAGTAAACAAACTAAAGGTGTGAAAATGACCAAAGCTCCAAAGTTTTACAGAAATGTACAAAGTAAACTGTTTAAATATTCACACTTTGACTACGAATTAAAAATAAAGATATATCAATAAAAACATAAACACACAAAAAGTGGGATCTGCCTTCTTATCTGGGTAGCAATCTGATTAGTAAATACAATAATAATTAAGCTTTCCCTTTTTTTATCGTGTGTTGATGAGTGTGCTCGTACTTGCCACCCCTGACGCCAGGCCATAAAGCAAGCCGCCCTCAGCTTTTGGTTCGAAAATGTGGGTTGAAGGAGGAGGACACTTCTCTTGCCTTATGAAGTTGTAGAGCAGGGTCTTCACCAGTCGACTGGTTAAACACATGCTGTGGAAAAGGGATGATAACGGTTTTAAAAAGACAAAACTGGACATTCGGACTCAATGTGAGACATAAATGCACATTTATACCTCAGCGCATATGAAAAGTCAAAGGAAATTGGGCTTGTTATTTTATTTGACTTTATCCTCCCTTTTTTCTTGCATCACAAAGAGTATGGAGTAGTAGCTGCATTCGTACTGGGTTCATCATTTGTCTCTATATTCACTGCTTAGATTAGGCCTTAAAAGTAAAGCACACATGAAGAATAAAGCCCTACAGTTGTGGTCTTAGCTTTATTTCAATTCTTTAAAATTAGATCATGTGTGAATAATTGAAGAGCTGAACAATAAAGGTTTTGAATAATATAAGGAGGCACGGAGACAATCACTCTCATCTTTAGCACTTTAGATTATATATCTAATGTTATTAGATATATAATAAGTGAAGCCTTCCGCAAAAGTTCTGAGAATAAAAGCACTGGGGTTATTTGGTCATGTTTAAAAGTGCTCCTTACCTGCTAAAGACAAGAAATGCTAATTTTAGAAACAGAATAGGAACAGATTGTGAGGATTTTCTCCAGAGAGAGAGAAAAAAAAATCAGCTCTTTTGCAAAGTCAGCCTTAGCACCTTCCTAGTCGCTGATCACGCCATATTCTTCACAGTGCAGCAGAAAGCAAAACGCACATATGTGCATGCAGGTGCGTGTCTACAGCCACGTCTAACAACCCGCTCTCCATTTACACGTGTCTATGTTGGGCATCAATCTTAGTCAGTTTCCCCTTCTTTACACGTAAGCTGTAATTTCTTGTGGATCTAATATCACTGTTTGTGCTTTACTTTCTGGAAACACTAAATCTTATTAGATGGCCTTCAAAGCTGTTTTGTCACTTGAAAACCTTTCATCACTTCAATCCACTGAGCCAAAGTGCTCGCTTTGGTTGTGTTAGTCTAAACTGCAACTATTGGACTCAAACAAAATGCATCAAAATACAGCAGTTATCTAAATTTAATAACATTCAAGAAAACCATTTCCATGTACAGGCTTGCATTAACATTTATTATAATAAACAGGCTAATGTTTCGCTCTCACACTGCTGTGGCTGTGATTGGCTAAATTAGTTTTGTTTTCTTCTTTTGGTATCAGTTAAATGGGACAAGGACAACCAACAGGTTAATTTTATGTGAGTAGATTATTTGTCTGAAAAACAAAAATATTATGGGGCTGTATCTATAAAAAAATACAAAAAACCCTATTATATTTATTTACAGGTTCAGACATTTTAGCTCCCCTCCCAAAAAATGCAATCTATTGATCAGCTGATTTGGCATAAACATTAGTTATGGACTGCAACTTATAGTATGGCACAGCAGTCTGAGGGCTCTTGGCTAACACCTTGTGAATCCTGCAGAAGTCAAGCCGTTAACCACCGCATAAATATTTCAATGCAACTATTTTTCCCCTGTCACAATTACATGTATTATAACCATTTATTCCTCTGCCCAAACAGGATCTTCAAGCTTCAATGATACAATACAATAAGTTCCCCATAGCTCTGGACAGTGACAAGCATCAATGCTAGTGGAACGGTATTAGCCATGCTGCATGCAAACACCCTGTTGTTCTGTGGAATTATCATCAAAAACAAAAATAAATCACTGAGTCTCGTTTTCTCAGATGTGCCTGAAGACTTGTGCAGGTCTGCAGCCAACAACAGAACATTTGGTGTTTTTGCTCATTGCTTAGACGTTTTAGAGTCAGACAAGCCACTCTAGCAAGTGAACAAAAATGGCAGACTGTGAAGCAGCAGCTCATTGTTATTTTAAGGTTTGCCAAACTGGCTGCTTTGTAGGCGTTCTGCACATGCACTGCGCAGTCATGTAGATACACTCAGTGACTATTTTAATAGATATACCTATTCAGCTGCTTATTAATTAAAAATATTCAATTTAATTTGCATATAGCCACAAATCACAGTCACCGCAAGGGATGTTTTATAATGAGGTAACGACTCTACAATATTAGAGAGAAAAAAAAAACAAAAAACAGATGCAAGCACTAGGTGACAGTGGGAAGGAAAAACTCTCTTTTCACAGGAAGAAACCCCTGGCAGAACCAAGCTCAGGGAGGGGCAGTCATCTGCTGCCACTGGCTGGAGGTGAAGGGAGGAAGACAGACATATATACTATGTCCTGAAACCAGCCAATGATGTGACAGTAACTCATTTAGGCATGTTTAAATCAACCTGCTATCTCAAGGGTTTACAGAGGATGGTATGAAAAGAGAGCAAATATGCAGTTGGCAGCAGTTCACAGGGTCAAAAGGCCTTAAGGCAGGGTGTCCAACTCCAGGCCTCAAGGGCCGGTGCCTGCAGGTTTTATCACCCTGGAACAACACACCTGAATCAAATAATGAGTTCATTACCAGCCTCTGGAGAACTTCAAGACATGTTGAGGAGGTAATTTAGCCTTTTAAATCAGCTGTCTCAAACCTGCAGGTAACCGGCCCTTGGGGCTTGGAGTTGGACACCCCTACCTTAAGGGGAATGGTCAAATTGCTTTAAGAAGGCAACAGTAACTCAAATTGCAACATTTTGTGGAAGAGCATCTCTGAACATGCAACCTGCTGAACCTTGAAGCAGGTGGGGCAGCAGAAGAGCACACCGGGGGTCACTCCTGTCAGGTTATGTTGCATGGACTTCGCAAAATTGTTGGATAACAGAAGAAAAACTTTGCAGCATTCAGATGGTAGGGTCAGAATTTGGTATAAACACCATGAAAGGATGGATCCATCCTGCCTTGCATCATCAGTTCAAGGTACTGATGGTGCAATGCTGTTGGGGAGATTTTCTAGAGACACTGCGACTACCTGAGGATAGCTGCTGACCATGTCCATCCTTTTATGACCACAGGGTACCCAGCTTTAATTTGTGCCACTAAGAATTCAAGCAGGTCAAGCAAGCCAAAAGGGGGACCAGTTTGATATAACTAATAAAGTGGCTTGTGAGCACATAATCACATACAAAACACTTCCATTTCTACCTTTTCTGTTAATATGGGCACTTCAAGTTAAGTGTAGTCTTCAGTGGAGTGTGAGCGAGTGTGTTTCCTCACCATCGTCCCTTCATGATGTGCTGGTATATAATTCCATCTCTGAGGATGTCTTTGTGGAAGAGCTGATAGGAGAAGAATACCAGCAGCACGGTCACTGCCTCAAACAGGATGCTATAGGTGATGTCACTAAAGAAAACAATGTAACACAAAGAGTTCATGTAAATAAACAAACTCAATTTTATAGCTAAACATCTGCATAAAATAATATTTATAAGCATTTCATGCATGCTTTCAAACAGAATAGATTGATATGCTCTCTTGGCTGCATTGATGTCAACATCTCTTCATAAAAGGATGACAGAGCACTGCAGTTAGCTGAAGGTGGCAGCACTACATATCATGCCTTGATGGTTCTTTTCAAACCCGTTTTATGACTAAAAACATCTTTTTTGTAAACAGTTTATCCATTTATATCAAAAAATCCAGACTCTACAGTACATTTCCTACCTTGCTAAAATGCCAATTCTTAGCACACTACAGGTCACGGAGTTATAAAATGATGCTCATATGTACGCGCCCTTAGTTCAGTTTTCAGCCTTCTTCCTATTAATCAGTGACAAAAAATGATTTTTTTAGTTTGTCTGTTAGATTTCTGCCAATAAACTCCATTGTTTATGGGCTGAAAACGGACAAAACTTTTAACTTGGAAACTATGATTTTACTAGTGTGGCATATATTGTCAACATATAGAAATAGCTGTATCAAGATTATCATGTCACATTTGACCTCTGATCTCTCCTTCACTATCAATAGATTGATCTGAAGGTGATAATAATGCTACATAGAGCCATCTAAAACTATGTTTCTTATTGCCATTGTTTGTATCGATAACCTATAACTATCACATTACATTGTACCTCTGACCTTTTCATCAGGGTCGAATAAGGTCAACTTTTCATTTGAAGCTTTATCTTTAAAATTGTCTGTTTGTATTGGCAACATTTGGGAAATGATACTGGTATATGGGGATTGTAAATATCACATTACGGTTTGCATCCAAATATCACGTCACATTTGACCTCTGATCAAACGTTTACATTTCACATCTGCCTTTATTTTACGTTGACCCCAAGATTTGCTGCATCTTTAAAGAAAGTATTGGCAAAAGAAAGAAAATGAGATGCTTAGTTAGTTAGAAACACAGGGTGGGCCATTTATATGGATACACCGTAATAACATGGGAATGGTTGGTGATATTAAAGTCCTGTTTGTGGCACATTAGTATATGTGAGGGGGCAAACTCCTCAAGATGGGTGGTGACCATGGTGGCCATTTAGAAGTCGGCCATCTTGGATACAACTTTTGCTTTTTCAATAGGAAGAGGGCCATGTGACACATCAAACTTATTGGTAACGTCAAAGGAAAAACAATGGTGTGCTTGGTTTCAGCGTAACTTTAGTCTTTCATGAGTTATTTACAAGTTTCTCTTTGTTCACAGCCATTGACATGTTGAAGAGGTTAACACGTGAGGAGCGGATCGAAATCGTGTTGATATCTGGTGAACGCACATGTCACATGGCCCTCTTCCTATTGAAAAAAACAAAAGTTGTATCCAAGATGGCCGACTTTTAAATGGCCACCACCCATCTTGAGGAGTTTGCCCCCTCACATATACTAATGTGCCACAAACAGGACTTTAATATCACCAACCACTCCCATGTTATTATGGTGTATCCATATAAATGGCCCACCCTGTATACTACAGTTTATATACTGTAGTGTAATATTATACAAGAAGCTCAGGTTGTTCCTGTTCAGCCATTTAAAAATCAGAACCTACAATCCGTGACCTACTCTTACATAATATTTCTGTAATTAATTTAAGTAAACATCTGTCATACTACTAATATCCAATTCAGGGCCGAGGGGAGCTGGAGCCTATGTCACCCGGACAGATCAGCTCTCACAGTTTGCATAGAAACAGTGCATTGTGCATGATAAAGGCCCAGTCATGTCAAAACATTGTCTTTTGAATCCAGTACATACTTAGAAGCTCTGTGTGAAGTCTGCACATGCACACTGCACTCTTTAAGCTAGTTTTATGGGCTACTTAAATTTCTGTTTTGAAATTAATTCCATTACTCCGTGCTGTTTTTTAGCTTTGCAAAGTACTTTGTCACCAATCAGCTACTGTTTTAGTTGGATACCTGTGAATGGAAAAACAACCACTCTCGCACTCGTGAGACAAAGCCACAAAAAAGGCACAGGAGTCTGCTTGGGACTTGGGGGAAGCTAACTAAAAGAATGGTGGGTTTCCCATCCAAGCCAGGAGCACGTAGAGGGGAAATGGGCTAACAGCCACAAAGTGGTGAAGGGAAGAAAAACAGAGAGCGATTTTAAGCTTGGAACAATGAATAATGTTGGAATGTTGAATGCATTTACACAGGAGCCACAGTTTGATGTTTGGAGACAAGAGAAGAAAAAGAGAGCGAAAGGTGAAGAGGTGCAGAGAAAATAGAGGCAGACGGTGAGAGAAGGTATCCGGAACGACGCACAGAACAAGCGGAAGATGCCGTGACAAGAAGACGTCAATCATGATTCGACAAATTTATTTTGAAAAGCTCGAGGAGATTGCTTTTCTAAACATATTGCGTGTACTTTTAAAAAAATCATTCACTTATTGATAAGTAAACACAGAGGATGTTTGTGTTCACACCGCCCAGCGGGACTAAAGCCTGATACAATTTTTCAAACATTATGTTCCCTCCACTCCCACTCCCTGGAAATGCTCCTAAACTTTCATTCCAAGCTTTTTCTCTTCCCCCAAACAACCAACACTTTCTCTCTTATTTTAGCTCTTTCGGATCGCCGTGTTGCCAACATCAGAGTTCCAGCATGTCAGTATGCCGTGTTCCTTAATGGATTTCATCTTCTCTTGGTTAGTGACTCAAGACAAGAATAAGCAAGCGCAGCACGCAAACAGAACAACACATACAAACTGCTTTTCATTAGCTCCTAAGTCACTAACATGCTACTCATATTAACAGGGGGAAACAAGTGATCACGGACTATTACAAGTCCAATCACTCAGGCAATGTTTTCAAACATTTAGGCTGTAAGCATCTTTCTCACCGTTTCAGAATAGCTCTGACATGCCCGACCTTTTTAGAGTGTTTAATTCACCTTTTTCCTCACGCAAAAGACGGGAGAGACTTACAGCAGCGGCACTTCAACGATCAGGTGAACAAGGTTGGACAGCAGCTCCTCAAGAAGGTCTTCACTTCCTGTTTCTCCACAAGGGATTGATAAAGTAAATATATGAAAAACACTGAATATAAGACAGTATCAGGTTAGTTGTCGCAACTCTGCTCGACTAATCTGCCACTAATCCAATCCTTTGTTCCCACAGGTCGCTCTGTGTTTTCATGTTCATTAAACAAAGGAAATAACACAGTACTATTTAATAAGGATATCACACAGAATCCATTTCATACTTTCCTTATGATTATAATTGCAAAAAGATGAACAAATGATGACAAACCGGTAGAACAACAAAGTCTAAAACTGTTTAATGTTAAATCATATTTTCCAGCAGTTTAGCACGATAATTCCTAATGACATAATTAATTATATTAGTGTGTCCTGAACTCACATAAGCAGCAAGAAACTGATGGAAGGATAAACCATTTTGCAAAGACCAATTAATTCAACTTCATTCAATTTAAGCCAATTCTGAATGTCTCTTAAGTATGAAAGGAAGTCTTGTACATTTGACAGTTATTATATGAGACATCTAAAACTAGGCCATAACCTCTGTTACTCACTTCCAAGAACTCACTTGGAATCCAAAAACGTAAAGAATGCTGAAGATTTCCTAACAGATAAAGTGACGTTTTGCGTAAGGTGCACTCAAGTGCAAAAAACTCAAGAAATTTTCAACATTGCTACTGATTCTAAGAGAGCACCTTTTTTTTTTTAGCAAAATCTTTTCAAGCTGACTCTTTTGTGTAGTCTGTGGCCCTGCCTGTGAAAAAGATACTGGAGCTCACCTCCGCAGGATCCTGGTGCCCTCTCCTGGTAGGAGAACTGCTGGTGCAGCTCAGCTTCACTCATCTCCCTGATGAAGACCTTGAGCAGGCAGCGAATCATGAACAGTGCATTGTGGGCCTGCCAGATAAAAAGCTGGCTGTGGAAGAGAAAAACAAAACCAAGACATCTCATGGGCATGCTTCTGGGTGGTTAAAAGATGGATTTGCATTTCATTTAACAAAAAATTACTAGTGGCAGCTTTTCAGCTAAAAATCAGGGCTCTCAGATGACTGAGAGTGAGCCAATAGCAAGTCTTTGCACAGCCTATGGGTGTAACAATAAAAGTATGTATGGCTGAAACTCAAGTTTGAATCCAAACTTAAATGCAAAGTAGCTCTGACTGAAGTATTATCACTGTGACACGACCACAAAGAAGCTGGGGGTGAAGAAATTTTGCATTATGCTCAAAACTAGGCCATAACTTCTCTGATATGCCATTTACAGCTGACATTAAAATGACATGTTTACCTGGATAATTATCTACACACAATGTGCAAAGGCATCTGAAGGCAGCCAGATCACACCGTTATCAAACCCTAGAAATATGTAAATGCAATCCTTACAGCATGAGCACATCCTTAAGTGGGGAAAAAACAGTCTGCCCAACATCTGGAAAGCTCTGCTAGTAGGGGAAAACCTCTTTTTTGACAAAGGAAAATTAACTAGAGGAACTTTAGCTGCTTTGTCTCCCTTCATCTGTGATGTGGCACATTTAAGAAGGATTCTATGCCCAACCTAAGGCTCTGGGTTTTGAGAAAGAAGTGTAACTTAACAGGAAGCAACATACTTAATCCCCTTTTTAAAACCTTTTTAAAAGGAATAAACTAAACATATTTTGCATTTAATTATTCTGTTACATGTACCTAGTAACTCCCCAAAACTGCATAAGTTTGAGAAACAAACACAAAAGAAACCACCCACTGCAAGCCAAGTTTCACAACCACTAAAGACCAATACTGAGGTGTATGTCAGTCTCTGCAATTAACTATTTGCACACACCAATTATGTCACACCAAGAAAATGTGGATTTGTGGGACAGACCTGCTATGAAACGTGAGAAAAAGAGAAGAGGAGCAATAACTCCAACTTCTAATGCTGCTCAGCACAGAAGGAAGAGTTCCCACCCAAAACATTTGGTGACTTGGGCAGAGTCGGTCTCTGTGGAAATGGAGCTTTGGCTGTGAGCGCTGATTATTGCCACATACGTATGTTGATAGTTATACCTCTGCAGTTTTTCTCATGGGAAAGTGCAACTACTTCAGCGTTCCTCTCTCTCTCTCTCTCAAACAATAAGTGGCCTGCACTGAATCCATCACTGACAGTCAGTACTTCCCCTCTGAGGTTCTCATACTCACTCTTGGCATTCTGTAGAGATTTTCAGCTCTTTGGTTCTTCCCAGGAAAATTCTCACCAGAGCGCCAAAGTTCCCCGTTCTCGGATTGTTTTCAACTTTTGGGGGGGGGGGGGGGGGGGGGGGGGGACAAAACTTTATTATTAAAAGCTTTACATAAACTACAAAAACCTCAAAATATGATAATTTAGCATTCAGTAACTTAAATGTTATGATTAAAATTCAAACTCTTGAGAAGTCAGTTTTCTTTGGGACTACTCAGACATATTCTTCCATAAACACGTATTATGTGAAATTATTTATGTAGTAGCTAACATACTGAGGATCTTGGCCAGGGGTATGACAGCTTCTTCCAGTAACTTGGATTCTCCACTGTGAAACAAAACAAAAAAAAACAGAAGAGAACATGTTAGGTTAAAATGGACAGAAGGAGCTGACTGCTTGAGTCACCTTCCCTCTGCTGGAAACTCAAGGTACTACACAACAATAAGATGCAAGTCAACAGGGACAAAAAGAACAAAGTTAAACAAATGTCTGAATAATACATACAACATGCAAAGATACAGAGCATGACTCAGTTATAAATCATGGTTTAGTTAAAGGCACTGGTCGCTCATCTTCTTGTTCTTTTGGATGCTCCCATTGGGGGTCACCTGAGTGGATCATCCTGCTTCCATCTGACCTAACCCAAACACCTTCCTCTGCATGTCCTTCTCCACATCCATGTGATCTTCCTCTTTTCCTCCTGCCTGGCAGCTCTATAATCAGCATCCTTTGCCAAAGATGTCCACTCTCTGTCCTCTGCACATGTCCAAACCTACAAAACTTAACTTCCCTCCCTGATTTTGTTTACAAAATGCTCAACCTGCGCTGTCCCTCTGTTATACTCATCTCCAACCCTGTCCATCCAGGTCACTACCAATGAAAACCTCCATGCACTGCTACAGCTTTACATTCTCACAGTAGCTCGGTGCTTGGAGAGAAATCCTCCTAGCGCGAATAAACGTACCTGTTTGGAGGCAGAACCTACAGAGAACGGGGCTCTAATGTAATTGGTCACTTTGATGGACACTTCAGGTTACTGCGTTAAACTGAGTTACGATGTAGAACCGAAAGAAACACTGTATTTGTTTACAATATGAAAAATAAGAACGCTTTCCCGATCTTACATAGCTTCTATCATTTAAAAAAAAAAAAAAAAATCATCATAACGAGAGGCACACATAATTTCTAAGAAAAAGATCAAATTGTTTTATAAAATGTGAACAAATATAAAAGAGTTTATTGTTGCTACCAGTTGTACACATCTGGCTACAGAGCTCCACTCAGTGGGGGTTCAGGCTCCACTGTAATAGTTCATCCAGATAATATTTCAGGTTCTTTGAACAGACAGTCTGTGGGGTGGATAGGAGAGTAAGAGGTGACAGGCTGTTGTTGGTAGGTAGCTCATTTGTCTGAACTAGTGTCTAACAAACAGTTCAGGTTGTTGCTATGATGCTGTGGAAATCTAAAGGCTCTTATAACTATATTACACAGCATGCTTGTAACCGCTATGTGCAAGGTGTCTAATTTTTTTATGCATTGTGGTTATCTCTGTGCCGCTAACTTTAGTCATGTCTGTTGTATCCCAAAAGGTTGATTCTGTTCATCTGGACGTAGCGTTTTCAGTGGGAGAAACGTTTCGTCACTCATCCAAGTGACTTCTTCAGTCTCAGCTGACTGCAGGTTTCCCCAATCTTATAAACAGTACATTTGCATAATGCCTGAAACCAGCACCACTGAATGAACAATGGCCTGGGAGGTCAGTTCCTTGATCATTAGTATGCAAATTCTCATGACCATTGATCAACAACTACTGATCAAAGCACTGATCAAATGTTTCTCCCACTAAAAACGCTACGTCCAGATGAACAGAATCAACTTTTTGGGATTTACTTACCTGGATGATTGAGCATCTGCTTTCTGTTGTCACAATGTTCTAGAAATCATTTTAAGTTTTGTTTGGTAAGTTTATATATTTGTTTGTTTAAAATCCTAAAGTTCATAAAGAGACTAGCAAAAACAATATTAAAGAGCCATTTCTCCTCTGTACTTAAACACTGTAGAATTCCAGGCCATGTTTGAAGCACTCCCATCTAGTCACGTATGTGCAGTTACACCTGTTTGCTGCAGACAGAACAACCTTTTGTTGACAGGTTTAAATGTTTGTATTTTGGCCAAGCTTACAATTGCCAGATTCTGATGCAAAATTCCTTTCCTGATCATTGTATGACATTTTTGTTTTTAAGTTTTTAAATCATAGACGATATGTAATACTGTACAACAGATTAATGGGACAGCAGTGCAGAGGCTTCAGAACTTGCCTTAGAATTCTCTGGTTTAAAATATTTCTTTAACATTACCGGGACAGTTGTCTGTATTTTCACTGCTACACAGCAAACAGTGACTGTTGATGATTAATTTGACAACTTTATTTGTTTACAATTTGAAAAATAAAGTTTAAAACATCGTTCCGTCACTCAGTGTAACCCAGTAAACTGAAGAGTCCATCAAAGTGACCAGTCACAGGACCCCAGGACCCCCATCCTCCTTTCGGCTCTGCCTTCAGACAGTGAAAGTATAGTAAGTAGCAGAGAGCTACCCACGAGACTGTAAAACTGTAGCAGCACGTCCAAAGCAGACACTCTTGTGTGCACGATGGCTTTTTTGGTGTGCGCAGCTGCTGAGTTTAACGTGCAGGCGCTTCCCTTTCACTCAGATAAACAGTTGTCAATACAGGTGAAGAACAGAAGAAGAGGCAGAGTTTTCTCAGATTATTAGTAATTAAATCATTAGTGGTTTATCTTCCTAATACTTTGAGAAATCTATCTGTTCTTCTGCTGTATTGACAACCATTCCTGTGAGCAGCTTTAGAGTTGGTGGGAACCTGATTAAGTGTGGTGCCAGACTTGACCATCTTTTACATTAACAAATACCCCATACTATTACCCTTAAATGTAACCATGACAACAGCAAACACTTATCCTGACCTACACCTAATTTTACTTTACACCATTTCCTGTTTCTGTGCTATTTTAGCTAGCTGCTGGCTTCAACTGGTACTTACAGGGAGTGCAGAATTATTAGGCAAATGAGTATTTTGTCCACATCATCCTCTTCATGCATGTTGTCTTACTCCAAGCTTTATAGGCTCGAAAGCCTACTACCAATTAAGCATATTAGGTGATGTTCATCTCTGTAAAGAGAAGGGGTGTGGTCTAATGACATCAACACCCTATATCAGGTGTGGATAATTATTAGGCAACGTCCTTTCCTTTGGCAAAATGGGTCAAAAGAAGGACTTGACAGGCTCAGAAAAGTCAAAAATAGTGAGATATCTTGCAGAGGGATGCAGCAGTCTCAAAATTGCAAAGCTTCTGAAGCGTGATCATCGAACAATCAAGCGTTTCATTCAAAATAGTCAACAGGGTCGCAAGAAGCGTGTGGAAAAACCAAGGCGCAAAATAACTGCCCATGAACTGAGAAAAGTCAAGCGTGCAGCTGCCAAGATGCCACTTGCCACCAGTTTGGCCATATTTCAGAGCTGCAACATCACTGGAGTGCCCAAAAGCACAAGGTGTGCAATACTCAGAGACATGGCCAAGGTAAGAAAGGCTGAAAGACGACCACCACTGAACAAGACACACAAGCTGAAACGTCAAGACTGGGCCAAGAAATATCTCAAGACTGGTTTTTCTAAGGTTTTATGGACTGATGAAATGAGAGTGAGTCTTGATGGGCCAGATGGATGGGCCCGTGGCTGGATTGGTAAAGGGCAGAGAGCTCCAGTCCGACTCAGACGCCAGCAAGGTGGAGGTGGAGTACTGGTTTGGGCTGGTATCATCAAAGATGAGCTTGTGGGGCCTTTTCGGGTTGAGGATGGAGTCAAGCTCAACTCCCAGTCCTACTGCCAGTTTCTGGAAGACACCTTCTTCAAGCAGTGGTACAGGAAGAAGTCTGCATCCTTCAAGAAAAACATGATTTTCATGCAGGACAATGCTCCATCACACGCGTCCAAGTACTCCACAGCGTGGCTGGCAAGAAAGGGTATAAAAGAAGAAAAACTAATGACATGGCCTCCTTGTTCACCTGATCTGAACCCCATTGAGAACCTGTGGTCCATCATCAAATGTGAGATTTACAAGGAGGGAAAACAGTACACCTCTCTGAACAGTGTCTGGGAGGCTGTGGTTGCTGCTGCACGCAATGTTGATGGTGAACAGATCAAAACACTGACAGAATCCATGGATGGCAGGCTTTTGAGTGTCCTTGCAAAGAAAGGTGGCTATATTGGTCGCTGATTTGTTTTTGTTTTGTTTTTGAATGTCAGAAATGTATATTTGTGAATGTGGAGATGTTATATTGGTTTCACTGGTAAAAATAAATAATTGAAATGGGTATATATTTGTTTTTTGTTAAGTTGCCTAATAATTATGCACAGTAATAGTCACCTGCACACACAGATATCCCCCTAAAATAGCTAAAACTAAAAACAAACTAAAAACTACTTCCAAAAACATTCAGCTTTGATATTAATGAGTTTTTTGGGTTCATTGAGAACATGGTTGTTGTTCAATAATAAAATTATTCCTCAAAAATACAACTTGCCTAATAATTCTGCACTCCCTGTATTTATCATGGCACAAAGACAGTGACACTGGCCATCATTCAACTTTCAGAACAAGAGGAAATTGTGCAAAAAGTTGTGTGTCCACAAACAATCAGTTTGAAGGTCTCTTGTTTGATCACGTCTCACCATGTGACTTTTTGCGTTTTAAATAATTAAAGATTTATTTCTTTTTGTTTAAAGGCCTTACACAACTACAGGGTTATAAGCCTTTGAACAAATAACAGAAGTAGAGCCATTAGGGACAGCCAAACCCACTGTTGCAATATTGGAGAAGAATGACACGCATAAAACGCTGCATGAAAGTGCTACATATGTAACCAAATAGAGATGGACCGATCCGATATTACGTATCGGTATCGGTCCGATACTGACCTAAATTACTGGATCGGATATCGGAGAAAAATAAAAAATGTAATCCGATCCATTAAATATCACGAAAGCACCTCACAAAACTTACACGCCGTAACTCACCTCAGAACGTTAGCACGTCGGAGCAGTATGCATCACGTGATAGAGGGCTGTGGCATGCGGGACCTGTCGGTGGTCTGGATAGCATTTGGAGCTTCGCTAGCAACCGGCATTTCATCTCCGACAAAGTTATCCCCGAGAGAAGTAAAGCAAGTGTGTAAGTCCATCTCTGAATGTTTGTAAAGCATTCCTGCGTTAAGCTTAACGAGCGACTGCCTCTCGCTCTCCGGCTGCTACTTCAATCGTGAAACTGCTAATGATCAGCTGATCGGCTTTTCTGTCGCGAGTCTCTCTTCTTTGTTTTTGGTCCACTTTGCGCCAGAAAGAGGAAACCAGCGGCTGAACAACAGCAGCACGTTTAAGCTTGATAAGCTGTTGTTAGAATTTATTTAATATTACTTTCTACACCAGGATCTTTTTCTACGTAGCTGACGGCTGGTAACTGTGCAGGGGCGGATCTAGCAAAGTTTAGCCAGGGGGGCCGATAGGGCATTAACAGGGAAAAGGGGGCACAAAGACATACTTTTCTTTCTTATTCTCATTTAAAATGTCTAGCTTTTAATAAATAATTATCTGACACCCAAAGTTTTAATTTGATGTAAAATGAATAGAAGTCAATTACTGTATATAGTAACTATTAAGTCTAATATATTACCCTAGTAAGCTATAGTACTTTTTCCTTTGGGAAGGTACCATCTGTGCAGTCTGCAATTTTGTTGAAGAAAGATGTTGAATCTATTTAATATTTCTTGAAAAATAATTGATTTCTGTGCATTTTTTTTCACACTGCATCAAATTAAGGTTGATTACGTCGATTAAGCATCATGAGGTGGAGCGTGAGGGGTGGTTCCCTATTTTTTATTTATTTATTTTTGTTGTTGCTGGGAGTTGGAACCCTATTAGTTAGGTTGCTTAATATTTACGCTAAGTACTCTTTAAAATACCAGAATAGGGAGGATGGTGTAGGTTTAAGTTTATTAGATTGATCAGTATTGCTGAACTATGAAATATTTTTTTTGTGCATACAGGTATAACAGAATAGCTTTAGTGTAGTTGTTGTTTTAAACTTGAGTATGAACTTCAGATGACAAAATGCAGCAAGATATTTTAAAAAACAGTTTTGTTGATTAAAAAACACTATATCGGATTCATATCGGTATCGGCAGATATCCAAATTTATGATATCGGTATCGGACGGAATAAAAAAGTGGTATCGTGCCATCTCTAAACCAAACCATTAGAAAAAGCAACAATGTTCCACTTTCTGAACCTGCAAGTGTTCAGTGGGTTCAAGTCAGATGACTTTCATCATTAAAGGGTGAACATGAGGTTTCTTAAAATGTCATACAACAAAATTTGTTAAGAAATCTCTGTGTGTCCTTCTGTAGCCGACACAGCACTCCAAGAGCACTAGTTATTATAAATTACCATTCAGTAGTTTGATTCAATATAGCAGCAACCTGATATTTTAGCTATTTGTGTTTATCTTATTGAGCAGCAATTAGAGTGTAAGGGCAAATACACACAGGAAGAAACTAACACCAGAAATTTCAATGTTCAAACGGACGACTTGAAGTGATGATTACTCATGACCGATCCCCACTGACAGCAGCAAACTGCTGTATACTTGGACAGGGCTCAACTTTTTCCCTTAATACAGACAACACTATTTCTCAGTCTTATTTTAGACAAACACTAAATATGAATGCAAAATGTTACATGTGCCTTTTGTTTCTGTTACTTGGTAGATACTGTAGCTATATTTATTTTATGAATGGAAAACATCACAACATTAGTAGATTAATATGTAACATCAGTCAACCAGTCATGGTCCACCTGAAAGCGAGAACAAGGTGACTTTCCTTCTCAGTGCTGTTTACAAAGGAACTAAACGTTAACGGTTAACTGGTCTGATCACAGCCAAGCAGATCAGCAGCCCTGTTAGATCATTGCTCAGGTGATCTCTGCAAACCTCCGGTTTACAGTTTAATCTTAAATCTCGGGTGTAAATCTTAAAAGGACTTTCTAACTAGAAGGCTTTGTTCCCTTGTGGTGGAGGGAACAAACCATTATTAAAAACATCAGTGCATCTAAGGGCTACAACCCAGGAAAATTCACTTATGTCAATATGAATTTTTCCTCCACTCTGTTTGCCTTCCTGACTTACTGCTTGTTTTGTTGGTGAAGGTTTCATCTGAGTGATTTAAAGCATCACATTGTGTATAAAAGTTATAAAGTACAGTAAAGTGGTGTTTAGATGTCATAGCCTCAATTATTTGACTTAGCTAATAAATTACTAATTAAGCAATTGAAACGAGCAGAGTGATGCCAAGTAAAAGTTATGTGGACACCTCCCCACACCACATTGTGTTGCGAGGTGGGGCAATTGTTTATTGGGCTGGCTATGGAACATCCTAGATATGTCTGATGGGACTAATGTGCTAGTAGGGTAGGATGTCATCGGGGATTGTAGTTGCCATGGATGGGTGTAATTGGTTTGCAACAATGTTAATGTGAGTGGTCTTTTTAAAGTAACATAAATGCTTGGAGACAAAGCAGAACACTGCAATGACTGTTTGCGGTTTTAATGTGATGGCTGACAGGTGTATTGAATTTCTGGTGTGTGTGCCTTAACACAGTGTTCCTTTTTACCTGCTGGTGGGACTGATGAAGGTGAAGGAGATGAGCTGGTTCCAGAAAGGGTCATTCTCCGATATGGACTCTGTGCCCACCAGGGCCTTGAGGCTGGGATTATCGGACAGGTCACTGACCTGACTGGTGTTGGCTCCCATCTTTGCTGGCTGTGCTCAGCCAGACTCGCTGCTCTTCACTGCTTTTTCACCAGGCATATGCCAAAACCTGGGACAAAGAAAATGCTTTAATCTTTGGAGGCACAAACAATAAACAACTGGGCTTCAAATTAACTACAGAGTTAGCAAGTTCATTAAGGTTAATGTGAGAATGAATGAGCTTCTGCTTACATTTATACATCTCCTACACTCAGATCTAAATAGGAATAGACAGAGGCCATCCTTGTCGCTTTGGGCTTTAAGAAACAAGGGCACCAGGGGTGCCAGGGATGACTGTGGTTCAATTGGATAGGTTCGATCCCTGGCTACTGCAGGGTGCATGGGGAAGACACTGAACCCAGAGTTGCATTCACTGGAGTGTAAATGTTTGATTAAAAGCACTTAGACATATAAAATGTGCTTGTATGAATATGTGTGAGTGTGTCTGTGTGTAAAGTTGTGATGACACGTGCTGTATAAAGTGCTCTCAGAGCTTAAGCGCAAGAGTGCTATATACAAGTGAGAGCCAGTCTATATACACTCCTGGTTCTTCAGGTTCGTGCATTACAAAAACTGTAAAACAGATCTCACCAACTCAAACACAAACTCATCCTTGAAAGCCAAAGTTCACAGCATCACAGCAGGACGACACACACTGAACCAGGACATGGCTTTTGTTTTTTTTTCTAAGGACACACCTTAGACACACAGGTGTAGTCAGCATAAGTGAAGTGGAGTACAGTATTTACAATATTTGCAGTGCTAAACCATAAAGGACAATTTTTCTTTCTCCAGCAAGAGCTAAAATTACGTTTTCATATTCATTATATTATTTCAACATTTACTTTAAATGACACTGTTTAAATATTTTTTTTTAAATCTACTTGCACGACGTTAGCTTGACCATACTGATTTCAAGCGCAGGAAATAGCCTGCAGCTTAGCAGTTTTCACAGTAAACAATATAAACTCAAAGTCCCACATAAGAATGAAACAGGCGCTAATAAATTTCTCATTGAGGAGTGCTTTGGTTTAGCCAGTGGTTAATAACGCATATACAGAGAGCAGCCAGCTGACCGCTCAGCTTACCTGTCATAAACGCTTCTCTCAGCTCTCCGCGGCTCTGCCGATTCCCACGACCGTTCAGGGGCGACTACTGTTTTTTAAAGTGACCTGAAGTTTAGTCCAGTTGATTTATTAAGTACGAATGACAAAGGAAAGGGTCTGAAATTGTTTTGTAATTCAGACAGTTAAGTTTACTCTACATACTCCTTTCCTCCATGTTTTCCACGTAGCCACCCTGTGCGTAATGACGACATATGGGCGTTTACTACATCTTCTTCGTGTGTTCGTCTGGTTGGAAGCTATAGAACTGCTGCCCTCTATTTTTATAACTTCTCTATTTTACATTTTTTTAATAACTAGTGCATGCCCATGCTATCGCATTGTTTCGGCTGTTCGCAAACTAACAGCAAAATATATATTAATAACATAAGATTAAAAAAAATAATAGTGGCAGTACATGTTGTTTATATGTTTTTTAAAAAAAAACAAAACTTTTATTTTAGGCTATTGCTAGGTGATTTTAAGCATATATATTTAGAATTATGGGGTGTCCTGAGGCATCTTGGAAAATTGGCAGCCCGGTCAGCATCATGGTGAACGTGTTTGAATAAGGGGAAGCCAAGTTACACAACAGAACATATGCAGACACAGTAACAAGTCAAGCAGTGAGGCGGTGGAGAGGGTGAGCAGTTTTAAATTCTTGGGGGTAACTGTGACCGAGGACCTGTCCTGGGGCAACCATATCACCTCAGTTGCACGGAA
>NW_024582498.1:181897-208286 GCF_018398535.1 Haplochromis burtoni | reverse complement strand
TACTACTACTACTAATAGCATTCACTTCACTGGCTTAAATGTGGCTGATCAGTGTAGGGTATATTCCAATACTATAAAGATATTAAATGTTATTAACTATATTTTTTCTTTTTGAGCAATGTGTGACAAAGACAAACGTTTCCCAGCTGCTTCCATGTCTGGAGTAATTCTTGCACTGTACATGCAACACTGTTACTACTGGCAGTACACATAAATGTCAGGTCTAAATTTTTAGTTTATGCCTACTTTCGTGTCAAGTTGCTAACATTCTTTCATATTTATTTTAATTATTTCAAAGTTATATGAACAAAACAGCTTTCTTAACAACTCAAATATGAAGAGAACACATTATTCAAAATGAAGAAAAAGCAGCAGAAGCACTTAAGAGGTCTTGTTTATTTTATTCATTATTTATGCTTAAAGTTTAACTTACAAAATCTGTCATTCAATACAATAAACAGCTGTATCAATTAATGATTAACAGACAATATATCAACAAGATGGATGACAAAAATAAAAACAAGCTCCAAATAACAATTGGAAGGTTATAAAATCCAATTAATTCTAAGGTGATTTATAAGTTAATTTATAGTTTCTCTAGAAGAATTAAATATTTACATTGTTTCTGAAGCATTGAATATATTTTGAGGCGTCAGTCTGTCTTCTTATCCGTTGCTATTGTAGATCCATTAGCAGTGGCCTCGCCGTTGCTTTCAGGCTGAAAAACATGAGTGAAATTTTTTTTTTAAAACTTCAAATCAAATAACTATGAAACTTATACGTTAAAAATGACACAACACAGAGACCCTTTGAGTGGCTCCTATTAGTTTTATTATCATTTTTAGATATATTCGCTCTATATACCAGAGCTGGGAAATATTTCCATAATTATTTTTAAGTTTCTTAATGAAAACATCACAAAAATTATCCATTTACTTACCTTGCAAGTCCCATTACTCTTTTCACTAACTTTTTGGTCATTAGCACTGGTCTCCTGCACTGCCTTTTTGCTCCAGAATATATTAATAATGGGTGAAATAAAAGGATAGAGATAAGGCTCCAGGAACCTCTTGTAGACCCACAAGAGGACAGGAATCACAATACAGGGAATGCACACCATAGCTGGTACAAATGGAAAAACCTGCAACAGAGAAAAAAAATTGTGAGTTGTAAAAAAAAAAATACATAGTAAGTTTATGGTTGGTTGTTGAGATATTGCTACAAGGTTCCTGTAGAATGATTTAATAACATTTCATTAATTTATTAACATTTATACAATAGTTAAAAAACAAAAATAAACAAACAAACAAACAAAAACGACACCCCCCCCCCACAAAAAAAAACCCCAAAAACAATCCAACATGCACTTTAAAACACGAAAATAAAGCAAAAAATATATTGGTTGAAATGACAGAAATGTGTACATAATTTGAAAAGTAACAGAATCTTTCTTTATAAATAGGTTACACAAATTTAAAAAAGAAAATTATGGCATATTTACAAGAATTACTGCCTACGTTTATTTTAAACTCTTCTGGTGTATATACATTAAAAATGACTGTACTGAAACGTTTATTATTTTGTTTGTTTTATTTATTCTGGCAGCTTGGGTGCTCCACACCGAGCGACCTGTCAGCCATACTGACGTTTACAAAGCTAACCTGAGCTACCTTAGTTAACGGTGGAAGGAAGCTTTCTTTCACACGACTACACAAATTACTCTGTTCATGATTTCTGTTGTTGTGTGCTGTAAATTGTTTTTCGATCATTTTTTAACTTGACACAGTTGACACACTATTGGTTTCATGCTCTCTAAGCTCAAATAAAACAGTGAGCTAAAGCTAGCGTCATATCACACCCGGTAGCTTATTATGAAAAACTGTCACCAAAGTTCAGACAGGAAAATAAAAAGATTTGAACTGTTACACGAGGAAGACAGAATAAAGACTCTCACCTCTCCCAATCACAAAATGATGTTGTCACGCACTACCGATGGGCAGAGTATGTTTTATGGCGAAATATCTGGAATGTTGCTGACGTAAGACGTACTTTAATCCAACTTCCGTAGAAGAAGAGCGAAGGCGGAAGTTGTTCATCACCGGGCGCCTTTCTTCAAAAACAATCACAAGAACTGCTGCGTAACAGCTTTATAAGAGACACGAAGGTAGTTACAGTTTTTCTGGGGGGAATATTTTAAATACATTAATGTATAGGAGAATCTAGATAGTACAAATGTAAATTATATTACCGTTAATTTGTGTTTTACGTCGTTTTAAACTCCAAGCGAGCCACAGTAAAAAAAAAAAAAAGAAGCTTACAAGCTTAGTACTTCAGTAAAAGCAAAGTGACAGTTCGGTGTGTGTGTGTGTGTGTGTTGTAGAATCGACACAAATCACTTTGGCGCATTTACATTCTGTCCGATTTAGAATATAAAAGATACGCCATTCAACAAAGTTTTACCTTCATGCGCATGTGATGTATGATTGGAGCGGCTAATTTGATGTGTTTACCTTTACAGGGACCTCACAGCGGGTATCTGTGCGCCTTTTTTCAGCGCTAAAATGCCTCTCTCCACTCAGTCGCAAGGTGATGACGAACAGTACGTTTTAGTGGCGAATTTGGACAATGCTCGTAATCTCTCCAACATCCTGAAAGCAATCACCTTCAAAGATCACGCCATCTTCACAGCTACAACCAACGGCCTTAAGGTCACAGTGGAGGACTCGAAATGTCTGCAGGCCAATGCCTTCATCCAGGTGTGTTTCTCTTGTATTTTGTCAGTGAACATACTTAAATGAGCAGGTATGTTTACTTTGTGTTTAATCCTATAATACTGATACCTTAGTGAAGTTGTATTCATGTCTCCCAGGCTGAGATCTTCCAAGAGTTCACCATAAGAGAAGATCTGGTGGCTTTTCAGATCAACCTCACTGTTCTCCTTGATTGCCTCAATATATTTGGTGGAACCACAACACCAGGTAAAATTCATAAAAATAAACGAATTAAAAAAAAACTCCACCTGAGATGGGACTCAACATGCTTTTTATCTGTTTTTTGTGATGCTGCAGGTGTATCAACAGCCTTGCGGATGTGCTACAAGGGGTATGGGTACCCTCTGACGTTGTTCCTGGAGGAAGGTGGTGTAGTGACCGTGTGCAAGATTAACACGCAAGAACCAGAAGAACCGATTGACTTTGAGTTCTGCAGCACTAATGTCACGAACAAGGTTAATTTCACTTTTTCTGTTATTAAAACTGGAATATTAAATATATTAAATATACAAAAAAAAAATCAGATGGGAAACAATAAACCAATGCAAACGAATCCATTCAGAAATTACAGTTTCTCTGGTTTCCTTACTTTACAAATCCAATGGGCATAACATTATTTGCAGGTGTTAGAAAAACAGGAAACACAACTCAGTAACAACTGATGTATCCCTGGCTCTTTTGTAGGTGATCTTGCAGTCAGAGAGTTTGAAGGAAGCCTTCTCTGAACTGGACATGACTAGTGAAGTGCTACAGATTACCATGTCCCCCAGCCAACCATACTTCAGGTGTGCTGTCCTTACTGTACTTTTTCTACAGTGTCGTGCTGGTTTATGATTACGTTGCTGACTTAAAAAAAAAAATCACCGTGTTTAAAATGACTGTAAATTCATTATCAGTGTGCTGAGGTAGTTTGCAGTCTAACTTTGCCCCCTCTGCATTATTTTTGAAAGTGCTGCTCTTTTTACCTTTCATTTATATTATTATTATTTGATTTGTTGATTTTCTAAGGTTGTCAACATTTGGGAATGCTGGAAATGCTCATTATGATTACTCCAAAGACTCGGACATGATGGAGCTGTTTAAGTGCACCGAGACACAAACGAACAGGTTAGCACACGAACACATGCGCAGATTATTTAGACTGTAGAGAACACAAACTAGCCATAGGTGGACTGGGAGGACAGGAAGCACCAACACAGCAACTAAAACCAAATGTCATACACAGTAGAGAATGACATAGCAGAAAATGTGTGATCTTTATCTCGCTGTAAAGTCAGTCACGACTGTCTGTGACTGACTTTACTCTCATTTTCAGTCTTGACCCTTTTACATGCCTGTTCACACATGGTTGCCAGGCAGGTAACTCTGATCATAATGTGAAAAAGTTGAAGATGTTGACATGAATAAATCCAAATATTAAAAAGTTATAACCAAATATACACATCTTTCCTTTGAGAGTCATAAAATTAGTATATCTGTTCAGTCACCGTGTCAAATATACCCATGGACAACAAAGTTGATCAGATTCTCCAGCATCAGTCGGGTAATGCCAACAAACTAGACTGTAAATGATGACCTCCAGCAATGGTAGAAGTCATTTTTAATGAAACATAAGAAATGCTGGAATATATTTGTATTAAACTGTTGTTTAGCATTTTATTTTCTTTAAATCTAGTTTGTTTTATTTGATTGTAATTCTGAGCATTTTGTGGCTTATGTTTTGGGAAACTAATAATAACCAAAGGGCAGTGATAATATTTTTTTAATTATTAACAAACTAAGCTTTGAAAATATTGACACTCACTTGTGTGCACACACTAATAACTAGTGCCAGTGTCCTTAACCTAAGTATGAGCTCGGATAGGTATACACTCACCTTGTAGGCGCTCTAGAAATTCCTGGAATTGGAAATACTTCACTCAAGTAGACTCCCATGGTTTGACCTTGTGTTGTATACTTGTGTGCAAACTGTAATTGCCAGCATGGCTCCTAACCAGAGGTCTGGCCACAGGACGTTGCAGCACCTGCATGCAGGTGTTTAGGATTATAATCATTTCCCCGGTGACTCTTCGTCCCCTTTACATCTCCTTAAAAGCAGACTTGTTATAACTTATGTAATAGAGCTTGTTAACTGGATACATTTGACTTGTAACTGAATAAAAAGCACAGAAAAATAATGACATTTACAACTGCAACTGGATATGCTGACACTAATGAGTCAGCACTCCTGGATCCAGTGTTAAGTGTTTTCTTGGCCTTTCTATCGTATCATGTTAAAAATCTCTGCAAGAGAAATAGTTTAGGCATAGTTTCAGCGTATCCCCGTGTAATGTTTTGTTTGTATTCTGTCTGCAAACAGATACAAGATGTCCCTCCTGAAGCCGTCCACCAAAGCCTTGGCTTTGTCCTGTAAAGTCTCCGTCAGGACAGACAACCGGGGCTTCCTCTCTCTGCAGTACCTGGTCAGGAACGACGACGGACAGATCTGCTTCGTAGAATATTACTGCTGTCCCGATGAGGAGGTGGAAGAGAACTGAGAACACCAGATTCAAATGTGACTTGTAATAAGCACCTTAACTACACACCAGAGTCCAGTTTGCCAGAGGAGGCAGGTATGGAGAAAATGCCGGACTTGTAATGGGCACAGTGGAGTAAACAGAAAATGAACTGATTCATCATTTGCCAGATTTGAGAGATGTTCTTATGCTCTCTATGATTACACCACACGTCATAATCGTAGCTCGATGTGCTGCAGGAGTATACAGAGACATGTTCGATGTGTGTTCAAGTACTCTATTGATTACTATGGTGACTCAGCTGTTTTCAGTCATAAGTCTCACAATTTGTGAATGTTACTCCTGAATTTGAGTCTACTTGTTAAATGCAGCTCTCTTTATATTTGCATATCAGAGCTCGTCTTTTGACATATGCTTCCAGATGGCTGACAGCCTGTAAAACAGGACACATTAGACCCAGCTCACTGATCTAAAACAACTAGACAGTGATCTAAAACAACACCTATTCTACCTATTTTGAATAGGTGTGATTTCTCTTAAGCTGTGGACACACTTCCTCCAAGTCTATGCTGACACTATTCCAAAAGCCTTTTATGGAGTATACATCACAGGATACAGAGATCAAGTTGGTATTTTATTTCTATGACATAGAAAAGAGTTTTTACTCCAACTCAATAAACATTACATCAAGAAAAACTTGTTTATCAGAAAAAGAAGAAAGGAGTTCATAAACTGGGGCAACAAAACATGATGCATATTTTCCCAAGGACTGTTTCTAATACTGTACTTGAGTCCTGACTGTGTGGTGACATTCCCATATTTTTACTGAATAATGGCAGCAGCATTCACTCAGCTTATTGCAGTCCATCCAGTTACCTGCGTGCCATCTGCATCCTTTGTCTTTTGAAAGCTTTTTGTTTTTTCTTCACCACTTTCGTCTCAGGCGCTTCCCTCTGAATGTCAGCGGGCTTTTCCTCAGCCGGTGTCAGGAAGACATCGGCTGTAACGTCACTTTCCAGGTCCTCCTTCGCAGACGTCTTCTTTCCTTTCTGCATCTCCTTTACCATCTGCTTCTCTCGCACTTTGGCTGCCGCTGCCAGTCGCATCTCTCTCCGGTGCTGCAGGAGCATACAGAGAGATGTTCGATGTAAGAACATTAGTATATCAGGAACAGTAATTGTAACTTCAGCTATCGTGCAATGGATTTTTACCATGTTAGGAGAACGGAAGTCTGGGTTTTCATAGAGCGTAGGCCCCCCAAAGCTCCCCTGAAAGATCTTCATGAGGTTAAGAACAAAGCGAGGCCCAATCTCCACTAGAGAGCCATCTTCCTCAATGATCTGAACACAGCCAGAGGAAAATAAGAAATATTTCATTCGGAATCTGCTCAAGCCAGGGACAAAATATCAAATGAAATTTAGAAAAGTATGGCGGAAGAGTACCTGATAGTTTCGAAACCAAATCCTGTTGTCTGCAATGGTAAAGGTGAAAACATGGTCCACAAAAGGCTGACTCTTAGGATGGTAGCGTGGGGTGGAAAAGGTCTACAACAGAAAAAATGAATGAGTTCAGTCAGAAAATACAATTTGTTCAACTCTTCAAGAAAAATTAAAAAAAAAAAAAAAAAAAAAAATCACATCTGCTCCGTTCTTACAGTAAAAACATGATATGTAATCGGACTTTAGACTGAAAGTGTCAAAAACTGCAATCAGTTTACATTCACGCTGTCCTGGAAACGCACCTGGATGAAGAGCTCTTTCAGTAAAGCGTAGTGAGGCTCCTTATCGAATTTCTGTTGAAGAAAATAAAGAGTAAAAATAAAAACTTCAGCTCTTGCTCAGGCGTTTTTTCTTAAATTCAACTTAACACAAAAAAACTTTCACTATTCAGATCACAGACCGAGAATTTTATATCAGAGCGAAGACATTGTGCAGAGTTTTGTGACGCTATTTCTAGGGATGGGAATTGAGAACCAGTTTATGTAGAAAACCGATTCCTTGGAATTGTTATTCTGCCTTTCTATCGATCGCTCTTATTGGTTCCTGCACGGTTCACCTGTCCGAGGAGGAAAATGGCGACGCAGTCTGGAGCGTGGATATGGACACTTACTTTTATTGCACAAAAGACTGAGATAAATGGTTAAGTGGAAAACTGGACAGAAAAAACTGCATTATGCTGCTAACACAACTTCAGCACTTGTGTGGTCTGCTTTGTATTCTCCAAGAGAAAGATCTTAGTGTTCTCATTGTGTGGGGTTGTAGCCTCAGGTTTATATTGTTAAATAGTGTGTTTCAGCTAAGTTATAGAGTAACATGAAAGTAATGTAACGAGTACTGTAAGGAATTATTTTTTCAGGGAGTAATTAAGTAACGTGTTCTGTGTAATATGTCTAACATGTTCTGTGTAACAAACACAAACATTTAACCCACAGCATGCAGTTAATTTGCATGAAGGTAATTTCTATATTGCTTCTTAGCAACTGTGGTGACTTTCAAAACGGACCCAATGACAATCGATAAGTAATCGAATCGATAAATGATATTGATCTTGGAATCGCTAAATTCTTACCAATTCCCATTCCTATTTCCTTGACTACACTAAACCATAAATATCTGATGTGATGTTGATGAGACTCATAGTGCAACAAATTCGGAATAAAGACATACTGATTATAAACTAACAGCAAGTCTAATTTATTACTCCCGGCTTTATGACCCAATTCTACTCACAGGATCAAACGAGAGCAGCGGCCTGGATCCTTTGAGGCAGTTTCCTGTCAGTTTGAGTTCGGCCAGTGTGTGAACTGTCAAAGAGGAGGGGCAATGCAATTATTTTTCCCAAAGTATAACAAATGATTGCTGCATTTGAGGGCTTTAGTGGCGAAATAACTTACTGTTCTGGACTAGGAACTTTGCAGAAGGGCCATGGGGGCTGTTTGAAATCCTACAGGACAAGAACATGACTGAACTTAGTTCAGATTGGCTCTCCTACGAGTCTGATGTACACGAGATGTAATACCAATGAAATTCTCACCACATGTAGAGGTCCTGCTTCTTCTTGGCCTCAAAATAGAGGCACTTGTTGCAGTTTTTGATCTCACAAACCTGCCAAACAAATGACTTTATTCTCCTGGATGCTTTATATATGTTATGTAAGAGTAAACTAAGATGTTAAACAGCAAACTTACCTCGTTTATGACAAACAGCTTATCCTTTCTGTCCATTTTTGTGTCTAGGCACAAGATTTGTGGGTTAGTAAGGTAAGACAGATAACACAGGTGTTTGTGTGAAGCAATGCTGTAGGTCAGTGCTATATGACACTAACCTGCCTTTGCATGAGGCATCATGGTCCTCAGGTCCTGCATCAGGTGTCTGGTTCTGAAGTTGATCCCTCTGGAGGAGAAAATCAGAACTCTTTCCTTGTTGGTCCATTTGCCCTGTTAAAAAACAGTTTAGCTCAGAACATTGAACTAAAACAAATACCAGTTTGCAATTTCAGTCTTAAGATGCAACAAAACAAAGAAACAGCGTTCTTCTACTACGGTTCAGAACAGATATGGGTCTGCCCGGGAGTTTTTCCCTGTCTGCGGAAGGCTGTTGGTCCATTGTTTACCTCAGCTGTCAATTCTAGGTAAGAGGGATCCACATTTATTCAATCTGGAAGAGACCGTCAAACTTTGTGGAAGTAGTACAGGTCAGTGACCTTTGACCTCCATACTGAGGTGAGTTATTGAGGATATGCTGAACCTTTCTGTTGGTAAAAGCTGCTGTTTTGATGCTTTGTGAATAACCCCTCCGATGTAAGCAAACTACTTATTACAGCAAAACCTTTTTGGGACACTGAGTCTACTTTATAGCCAAGTGCTGTTGTTGTTTAGCCAGTGACTATGAGTAACAGCAACAACATCAGGAACAATTTGCATGTTGTTTCCATGTACAAAAGCACTGGCTTGAGGTGAGGATAACGAGGATGACGTTTTCTTAAAATGCTGGCGAGCTTCTCTCTTTTCCTTTGCATTTTTGTTTCTTTGATGAGGGGGACCCCTTCTCCACAACTATAAAACACAAGCATAATCCTTCAAGTCTTGAGTCTGAAGACGAAGGCACGAATTTAAATTAGCCTCATAGTTCGAGTTCTACGAGTTCTCTTCCTTTGGTGTTTTACACATGTAGCCAAGCTTCAGCCTCACATGTAAAATGCGACTAGGTGGAAATGTCCTTCCCGGCCACGGTATTTAAATAAGCTGGGGGAACATGGCCGCCGCCACAAAAAATCACGAGCCATTTATGTATTTTTAATGGGTTAACGATGCGTTTATTAAAACGTATCAATTTGTTGGAAGGAACGTAATAACACACTATCATATTTTTGAGCACAACATTCTTTCTTTTTACTATTAATTAGCCTTAAATACCGACTGTACGTTTAAGAAGGCAGTTTGGTTCATATCTGTGTCGATATCAGATTGGGAATGTTTGGATATAACGAATTCCTCTATCTGATGCTACACACTGAGTAGGTTATAGATAAGTAAGTAAAGTAGCGCGTAGTTGGTAAACTGAAGTTGGCTCACCAGCTAAAATAGTTCAGTGGACAATAACACGCTATAACTCTGACCTGAGAGATCGGTGCTGGCACCGTGATCTCATGTTCCTTCTCTCTTCCCACTTCCTCTAGGCCTTTGCCTTCATCTGGTACCAGTTTTCCTTTTTTCGGCTTGAAATCAACGGAATCCTGGCCGGCACGTTTTCTCTTGAACGGCGACATGTTTGCACGCACACGCAAGTCTCCTAAAACCTATTCGAAGAAAAAAATATAACATAAAACAAAAGTTAGACTGACCTCTAGTGTCCTGGAGATGGTACCCCAACGTCTTTTTTGGATGGAGGCTCTAGAAGAAAGAAAGAAAGATCCCCCTTTTCGACCCTGGCATTGGAAAAAAAATTATTCATTTATTCGTTCATTTATTATGTAACTCCTGCCTGCCAAAGAGACAGGAGTGGCATGATGCCAATTCCTGCCTCCACCTGCCTGCCTAACCCATTCTATTTGTTAAGTAGCTCCAGGATGAACCCTGGGTTCCCTGTACTAAAAAGGTCAATCAGTTACCGGGTTACATCGCCATGGTAACTCATTCTGAACCTTAAGTGATCGTCTGCCAAAAAGTTCTTTCTGGTATTCGCCAAAAAAGTGATGACTCGTACTTTAATTGCTGTAATTGACTTGTTGGCCTATAACATGTGAAGCATGTGCCAAATGTTTCCCTTGTGATCGCTATTAAGTCATCTTGAGCCACAAACAACATTCTTGCTACAAGGTAGAAAATGAAATTAGTTTTTGGTAAGGTTAATTTTATATGACCATTAAAGAGTCTTGTTGACATTCAAAATGTCTTTGAGGGGGCTGTATCAGAATAGGCAACAAATTAGCATTATAGTTCTATAAAGATATTTTAAGTGACCAAAAAGGACTTGATTGGTTATAATGTAGGTACAATAATGCCAATAATAAGTCATGTTTTTAAATAGACTACAATAGAAGAGAATAATCCTTTAATTGTCCCACAAGGGGAAATTTGGATGTAACAGCAGCAAGAATATACAAGAATATACACATATACAAACAAACAGTGCACAAGACACAGAACAGAAACGTACACAATTTTTACATATTTACATGAGAGGCAATGGTTACCAAAAACAGAGTACTGTACCGTTATTAAATAAAATTAAATTAAATTAAATAAAGATAAGAGGCAAACCCAGGTTGTAGTGTGAATCTGTTGATAAAATAGTGCAAGTTACAGCACTGATGTAAACATCTGTGTTTGTTGGGAACGTTTTGATTGTACAGTCTGACAGCTGCAGGGAGGAAGGACCTGTGGAAACGCTCCTTCATGCATCTAGGATGCAGCAGTCTGTCTCTGACGGAGCTCTGCAGTTCAGCAACATTTACATGCATGGGGTGGGAGACTCTGTCCATCAGAGATGTTATTTTGGCCAGAGTTCTTCTGTCTCCCACCACCTGCACTGGCTCCAGGGTGCATCCCAGAACAGAGCTGGCCTTCCTGATGAGTTTATCCAACCTCTTCCTCTCAGCTGCCGATAAACTGCTGCTCCAACATACCACACTGTAAAAAATGACAGATGCCACCACAGAGTCATAGAAAGTCTTTAAAAGCGCTCCCTGGACTCCAAATGACCTCAGCCGCCTCAGCAGGTAGAGTCTGCTCTGACTCTTTCTGTAAAGAGCATCGGTGTTGTGGCTCCAGTCCAGTTTATTATTCAGGTGAACACCCAGGTACCTACACGAGCCCACTATCTCATCTCAATGTCCACTCCCTGGATGTTCACTGGTGTCAGTATGGTGGGTCTGCGTCTCTGGAAGTCCACCACCAACTCCTTGGTTTTCCCAGCATTGATCAGCAGGTGGTTCTGCTGACACCAGTCCACAAAGTCCAGAGTCCACTGTCTGTACTCTGAGTCGTCCTCACCTGTGATGAGGCCGACTATGGCAGACTCATCAGAGAACTTCTGTAGGTGGCAGCGTGGGGAGCTGATGGAGTAGTCTGCAGTGTAGAGGTTGAAGAGCAGACCAGCGTATCAGAGACACAACCCTGTGTCCTCACATACTGTGGGCGTTCTGTGAGATAGTCCAGTATCCGCTGGGACATGTGCTGGTCCACTCCCAATAGCTCCAGCTTGTCCCTCAGAAGTCGTGGCTGGATGGTGTTGTAAGCACAGGAGAAATGCTAAAACAGGTAATTTCTTTATTTAAAATATAATCCCTTTGTAAATCCTGTTGACTACAGTCTGTTTAAGATAAGATAAGATAAGATAAGATAAGATAAGATAAGATAAGATAAGATAAGATAAGACTTTATTGATCCCACAACGGGGAAATTTTTGCATCACCTCAGCTCAGGTACAGATATCAGAAGGAAATACAAATAAGTACAATCAATGAAAAAAAGTAAGATAATGCACTATATACAATGGTAGCATACACAGTATGTGATTATGGATATAATTGGAAATATGGAAGACATAAACTATATAGCTTGATATAGCTATTGTACCACTACTATTCCTATTTATAGACATGTGTACACACACACACACGTACACACTAAATATACATATGTATACATATACAGACATATATACCTGTACATGTCCGTACACATGGAAGGTCCATTATGCATTACCAATACAAGCAAACATCTTACATGTAAAAAACACTTTCTGGCACAACGCCAGATTAGAGATGAACAGGTATGAACTCTCCACCGACTGAAGTCTTGATCAATGTCACAATTCCTAAATGATAAAGTTGTGATACTGATAAATTTGTTAACTCGCACAATTGGCATTTTTCCCAGCTTTTCTTCCTGCCTTGAAGTCAGCTACACTTTATCAATATGTAGCTCTTTTCCCGTCTTACTGTCCAAAACACTGAAAGCACTCACAAATTCATACAGCAATACACTTTATTTACTGTTATATTGTTTTTATGTTCCCATTTCCTGTGTTGTAAAGCACTTTGTGATTTTTATCTGTGAAAAGTGCTATATAAATAAATTTTACTTACTTACTAGCACTTTTAACACGAAACAGTACAGTTTTTTTTCTCTCATGTCGCTGATTTAGTAGCTGTGTTATTTTGATTCTCTGTTAATGTAATAATCAGTGTGATTGCCAAATCACCCCTTTCATGTGAACGTGCTCACACCTACAGTGGGGGAAATGTGATCCCCTGCTGAAATTGTAAGTTTGCTCATTGCCAAAGAAATGAAAATTCTCTCATTTTTCTCATGTTTTGCTAGTTTCATTTTTAATAGAAAGAGGGATAATATCAATTTATAATCCAGAAAAAAGCATCTCTCCACCACCATGGGCAAAACCAAAGAGCTGCCAAAGGATGTAAGGGACAGATTGGAGGCCTGCACAAGGCTTGACTGAGCTCTAAACCATCAGCAAGAAGCTTAGAGAGAAAGGGAAAATTGTTGCAAATATTTGGAAATGGAAGAAATATAAAATAATCATTGGTCACCCTCGGTCTAGTACTCATGAAAGATCTTCCCTCATAGGATGAAGATAATCATGAGGAAAGTAGTAGATCAGTCTAAAACTATACAGGAGGCTCTGAAGGCAGTTGGGACCACCATCACTAAGAAGACCTTTGATAACACACTATGCTGCAGTGCATTGACGTCTTGCAGCACCACCAAGGTCCCCATGCTCGATAAGGCAAATGTTAAAGCCCATCTAGTTGCCAGTGAACATCTAAATGAAGCAGAGAAGACTTGGGAGAAAGTACTGTGGTCAAAAGAAACTAAAATCATGCTGTCTGGCATCAACCCAACCCGAACACTATTCCCACAGTCAAGCATGGAGGTGAAAACGTCATGCTTTCGGGCTCCTTTTCTGCTAAAAGTACAAGACAGCTCCACCACACCAAAGGTCCAATTTTCCTATTGAACATCTGTGGAAGGAGCTGAAGCTTCCAGTTGCCAAGTGGCAGCTAAGAAACCACAAGGATTTAGAGAGAAGGGCCAAAATCCCTCCTGATCTGGTTGCCAACCTGGTGACCAACTATAAGAAACGTCTTACCGCTTTACTAGCCAAAAAGTGTTTCTTCCTCACCAAATACTGTAAAAGTACAGGTACATACCTTTTATGTAATGTGTGTGTGTGTGTGTGTGTGTGTTTTATATTTTCTGGTTTATCTTTTGTGTCTCTCCATTAAAACTACCGTGAAGATTAGAGACTGTTTCTTTAGAGACATTTCTTTGTAAACGAGCAAACTAATTCTGCAAGGGATCGAATAATCATTTCCCCCACAACTTGCTCAGTTGACCAAGTGAGTTGGTAACCAGCTATGTGTGACCGCTTATCCTGATCACCAATGTTAGGGTACAGGATGCTGATAACGGCTGGTTATTTTTGAAATACAGTATGACAAGACGCTTATGTTGCTGCTACGGTTTCCAGGCTGCCTGTACCACACAAAGTCCTCATCTTCATCTCTGCTGTCACACAACATATATCCTAACCCTTGCAGCCATGCACCCATAGGTCTTTTTTCTTTCCTTTTATTATTCCCTTATTAATGTCATCATGAGCCCTGATGTCTTTTCTTTTCTGGGCACTGATGATGACAATACCCAGTGGGATGTTTTCCTATATGAAGAAGAATAGCATTCAAGTCATTGTTACCACTTCCTAATCTGCTTATAATTACCTGCTCCTTCCTGTTGGTGGAAACAATACTGCAGACACGCAAAGGGTTGCGTGTGGAGAAACATACACAAAAGGCATTAATCAGAACAAAGCAGATTAGGAAAAAAAATAAAAATAAAAAGACCTGTGCAATTATTACTGCATTGTCCCAAACAGAGATTTATGTAACCATGGACTAAATCCAAAACCCGCTGACACAAGCTGCTGTTTTACTTGTTTTTGAACATTATATATAGGTTTTATTTTTCATCTTTGACCTCCATAAACAAGAGATGAAGGCAGATTTAAAATACGTAAGGTCCTCTTTAATTTTTTATTGTAACATGACTCAAGTTTAGTTCTAAGTACAGAGGTTTTCATGTGCTCACAATGACTAAGGTGGAGCACGGTGGGTGAGTGAATGATTGATTATAAAAGAATAAAACACAGAGGTGTGGCAGTTTGGGTGTCTTGTAAATTACCTGTGTTTTCAGCGAGGTACATACTAAATTTAGGTCTTTAGTAGTTATTTCAACAAGCATCAAGCTTTCTTGTTAGCACTAGAGGGCGCCATGAGCTCGTGAAGACAGGGATGTGGAGGAACGAGAGTGAAAGATTGACTGTGACAGTAAAACACATGTATTTCTCTCGTATTAGCTTCCCTTTATTGCCTCTTTGTAAAATCCAGGAGATAATTTAACCCTGGAGAACCCATGGGGTCAAATTTGACCCCATCGTTTCCCTAGTAAACCAATGGGATCGGATCTGACCCCATTGGTTCTCCAGGGTTAAGAAGTACAAGTGTTAAAAGTACAAAGGTGGGTAGACATCGCCTCTCTTTTCTTTTACTCTCCAGGCATTTGTGTGTCACTGATACACGCCATTAACACTGCTTTTTGTCTTCCAGATGGCGCCCTAGGTTTCTTTCTACTGAAGGGAAGTTTAAATGTCTTGAACCTGCAATGCAAAGCACTGTGAGATAGCATTTGTTATGATTTGACACTAATAATTGAACTAGAATGTAAATGTAAAGTTAAAGAGTCAAACTTTGAAAATGGAACTTGAAACTACCACAGATTTTAAGTTTGGGGTTTTGTTAAAAGACAGAAAATCAGGGCGCATGCACAGGATATTAAGGAAATTGAAACCAAATGTAAGGATGCACACACAAAAAAGACACTTTGTTTCATATGAAGTTTTTGATACAGACTGATTAAAAGGAAATTAGTTAACTGATGGATAAATGCATGAGAGGAAGTGTAGTGATACCTTCTGATCTGTAACCACGGAAAGTTAAAGTGATGTGCTTCCAGTTTGTGAAGAGAGAACAGCAAAACTGGCAACCCCCAAGGGAAAATGGGGGGGAATTAAAACATATGCTGAAAGGCTAACCTAACCTGTAGCATTTGCTAATGTGATGAACGGAAAGGACTTGATTTGAATGCTTCACGTATTTTTCACCAGAAGTCGGATTTTAATTTTAATTTTATTTATTGTATTTATTTTTAACATTAATTAACAACTTCTGAGTCTGGAAAAAAAAAATCACAGATCAAGTTTGAACTATAGAGGGCAACAAAGATCAGCCACACCTTTGAATTTACTGGTATTTGAAAGAAGCAAAGAAGAAATCTCGCGAGATTTAGCGGCTTCAGCTCAGACAGTCCCGCACACAGTGGTGTGTATTACGGTGTCAAGACGCGTTTAAAAGTAACTTCAGATATACAAGGTGTTTGTAAGTGACAGAAACAGTAAACATGTAAGGGCTAACATCACACTATTGTCGCTACCGCTAAATAAGTCTGACTTTTTCAGAGATACAGCGGGTATGCTAGCCGGTCGCTAGTCGAATGCTACCGTTAACCTCACCTGGGACAACGTGATCATTGATTCTGTTTATTTGATTGCTCTCAAAAATGAAGTGTCACTATGAAGTGTTGGGTGTGAAACGTGACGCGGGAGACGATGATTTGAAGAAAGCTTATCGTAAATTGGCCTTGAAGTGGCATCCTGGTGAGTGGTAGTAACCTGTCAGTATAATAATGGTACTGAGACGTTAGCATCTTCAAAGATATACGTGTATAACATTTAGCATTGTGGGAGTGGATTTAATGTTGAGTTATCGTAGAATCTAATTTTTGAATACTTAAAAAACTGTAGTTACAATTTAAGCCGTGTAGTCTTAGTTGGTTTTCGGGGAGGGTTTGCCCTTTTCAGTTTATTTGTAGTCCTGTTTAGTTAGGCTGTTTGGTCAGGGACAGCATTTAAATAGTTATCACAACATTTACAACAGGAAAAGATGTCAGTTCAGAACTGTGACATCGCTGTGAGTGTTTTTCTGACATCACTGCAGGAATTCACTGCTATAGACTGTGTTGTGTTTGTCTGATTTCTCATCTCTTTATTTGTTTCTTGCACCAACATGTCACCATCACCATTTGCTGCTTCATGGGGTTATCAATAAGTCTTTTAGGCAAGGGAGTCCCTCTAATACAAAGTGTTTTGTTTTTTTTCCTTCTGAAACTTTCAGATAAAAACTTGGACAATGCAGAGGAAGCAGCAGAGCAGTTCAAGTTGATTCAGGCAGCTTATGACGTCCTGAGTGACCCACAGGAGAGAGCTTGGTTCGTACAAACACGGCAGTCCGAATAATGCGACCCTCAGATTCCAGAGCCTTGCTCATAGTCTGAGCTGTACTGGTTTGTGCAGACTTGATAAATCATATTGGTGCTTCTGGCTGTTCCTGTGTTACAGGTATGACAATCACAGGGAGGCTTTGCTGAAAGGAGGGCTCAGTGGGGATTATGAAGACGACAGCATTGACCTGCTGCAGTACTTCACGGTCACATGTTACTCAGGCTACGGAGATGACGAGAAGGTATATGTGGGTTTGATCGCGTGCGCAAAGGGTGGTGTTGCCTCAAGCCATCAGATTATTTAACACAATTTAGTTTTTTTGACAAGAAAGATAAAAATGCATATTGAAAAAAGTAGGAAATTCAATAAGGCAAAAAACATTACCGGCCAACATGATGTAATTTTTTTTCTCTGTGCTGCATCTGTTGGTGGGCGTGAAAAGAAATTGTTTTAAAGCTGTCATTATACTCTACTGCAGACATGGCGTCTACTGGAGTCCCTGTGGACCCTAGTGTTTACCGCTCAACAAACATCACGTCACTCTTACCCAAGCAGACCGTTGCAGACTCGTGGATATTGAAAGTATATTCAAGGCTTAAGTTTGTGAGGCTTACCAGGAGCGTAAACCATGTGAGATAAACTCGATAGGATGTGCGATAACCATGGCTGTAATAAAAATGCCCTGGAACTCAAAACAAATCCCACATAAGTTGTTTGGGGCCATTTGGAAGAGAAACTCAACTCAGGAGCTGTGGCACCACTCACACCTGAGATAACAGCTTTTCTTCAAATTCTTTAGTTGTCTTCGTTTTTGCAACTTTGTACTTTTGTGTTACTCACAGTAACAACTCCACCTCATTGTTAGTCCATTGAAAAAACTCGGGGCTTTTCCTCAGCATTTTGCTGCGACGTTTTTTATGAGCCGGCAAGTAAATAAACGGCAGACAGGAATGAGGTAGGTTGAATCGTCTTGCGTTTCACGTATATGCAGTACTGGAACGTAAGCGTTTTCGGCCGTTTCAATGTGGACGCACAACTCTGTGAAAACGACCGAAAACGATGTGTGGTCGCGCAGCGTTTTCAGACAAAAACACAGTTTTCAAATTCATCCAGGCTAGCGTGGACGTAGCCAAAGTGTGGAGAGAGTAGTAAAGTGAATTAATAAAAGAAACCAAGGTAAAGCAAGCATTAAAATTTCTACCAAGGCTTTTTATTTATTTATTTTTTGTCTCAATTTCCAAAATATATATTTGACAAAGAACCACTGGAGCTGAATGCAGCTGTATGTGCAGTCTTGGAGGTTACGCTGTTGTCTAAAATGAAACTGATGCATGCTTGGTCCAAATCAAGTTGGGGTTCACTAGTAGATCCTACTTGAAGACTACAAATTCGTTTTTTGGTCGATCATGGTATCAGCTGATTGTCGTTTGTTAGAATCAAAGATCACAGCTGTAAATTTTAATGATGGAGATTTATCTGAGATCCTTTATCTTCCCATCTTCAATGTGCTTCAGTGGACCGCTCATTAATGGCTGTTGAAGGTGTCTGATGAGCGAGACTGACCCCTAGTGGAATGTTGTTGCTATGACAATGAACTAGAGGGTCGGGGTAGACTCTGAAGTATATTGCTGTACCATCTCAGCCTACACAGCATGCCCCTGCCTTGACCCTGAACCCAGCTACTGCATCAGCATTCGCTGATCGTTCTGGCAGCGCTGCCCTGAGGGACTGTGGGAAAGAAAATTCTTTGTGTCTCTCAGATTTTTTCTTTTACAGTTTCCTTTCTCCCTAGGGCTTTTACACCGTTTACAGGAATCTTTTTGAGTCCATTGTTAAGGAGGAGATGGAACACAGCAAGGTGGAAGATGAGGAAGAGGAAGAGGAGTTTCCTCCCTTCGGGGACTCGCAGAGTGATTACGATACCGTAAGGCTTTAAAACACACGTCAGCAGCTGTTTCAAACAGAAAGCAGTTTGTTTTTGTTTTCCTTTAGCTTCTACTTCCCGTGCGTAAAACAAACAAAGATCTGTGTTCTGCTCTTCAAGTCTTGCTTTCTCTGTGTTTGCATCACAGGTAGTGCATGTGTTTTATGGCTACTGGCAAAGCTTCTGCACTCGCAAAAACTTTGCTTGGAAGGAGGAGTACGATACGAGGCAGGCCTCCAACCGCTGGGAGAAGAGGGCCATGGAGAAGGAGAACAAAAAGACTCGAGAAAAAGCTCGAAAGGAGCGCAACGATCTGGTGCGACAGCTGGTGGCCTTTGTGCGTAAGCGCGACCGCCGCGTGCAGGCCCACAGGAAACTGGTGGAGGAGCAGAATGCCGAGAAGATTAAGAAAGTGGAGGAGCTGAGACGGCAGCAGAAGCTCAAACAGGCCAAGTGAGTAAAAGATGAGTAGCTGGGGACAGATTTGAGTTTTTGTTTTTAAAATTTCTTCCTGACACTGCTCTGTATGTCCATCCAAGACTGGCAGAGGAGTATAAGGAGCAGAGCTGGGCGGCCATGTCTGAACTCGAGAAGGAGCTGCAGCAGATAGAAGCTCAGTACGGAAAAGAGTTTGGAGATGCATCTGAAAGTGAGGAAGAGGAGCTGGAGAAGAACAGCGAAGAAGGCGGAGGTAAGGGTTACCTTCTCTCATGTCACACTTGTGTCCCCATTATATGTCATACGCCGTCGGTAATGTCACCACACAGCAACAAGTATTAATGCTCATCGCTGCAGTATTCTGCTGAACGATAGGCGTCGTTACTCAGACAACACCTTCGTGTCAGCTCTGGTGTGGGAGCAGTTAAGTCGGATCTTTTAGAACTATAGCAACTTCTGTATAATGTGTCAGTTTCTGACCTTCTGCACTGATAAATCATTACAATCCGACACAATCACGCACTCATGTCTGCAACTCAGCGGCAAGGGAGCAACACGCTAGGTTTCAAAAATCGAGAGGTTCACGACCGGCAGAAACTGCGGCTTGCGACAGCAGAAATGACGTCAATTTGACATCAACTTTGTCGTGTCGTGCCGAACGGCAGCTATAAAGGGGCCCTCAGAAGGTCAGCTCCATAGCTACACAACATGCGGTCCCTCAAATATGTAAACAGTGATGACACATTTACTGGTAAACAGTAGACCAATTAAAACCTGGATTTATCCCATCTGTTTATAGGCTTTCTAACTTTCCAACCTTCAACAGCACATCAGAGACGGACACATCCATATACAGATGAACTGGACATGCTACTCCCATAACTGCACTTGACTAGGAGTTCTAAGTGATGTAACACAGCTACCTTAACTATGAAGGTTGAGGCGCAGTCTGCAGGGAAAAAGCTGTGTTGGTTGTGTGGGCGTAAAGTTTTCAGTAAATGCAGTGTTGGATGAACTGATGCTGGATGCAGATACTGGGGGGAAAAAAAGAAGTTTTTTTTTTTTTATTGTTGTTGTTGGTTTTTTTTACATCTGAAACACGAGCATATATCGAGTCCATGTCTGAGAAAACAGTCTCGGATTTTGCAACATACTGGAAGCATTTCCTTGTTTGCTTTATGTTTTTTATATTTTAAATGATATATGGCAAGTAGTACAATAATGAATGGTCTTCTCAAAGCTGCTTGTATCAAAAGGTAAATAATTGTAGGAATGTAAACAGTCACTGTAGCCAATGTCATTAAAGTTAGTGCAGTTCAGTGACATGTAATACATCTTTTTTTTTTTTATGAGTTAGAGAAATCCAAGGCTGGGCTGTAGATCAGCGCATGGCCTCGAAAGGTCATAGAGCGAATTTTTTATGAGGACCTTTGCATTATCTGACGACATTGTATCGCTTGGAATAATGTTTGTATTACGGCCGACCCTGAAGAAAGGCTAATCGTGCATTGAAACAGCGGCGCAGCTGGTGGTGAATTCAGCGGGAGTCGGTGCACCTTCCGCTGCAGCTGCATAAAACGGAAGTAGAGAGTTCACCGAATGCCGGCGAGGCTGATCGTCTGTGATCATGAGTGCCGACTCGGGGTGACTCAGTCGCAGCGGCCGTAGCCTTAAACTGTGTCTTGTTTGTTTCTGATTTATGATTAATGGCTGTGATGTGTTCATTTTTATTGGTGTGACACTGTTTGCATGCAGCTGTTGCATGTTCAGTTGAGCCCAACCAATTTATTGGCAGGCCGATATTATCAGCTGATATTAGATATTAACCATGTTATGATTGTGTTGATATTGCACAGTTTGTCCACCAGAGGCCACTCTGCAACTTCCCTGTTTTTAGGCACGCAATTGGAATGCCACAAACACAAGAATCAGTTGACCCGAGCCCAGTAGAGCATAAAAGAGTAAATAAATAATTACTCATAACAGATGTTTGGTGTGGCTGACAGGAAAAAAAATCGACTGTTATATCAGAATATCAGATTTTTAAATTGCCAATTGTGAGTTTTTCGGTTGTGCTCATTGATGGCTTTGATCGTTTACTGTCGAGTCCTGAACAGATATTCCAATAGTTGAGCATATGACAAGCATCTGAATATTAGCAGCCTTCAAGATGCCTCCTGCATGGAGAAACTAGTCGCATGCATTGACTTTGGCCCATTCTTCCACACAAACATCTTTAAAATCCTGAAGGCTCTGTGAGCCCCGTCTATAAATTCTGAGCTTTAGCTCTTTCCATAGATTTTTAAATTGGATTCAGGTCGGGTGGTTGGCTGGGCCATTCTAGCCGCTTTATTTTCTTTCTCTGAAACCAGTTGAGTCTCCTTGGCTGTGTGTTTGGGATTATTGTCTCGCTGAAACATCGACCCTCGTTTCATCTTCATCATCCTGCTAGATGGCAGCAGATTATTATCAAGAATGTCCCGGTACATTTTTTTCATTCATCCGTCCTTCAATTAGTTGAAGCGTTCCAGTGCCACATGCTGAAAAACAGCCCCACACTGTGATGTTCCCACCTCCAAACTACACTGTTGGTATGGTGTTTTTGGGGTGATATGCAGTGTCTTTTGACTTCCAAACATGGTGTGTTATGGCATCCAAAGGGTTCAATGTTGGTCTCATCTGACCAGACTGTACTCTCCCAGTATTTGTGGCGCTTGGCTCTTGGACAACTCTTCTAAGCCTGGTCCATCTTGCGGGGAACATCTGTCCATGGTCGGTTCATGATGACATTGTGTTCTTTCCACCTCTGGATTATAACCCCAACAGTGCCCACTGGAACCTTCAAAACGTACTGCTATCAGTATGTTTTGTGAGAGCTCACTGGTTTTACGCATCATGAGATGTTTCTTGTTTCATTACCTTGGTAATGAGACATCTTTTTTATAAGCCATCAGTTGGAACTGAACAGCTGATAATAATTTGCACTAAGTGGCAAGATTGCTTTGTAATTGCTGATAGATTTCAGCTGCTGTTATGACTTTCCACACCTTATTGCAACTCCCTTTCTTCCCTGTGTCTTTTCTCATTATTACACAAACCTCCAATTATTTGCATGTGTGAATTGGATGGGTTGTTACTAACATATGGTGAAAATTTCATGTCAATAGCACCTTTAGAAATGTATTTACTTAGAAAACTGTTGATGCATTGAATACTTTTTGCCACCACAGGCAGCTGATTCAGTGGCCGATTGGCTGTCTGTGAGCAAAGTGGGACAACCACCATCCCATGTAGGATAAAGTTCAGGAGCCTTTGTGTGCTAGATCTCCTCCTTTTATAAAATCTCTGATAATAAGCATATCCAGTCACAACTTTCCCCAGCTTTCTGGCATGAACAGCAGGAACTGAACACTGTCTGAGTCCTGTCCTGTTCTTTGGAATAAGCTGCCTGCAAACCTGAGGTCAATCAAATCTGTGCATACACTCAGAAACAGAAGGAACCACTTTTATTATCACAGGCTTGCTGTTAATAACTTACACACACTATGTGTGTGTGTTTTTTGTATTTTACTTTTTGTGTTTTCATCTTACACTCTTGCAGGTTTGTATGTTTTTAGATTTTTGTCTTAAGCATATTGAGTTTAAATAAATGTGCTAATAAATACAATTGGTGCTGATATTATATCAACATTAATGCTGTGGTCCATATTAAATGGGAAGTCCGAAATCCCAAGTTCCCACTCAAAAATCCCTGACTTTTATAATCCAAGATGGCAGCAGCAAGTGTAGAATTTTAATCTGTACTGTGCTGTTGTGATTTGTGACTCCCTAAACGAGCCATAAAGGGAACCAACTATGTTCTTTCCATGAACGAGCTGCAGCGCCTTTTTTTTAATGAAGGAAAACAGAAGAAAGCTGCTGTCAGTGATGACTGAGAGGGTCTACTTTGATAGGAGAATGGTTAAAAAAAAAATCAAAAATCAAACACATTTTAAACGCCTGTTTTTCTGGCTATGACTAGGGCTATAACTGGAACATGGTCAGCTCTGGTTCCTCGACTTTCAGGGTAAAAGGAATGCAGCATTAATCCAACTTTAAGGATTTAAAGCTTGTGTACAGTAAAAAGCAGAGCCTCCTGTTTGCTGGCTGTCTCTCTACACTAAATGCATGTAAATGTTCAATCACAGAGGCCGAGCAGCCGGATGGAGACGAGCTGACGATTGACGATTACGATGATCTGTACTGCCCAGCGTGCGACAAATCCTTCAAGTCAGATAAAGCGTGAGTGTGAAACGTTACCTTTTCAGCACTGCACTCAAAAAGGTTGCAACTTTTCTTTGTTTTATATATATCTCAGATGAGTTTGAACAGCGTCATCACTGTTATTATCTGTGTGCATCACGCTTTTTATATTTTTTCTCCCCCTTTCTTCACCACCTCTTCACAGCATGAAAAACCACGAGAAGTCTAAAAAGCATCGGGAGATGGTGGCTTTGCTAAGGCAACAGCTGGAGGAGGAAGACGATGCACTTGGTTTGCATCTGGAGGGAAGTGAGAATGAAAATGAGGGGGAAGAGGAGGAAGAGGAAAAGCCAAGGCAAAAGTATATATTTAATTTTGTATTTTTTTTTAATGTCTTTTTTCCTTCTCAAAACTTGATTTTTACTGTTCTGCTACCCTGATTGGCAAGCATAATGTAATCAGAAATCAGAAATCCATTAGGAAATGTAAAAATCAGGCAGTGTGGAGAAAATGCAAAGGAGAGGTAATGAATGCACAAATAAGTGAAAACAATCCATTTAGTGGCGCTTGGCTCCCATTTAGTCCATTTAATAGCATACTAATTGTTTAACTTCTTGGTGATGCATCGTATTAAAAAGGTTGAGTTGTTTTTATTGAGCTCTCTTTCTACTCCTGTAGGCTGTCCAAAAAACAGAAGCGGAAAAGAAAACAGCAGAAAGCGGCCCCAGTGCGTACCATCATCACCATCATCGCTTGTGTTGTTCGTGCCTGGTTTTGTAAATTGAATCTTTCTGAAGACTTCTGCCCTCTCTTTCCAATGCCATAGCAAAGTGCTCCAGGGGAGGAAGACGAGGAAGAACCAGCACTGACCACCTGTGAGGAAGATGCCTCCAAGAAGTCAGCAGCAGACCCCACAGAGCCTGAGAAGCAGGATGATCTACCTCCCACAGAGGTCAAGAGGTCAGTTCGGTTTCTTATCTGTCTCTAGGTCTGTCTTCTGGTCAAGTGTTGCTTTTGTTTTGTCTCTCTCTGTTCTCTCTCTCTCTCTCTGTCTCTCTCTCTCTCTCTCTCTCTCTCTCTCTCTCTCTCTCTTCTCTCTCTACTCTCTCTCTCTCTCTCTCTCTTCTTTCTTCGTCTCTCTTTGCTTTGCTGCTAAGTTGAAGCATGCTGAGAACCTGAGCTAAGATGGTATACACTGCATGGCTGTTCATTTTTTGTTGTTTGTGTATTTTTTTTCACCAAAAGCTTGTATTAACGGGAGATTCGGATTGCTGCGTAAAGTCGGTTCTAGCACATCCCAAAGATTCTCTGTGAGATCTGGACATGTTTCATGTGACAGATTAATCCTGGCGTTCCCATCTTGTAGTATAGCTGTGCCATCAGGGAAGGGAAAAATGTAATGGTGGGAAAAAATGTGGTCATTCAGTTTATTAAGCTAGTCAGCTGACCTCACTGCTGAAGCTAGACCCGACCAACTGAAGCAAGACGCTAGGCATGATGGGTGCATCACTTCATCCGCCTCTGGGGGTTTATGCTCCAGTGGGAAATCTGCACCCTTAACCTGACGTAGTTAGATGATGTGACCTTGGAACTACACGTTGAGTCAACACAGCCAACAACTACTCAAAAATCTAGACTTGGACCACATTACTTTTTTCCATTGAGTCCAGTGTTAATCCTCCCTGGCAAACTGAAGCCTTTTGTGTCCTTTAGCCTCACTGATAAATGGTTTTCTTAAGTTTACACAGCTGTTCAGTCCCTGTCCCTTGAGTAAACTTCATATTGTAGGAGTGAAAATGCTCTCACTTTCAGCACTACCCTTCCAGGTTTTGATATCGCACAGGCAGCTCTTAATTCAATTTTAGTTGTTTCAACAATCTTCGGAGTTGTTTTTACTTCTTGGCCGCTCCCTTATTTCCCCAAGCCATCGCCACAGCAACGGCCAGATCATAAAACATGGGGATCTTGAACAACTTGGTCCAGCAAGAATTAAGAAGCTGCTAAAGCTGTTAAATGACCTGCTACCAGCCGAAACATTAATCACTGCAGTAATCACCCAGAGTAAGGCTCTCACTTTTTTTGGCCTGGCAGGGTGTAAAATTAATACCCGTTTAACACATATATATATCTACATGGCTGAATATATGAGCTCTCAGTCTTACATGCACAATCTCTTGTTAATGTTTGTCAAATTTTTGATTAGCTGCAGATTGTTTCTAAATGGCTCGTTAACTCTGCGGTGTTGTTCCTGTTCCCGAGGTTCTTGAGTCAGATTCCTGTAGTGCTTTTATACTTACAAGACTGTCCTTAAACTTTATCCTGAGCACTTTATTTGATATGTGTGTGTTTGAGTGAGTGAGATAGGTGGTGTAATAGTTAACGAAGCAAGGAACTCTGAGTTAGTTTGAAAGCTGCCACGAGTACCTGTTAAGTCTATTAAAAGTGAGGGGACAGCACGTAGAGCAGGGCAATATGACCCAAAATATTTATCACGATATACATTTGAACATTTGCGATAACGATATAACTGACGATATAATTGACACTAGACAAAATACTTTACAACTCCTCAACTTTATTAGTGCAAAAAAACAAAAACATCAATGTATTTTCACTTAAACAAGCAGCTGGTTTTTTTTT
>NW_024582498.1:139126-181482 GCF_018398535.1 Haplochromis burtoni | reverse complement strand
AAAACACGGTAATAACGACGGCCCGCTAGCATGCTCTACCAAAAATAGTGCTTTGTTGTGTATCTGACGGACGAAAGCTAAACCAGTTCCACCACTGAAGTTGCAGCATTTTTACAAACCACTTCTGGTTCATCCGTTTCATTCAGCGATCCACTTTCGCTGTTCTCATTCTGCGTCGCCGCCGTCATACTTTTTCCGCCATGAGCGTATGTAAACAAAGGCACGATAGGTTTCATTTTCCTATCGTTGCCCAACATTACACCGGTATTACCGTGAACGGTATGATATAGCCCAGCCCTGACAGCATGTCACCATGGCCCAAAATCTTTCCAAATGATGGACAAAATGAACAGAACAATGAATTGAGTTGTGTTCCTTCAAGAGTACTTTCCTTTACAATAATGTGCATGTTGTAGCAATGTGACAGTTAGTGTTTGTTCTTTCATTCTGGGTTAAAGAAAAGGGCGAAAAGAAATGGAGAGAAAAAAATAATATAATAATATTCTCTGTCATTTGTATTGAGGATGTGTGGGGCTCAACTTGGTGCGATAGAGGAGGGAACCAACCAATTCCTAGGTGAAATTGGGCAGCGTAATAACATTTTTTATTTTTTTTTTTAAATGTATCCTTGATGTGAATGTTACCTCTGCAGCACTGGGAAGACGAAGGGAAAGAAGGGAGGAGGAAAAGACAAACCAAAGAACGTCAAGCAGCACACAGGAGAACAGTTTCCTGAGGTTTGTAAAATCCAGAATTCAGATGATTTTTTTTTAAAAATATTTCTTGTACTGTGTAAAAGTCTTGAGCCGCCCCACATTTCTTTATACTTTGCTTTCAAGGAGACAGATTTTCTGAAGGTCTTTCAGAGTTTTTCTTTAGACATTTTTTCACTCATTTTCAGTCCAGTCCTTGAACCTGAACCTTCAGACATTTTTTTTGTTTGTTAATGTTCTAGACAAATATGAATCATTCCAACAAAAAAAGAAAGTATGCACCTAACTCACGCAATAAAGCAGTGTTGGATTGACACTGCAGAGATAAATTGGCAAAGAATCTATTTTAAACGGCGTCCTTAGGCACTTTTGCAACAGTGTCTAAAGATGTTGCAATCTACAAAAAACAGATAACAGCCTGACAGGCAAAAAGACCCCTGGATTTTTGGAAACAAAGTGATTCCCCAAAGAGCTGGAAATATCTCATATCTCAGCATGGATTGGACTGTGTTCTTAAAAGCTTTTTAGGAAACAGGACTAGTGGAGGATCAAAGTAGTAGCACCGTATCTTAAAAATTCAGCAAAGAGATGATCTGATGCATCTGAACCTTGAGTTGATTCAGCTACTCTTCACTGAAGACTTTTTTACTTATATGCTTTATTTCCTTGTATGTTTGCATTATTTCCTAATTTAAAGAAATAAAATGTGGCTCAAGACTTTTGTACAATATTGTTAATTAAATCCTAATTATTATGTGAGAACTGTGGCGAGACATGCTTCACCCTGTCTCATTAGTTCAAATGCAGCACTTGTTGTTAGAAAACAATCGTCACTTTCATCACTTATCTCCATTTCCACCTCCAGAAGGAAGTGAACCTCCGTTGTGTCACTTGCAATAACGAGTTCTCCACAAGAAACAAGCTGTTTGACCATCTGAAGTCCAGCGGCCACGCTACAGCCCTCTCCGGAAATACTCCTCAGAGCTCCATGAGCAAGAGCAAGAAAGACAAGAAGAAGAACAGATAACACATCCTGACCTGGACTTTTGAACTTGAAAGAGCTTCACTCAGCAGGAACACTTAAAGGCTTAAAAAACAAAACAAACCTCTAAAGGGGTCTAAAGTGGACAGCACTGGCTGACTCGTAGCTTTGTTTTTTGTTTTTTTAATTACACTATAATGTTCAGTAATACAGTTGTGTCAAAAAGTGAATCGTCCAGAATGGAATGAATAAAACTTTCCGAGCAGCCTTTCATAACTTATGACAGTCTTCATACTGAAACCAGTTGAGAGAAAGAGTTTTTGATGTGTATGTGATACTTCTATCTCCAATATTAAATCTGTACATCTCCAGGAAACCTCTGTCCTTGTTTGTCTATAGTGGTATTACTAATAAAGATGATGCTTCAGATTGGTATACCACCCTGAAATCATTACCTCGACCAAGGTGGTTATGTTTTTGTTAGTGTGTCTGTTAAAATTTGTCTTACATCCACCAAGGTCTTCAAGGCTAACTTTTGACAAAAAGCCTTCTAACTCAAAAATAATGAGTCTTATAAATGTTAAACACAGAAAATACCATATACACCATTTAAAATATCATGGTGCATTTGACCTCTAAATCCTCCTTCAAGGGCAAAATGATGATGATGCTAATGCACATACCTGGTCATACATGTGATGGTAAATGGCCTGTATTTGTATAGCGCTTTACTAGTCCCTAAGGACCCCAAAGCGCTTTACACATCCAGTCATGCACCCATTCACACACTGGTGATGGCAAGCTACATTGTAGCCACAGCCACCCTGGGGCGCACTGACAGAGGCGAGGCTGCCGGACACTGGCACCACCGGGCCCTCTGACCACCACCAGTAGGCAACGGGTGAAGTGTCTTGCCCAAGGACACAACGACTAGGGCTCGAACTGGCAACCTTCCGATTACAAGGCAAACTCCCAACTCTTGAGCCACGATCGCCCATGATCCATGATGTAGAAGATCATCAGTTCAGGCCACTACCTCCATCACTCCATGGTCCAGTTCTTATGTTTCTGTGTCCATTGTTGGTGCTTTTGATGATGGACAGAGGTCAGATGGGCACATGACCAGTCTGCACATATGCAGCCCCATACACAGCAAACTATGATGCACTTGTATCTGTCAGAACCAACATTAACTTTTTTGGCAGTTTGTGCTATGTTAACCCATCTGTGGAATCTTTGTTCCCTGCATGCATCAGTGAGCTGGGCCACCTGTGACCCTGTCATTGGTTCATCACTGTTTCTACCTTGGACCACTTTTGATCAATACTGATCAGTGCAGAAATGGTCTGACCCAGTCGCCATCACAATTTGGCCCCTGTCAAACCTGCTCAAATCTTGATACTTGCCCATTGTTCCTGCTTCATCTTTGAGGACAAAATGTTCATCTGCTCCCTGGTATAGCTCATCTGCAAACAGGTGCCACAATGAGGAGATAATCGGTGTTATCGACTTCACGTCTCAGCGGTCAGAATCTTAGGCCTGATCAGTGATCAGGCAATGATATATGGGGATTCTAAATATGTTACATTGGACCTCTTACCTCTTCTTCAGGGTCAAACGTTTAAAAATATTTTTGTTTTAACCGTTAAAACTATGCTACAAATGAAACTGCTTCTGATTCTATCGGCACCATTTCAGAAATGATTCTGGCACATGGGGATCATAAATATCACATTATAGGCTCCAACCAAACATGTCACATTTGACCTCTGACCTCACTTTAACATTTCACAATCCCACATCTGCCTTTTGTTTAAGCTGACCCTAAAAGGTGTTAGATCTTTAAAGAAAGCATCAGAAAGAGAAAAAGGAATGAGGTAATACCTATTATCCATGACCTACTCCTACATAATGTCTCTGTAATCAATGTAAACATCTGTCATGTTGCCCGTATCTGATTTTTACTGCCATATAAACTTCTTACAGTATGTTTTAGATAATGAAATGAGTATATACATGAAATACAACACTATTCTCTTATAAGTAAATACTGCTCATGGTGGAGGTTTGCACTCTCGGAGTGCTTCTTGCTTCCATTAATGCCTCTGGGAATCGTGTGTAACAGCGAACAGCTTGTTGGATGTGTCTAAAAAAAAGAATAAAAATCATGCATTCATTTCATCGTATGTTTGCAGTTTTATCGGGAAGACAAAAACAAAATGAAACTGTAATTTTGTGGTCGGTTCATCTCAAATATTTTTACAGGCTGATCACAAAAATGTTTAGTCATTCAATCGGAAGTGAGCAAAATGACATCGAAGTTAGAGAAACAGTAAAAATCAGTGACTATAAAAGACTGATTTCAGTGGAGCCATTTTTATATAATTTGAAACATTCAGACAATACATTTTTAATTGTTTTTTTTTTAAAGGAGAAGTCCCTTGCTGAATGGTTTTCCATTCCAGTTCACTCCTCAGCATTGACCTGCTCATTTTCTGTCCGTGTAGCCCGAGATTGCTTTATTAAACACCGCCAGGAAGAAATCTACATCCTCCCTCGTGATGCACATGGGGGGTTGTATGCGGAAGGTCTAAAGTGGTGAGAGAAAGGAAAAAAGAAGGTGAGAGTGGAGCTCATGGAGCAAAATAATCTATTTTTCTTTTCTTATCCTGAAGGCAGAGCAGGCCCATAAATTAATATCTAAGCCGGGAAAGGCATTTGCTTTTAAATCGAGACCCCCCCTCTTTCTGTTGAACAATCGCTTGTAATAGGTGAAAAAGTTTAAAATGAGGTCCCTGTTATCTTCACTGTATCACGCATGAATAGCTGTGCATTAATTGAAAAGAAAAAATTACTTTTACAGAAAAGGATGCCTTTTAAACTCAAGGACAAGGCAGTTGAAAAGCTTTAAGCATCGAAACAAATTGTAAAGAGGCTTTCACATTGATTCATTGTTGATCTGCGAATAAATCTAAAAAGTTACGCTCTGGCTTTTTTCCCTAGAACAATACAAGGTTAGCAATTGTGGCAGTGACATTTTGATTCCCGACTGAATGGAGTTTTCAAAAAATGTGCACCATATAATGTTTTTCATCCAGTGTAATATTTCATAATGAGTAACATAAAACGCCTACAGTATTTTCCACAGCCAGTCAAAGCACTCTGCCGGGGACGCGCTGTATGAAATAAAACTTTCTTTTCAACAATGACATTTGATCAGAGATGGAGGTGAAATAAAGTTTTTGATGAACTGGGTACTCTTTTTCTGCTATTAATATTACTATTAACATTTTTATTATTTTTTTTTAAAAGCTTCAATTTATAAGAAAGTGAATAAGAGACTTGCTGTCAAGCACAGTAATTAGGTTAGACCACCAAAAAAATTCCAAAAAGGTTGGGATGCTGTCAAATAAATGAATAAATAACAGAATACAATGACTTACAATCTACATTCACTGATCTTCTGGCCTCTTTCTGGAAGACAGCTGTGCTCTCCCTCCCTTTCTCTCTTAGGTTTCTCACACCTGATTGCCACAGATGAAGGCATTCAGATCATTTGTGGAACTTCAGATTTACCTCCAACAGCAAGAGCTAAATGCTGTTCAGCCACTGGATTCTGAGAAGGGTGTGCATGCTGAGTTAGTGCTGTTTTGCTGTTTTTTTTTTTGTTTTGTTTTGTTTTTTAAGTGCTCTTGGAGGTTAGGAGTGGCAAACTTGTGGGACTTGTTTTGTAAAGTGTTTTGTTCATTAGTGGAAGCTTATTGCATTTCTCTGTTATTGCTGTTTTGAGGCCAGCCGTTAGCTTAGACGTTATATTTTTGGCTTCAACCCGGAGATTAGTGTAGTGCATTTGGTTTTTTAGCCTTGGAGACGCTGATGCTATTTTTTTCCCTCCTATTCATTTTAAAATGTGTAGGGTCATTGTAAATGGTTAATTACAAAAAGTTAAATAATTTCCTTTGATACACAGCAAAGTTTTTGGAAGCTCAGTCTGTGGTTTGCACCGCAGAGACTTTTTGTTGTAATGTATGTCTCAAGAGTTTGCAGGCAAGGAGATTGTAACACCATGTTTTTTGATAGTCCTGTTCAAGACTGAGTGTGCCGTCGCATAGACTGTTCAAAGTTTTAGCCTTGAATCTTTCGCTTGTTGAATTTTTTAAAGAACACAAACCTAAGTTTGACCGAAAAATCCTTGCTAATAACTGCTTTAAAGCACATTCTGAAGGGCGGGGCACAGAAAAGCAGAAGCTGGTGCACCACCATTCTTTTGTGAAGTCTAGTAAGTCAAATCACTTCTTGAAGAACAAAGACTTGTGCTGGTTTGACGAGTTTAGATGAGTGAACTTCCTCAAGGGCAAAATAGAGATTCTCCATCATGATTTAGTTATTTTTTGTCCCATATTTATAGTTTTATAGCTGATTTTTACACTCATATTTCCTAACTCTGTATTGGGTTCTTAAACTAAGAACACCCCATGATTCTGTTTCTTGTAAAACAACCTTTTCAGCAATAACTCTCTGATGACTCTCACATAGTTGTGGAGGGATTTTGACCCACTCGTCATTACCTTTTTCAGTTCATTGTGGTTTGTACAGCTCAAGTTCTCATCAGTGTTTTAGTGAGGTTGTGACCTTGACTTTGACTGTGTGTTTTCAGCACCTTGAGTATCATAAGCCAATTTGGGCCAGGCTTTAGCTTCCAGACAGATGACCTCACATTTGACTCTGAAATGCTCTGGTCTGGTATACAGATGAGTTCAAGGGCGACTTGGTGACTGCGAGACGGTCCTGTGGCTGGAAAACGAGCTCAAATCATCACCCCTCCACCACTGTGCTGGACAGTTGGTTAGATTGGTTTGTACTTGTATGCTGTGTATTGTGGCCAAACGCCTCCACTTTGGCGAAATCTCCCAAGGAGATGCCTTGTGATTTTTAGATGCATCGCTGCAAACCTAATCGGTGCTGTCATGTTCTTTCTCCTGGCAACCCTACAGGCTTTTTGTAATTGTACTGCCATGAACTTCAACATGCTGACTGAAGCCGCACCGTCTGTAACTTTGGTTTCTTTGTAGTGTCGTCGAGTATTGCTCTTGGGAAGATTGTGGCATTGTAGCTGAATGTTCCACGCCAGATCACTTAACACTGATCAGTAAATAAAGTGAATCTGATTAGTAGCGGTAAGGGTGATTTTGTTTTTCGCATGGAGTCATGTAAACTTTTTTTCTTTTTCCACCACATGACTAAACTGACACAAGGATAGGTCAGCTCATGGTGACTCCGCCTACCTGTCCGTACACTCCTCCTTTGCCTATCAGGACTCCCATGTCCTTGATGTCCTCAAGGATCTCACTCATTGCTTCAGGAGGCAGCGGCTCTCTGCTGCCCTGTGGTTCAAAAAGAAGATATGAAAGGACACAAAGATGTGCTATCTAGTATTACTAATATTACTCATCTACTTCTATAGCACCTTAAAGCAAGCGCCATGTCTTCTGTGGTCTAATATGTTAATGTTTCCTCAGTCAGAAAGCTTAGTTAAAGTATTAAATGGCATTTTTGACTTCCACATTTCCTCCTGTTTAACAATACATCACGAAAAGTGGTGCATATGAATAGGATCAGCGTGCACAAACCTCATTCAGAAAATGTAAAATGTAAGTTAAAAACAGTATTGTTATTATTTTATTCCCAGTAGTTCACAGAAACAGTTACTTTTCCAGCCTTTCGTTCCCACAACCACCACATACCAACTTTCTGAGAACCGCTGCTGCCATCAAAATCAAAGTAAGATAAGATTTATTTGAGGTAGTAGTAAAATGTTTAAGCATTTGATGCGTTTCATTTTGAATAAAATGTGCATCTTTTCTGTCTTTCAGTCTTTCTGTTTTTACACAGTATCCCAACGTTTTTGGACTTTAGAGTTTTTACTTACAGGCAACATGACAGAAATGTTAAATCAGCCTTTGGACATAACCAAATATGTAAACTGAAGAGTCAGACTGATTTTTATTCAGTGTGGGTTTTGGGAAGGAATAGTTTGGCTAATCTTCTCTGCTAACAGCTGCTGCTGGTCCACTGTAGTATTTTTAAAAACAAACTGAATTTGCTCTGCTCACATATTTAAGCGCAAATGACAACTGCTGCTACTCCTAATGGTGTACGAGAGATGAGTCACTTGTTTAGAACGCACTACCTTGTCTTTAACCATTTCCACGCCGATCTGGAGGCCTTTTCCACAGACATCACCGATAATCTCATATTTGTCTCTGAGTTCAGCCATTTGCGTCATCAGATAGGTGCCCACATGAAGACTGTTGTGCTGTGTGCTATCCTCTCTGATAGTCTGAAAAGAAATGAATTCCACATAAAATGTGCAGCATTTTGTTCTACTTCATTTTTTCCCCATTCGAGTTGCTAAAAAGGAAAATAATGCAGTACAATCATTTGAACTTAACAAGGTAACAACATTCAGTTCAATTTTTTCATGTTAGGAAAAATTTTTTTTCAGTCAGTGCTTGTTGTTTATTTTCAAAAACAAATACACTGAAAAAAACCCAAATCTGTGGCCATGCCACGCTCTACATCGTGCTACAGCTACGTGGTGGAAAATGTGAAAGGATTCCTTCTTAAGGTTTGGAAAAATTGCCCCTTTTTTGCTTTTTAATCAGCTTACACCTGGAGAAATGTGATCTGGAGTCTTTGGCATCTTTAATCATATAGTCAAATACTTTTAATAAGGAGGGGAAATGACCAGCTATTAAACCACTTCAGAAAAGCAACAAGCCCCACAATTTTTACTGACAGTAGGACCACAGCTTGCCCATCGTCTGTTGGATAGGACAACACTCTGTGTCGTAAAGCTCAGATCCCCTAAAGCTGGTTTCCTTAACATGACAATGAGTTCACTGTACTCAAATGGCCTCCACAGTCCTCAGCTCATTAAAGAACCTTTGGGATGTGCTGAAGCAGATTTGCATCACGACAAATCTGCAGAAACTGTACGGTTCTAAATAGCTATTAGGTTAAACCTTGGCATATCTCAGTAAGGTGTGCAGTGTATTCACCAAAAATGAGGAACCTGAAGAAGTGAAGGACAAAAGAAAAAGTGGCTGGCCTAAAAAATATGATGAACAGTATCTGACAAAACCTGGGAGATGGATATGGCCTTTCAGTTCATCATCTGCTGTTTACCAAAGCCTCATCAGAAATGGTCCCAGTGGACGGGTAGCTGTCTGCGATGAATCCAAATGGGAAATTTTTGGGTCTAATTATTGTCACTATGTATAAAGGAGATAAAACAGTGCGTAACAGAGAGTCTACAGTCATCTGTAAAGCACGGTGGAGGCTCTGTAATGGTTTGGGGCTGCATTTGAATCAGTGGTGTTGTCAAAACTGATGGAATTGTAAACACAGAAAAGTGGATCAAATTTTGATCCACTATGCAGTTCCATCTGGAAAATATATGATTGGTAGATTTGTACAAAGAAAAATGTTAACCACTCAAATCAGTTTGCAAACATAAATGTTTTTAAGCTACTTCCAAGTTGCTCAAAAATATATTTGTACTACCAGATTAATATTTTCTTTAGTTGTTAGTCCCCTCGTCAACTCTCCACTGCCGAAGCAAACATTGTGTTTCTTAAAAGTAAAAATGGCACCGCATATAAAATGGTACTCAGCAGTATATTTTATGATGTATAATGTGCTGCAGCTTTTATCTGGTTCACTGTGTTGTGTGATAAGCTTTATCTGCTTTGTTAGCAAAGGTAGAGACAAATAAAAAAAGATGTATAAATCACTAAACTTCCCCACTCGTGCGTGATTTACAGAGGTGTGCATAGTAGCAGGGAAAAAAAACTAAACATGTAATCTATCTTCATTCACTGGGCGAAAAGACAAGTTATAAACTTGCCTGACTGTTTTATTAAGAACTTCTCAAACTCGTCTATGGAAATAAGAAGATCGGTTCTTACATCGAGAACTGATGAAGCAATGGCACACGCCAAGGGATTTCCTCCGAATGTGTTGAAGTGGGAGGCTTTCACAAAGGAAGCAGCAATTTCTGGAAAAACACACACACGCACACACACACACATGAATAAACAAGCTCACACCTCCGCTCTGCTGCTTGTAATCAAAACTTCAGCCTCAGAATACAAATGTCTCAGAATACATGCATTGCAAATGATTTGTGTAAGTATCAAGGGGTTTCATGTTAATTTTTGGACAGTGGGGTCTTTAAGAGCATAAATCGTGCATCTAAAAGTTGACCAGTACGTGAAAGCTGTTTCTACCATGAACGCACAGCAGCCTATTATTACACACCCACTCACAGAAATAAACATACATTTTCAAGGCTAGCGCTGTATTGGTAATTACCATGTGAGTCAGTGTTTGCTCTTATATCGTTTATGCTTTATGTCAATGGATTTTGCATGACGTTCTGAGGGAAAAAAGTCTGTGTTTGCATTTGAAATTGAAAATTGCTGGGATCACATAAACAAATTTAATTAGGGCAGCGAAAAAAATACATAAAAAAGAGGTTAAGAGCGATCGTGGCTCAAGAGTTGGGCGTTCGCCTTGTAATCGGAAGGTTGCCGGTTCGAGCCCCGGCTTGGACAGTCTCGGTCATTGTGTCCTTGGGCAAGACACTTCACCCGTTGCCTACTGGTGGTGGTCAGAGGGCCCGGTGGTGCCAGTGTCCAGCAGCCTCGCCTTTGTCAGTGCGCCCCAGGGCAGCTGTGGCTACAATGTAGCTTGCCATCACCTGTGTGTGAATGTGTGTGTGAATGGGTGAATGACTGTATGTAGTGTAAAGCGCTTTGGGGTCCTTAGGGACTAAGTAAAGCGCTATACAAATACAGGCCATTTACCATACATGCTAATTGAATTTAGGACTTGCGCATCTTAATGTAATCTCACCTGGTGTGGTAACAACAGCTCCCACTGGGAATCCATTGCCAATACCCTTTGCCATTGTAACCATGTCAGGAATGACATCATGACCTTGGAAACCCCAAAAGTGGCTTCCCGTTCGGCCTAATCCAGTCTAGACCTGTAATGTGCAAATGCCTTTTATATTAAAATTCTATATATCGCTCACTAATAATTAGATTATTATAATACACAATTGGATTATATAATTATATAATACATTAGTTATCCACAGTTCACTCAAAGAAACCAAGAGTTTCTAAAATAAATTCCATTGAATTGCGTTTAGCTCACTTTTATAATTACTGCATTGGCTTAGCCTTGCAGTACTGTTTGGCTTTTGCTTTATTTCGTGTTTGAGAAAAACATAACACCTTCGTGGTGTCTGACCTCATCAACAATGCAGATTCCTCCTCTCTGTCTTACAAGTTTGTAAGCTTCCTTGAGATAGTTTTTCGGGTACTGTACAGCTCCTCCCATGCCCTGTACACACCAAACACGCTTATATTCCTTTGCTAACATATTCAAAAAAATAACAAAAACAGAAGCAGTCATGCAGAAAAAACCCTGAGTAGTAGCATAACAAATATATTTAGTAAAATGAATGTTGTTTGTCTGCTACTATCACACGGAGTCAAAAATAAATCCAGCCATAGCCATGGATAAAAAGAATATAGTACCTGAATAGGCTCTCCAAAGAAAGCTGCAATTTGACTTGGAACGCTGGTAGCAAATGTCTCTTCTAACTGTTCAATGTAATGTTTATTTGCTATGCAAGCACCTGTGGGACCAGAGACAACAGTTTTCTAAAAGTAACGGTATACAAATGTCTATATGTTTTCAAAAAGTGTTTATTGCACCACAAGAACTTGCCTTTTCTTCATGTTTCAGACAGAATAATTTCTCATGCAGGTGTGTTAGCACGCTGAATTTGCAGGTACACTCTAGGTGAAACTCAGGCTTACAAATTTCCTCAGAATGATTAACCATTACAACAAGTGAATGATTAGCAGTTTGAACTGCAGGGGCATAAACACTTCTTTCGCTGACCTTTCTTTCTCTGACCACTCTTATTAAAGGTCTAAATTTACCTGGCAAAACAAACAATTTAACCAAAATTCACACTTATCAAGGCCATAAATGACATGGTGATTTTGGGTAATTCTTCTTTTCCAGGGTGGAATGATTGCACAGAATGCATAATAAATAATGGGTTTAAAAAACATCTTTCAACTTGACAAGGCCAAGGTCTGTAAAGGTCCTGTTAGGGATCATGATTGACTACAGCTGGTAGTAAAAAGGATTTGTTTGACAGCACTTACTGGATTGACCAGTACTCAGAACAATAGGAAAGTCCAAGGAACTCAGTCAAGATCTAAGAGCTTTACACAATTTGGGGAGGTCTTGTGGAGCTATTTCTAAACATCTGCAGATTTTAAGCAAGTAGAAGCAATTTGAAAGTGCGTCCCCTTTAACGAGGTCTGGAAAAAGACCCAAACTGTCATCCCCAGATTTGAGGAAATCGGTTAGGATGTTCAAGACCAACACAGGAACCAGAAAGCCTGCTATGAACTGGAAACAGCTGGAACACCAGCATCACTGTCCACAATGACGTGAGTTGTGCATCACTATGGACGGAGGAGAAAACAATCCCCTGCTCCAAAATCAACACCTTCACCTGAATACATCAACACCTGAAATTTGCAGTTGAACTTGGCAAGCCAAATGCCTTATTGTTGCCAAAAACTATTTGGCAACAATAAGGTAATATTTGAAGAGTAAAGGGGAGGCTCTCAAACCTAAGAACTGTATACCAGCTGTCAAGCATGGTGGTGGTAGCATCATGCTCTGGGGTTGTTTTGGTGTTAGAGGTACAGGTAAATTACATAAAGTGGTTGGAATAATGATGAAGGAGGACTACCCCCAAATTCTTCAACTTCATGTTGAAGCTTCGACACAATTGAATTTTCTGGAATGGCCTTTCCAAAGCCCTAACATCAACGTTACCAACAAATTTTGATTAAAAATTAGATTAAATGCTCAATGATGGCTTCCAAACTGAGGTGCAACTTCAAGGGAACTTTAACTCTTCCCCATTTGAAATCCTACTAGGAGTAATGCTTGAAGCTCTTTTCTCAACTGAGTGGTTTCTGTCATATTTCAGGCCTGCTTAGAGAACAAAGTAACTGGGTTTGCACCAGAAGTTAAATAAATAAATACATTCTGACTTATGCACCCAATTCTTTTGTTTTTTTTAAGTCATTATGTAGAATAACGTCAACCTGGAAAAGAACTGTTCAAAGAAATCCCTAAAAGGGTCAAATTACCATAACATTCATACACAGGAAGAGCAGATGTTAACTTTTGACCACAACCATTCATCCTTTACATCCTTTTAGTGTTATAAACATCACGATTGTAAGCACACAATTCACGCACATGCAAGCTATTATTAGTGCAGACCATGGAGATGAATGTTCCTGTTTATGAGAGCGACAATAAAGATAATTGATGTGTGATAAGCCAGGGGTGTGTGTGTGTACCTTGAGCACAGCTACACTGTCTGATGGACTGCACAGGGGAGTCCCTGCAGTAGCTTCCTCCCCAAGGACCTCTAAACACATCAGGGCACATGGTCTGTTTATTGGGCAGAAACCAAGTCAGCTGGGTCAGTCTGACAGTTAATGGTTAACACAGAACAAAGATAACATCATAAAACCTGGAATGCTGCCCATAAGATTATTTGCAATGCCTGCTCAAGTAGTACCTGCACCAACAACAAACCCTTACCGCTAGACGGCACATCCGCATCGGTTTTTGAGAATTCAGGAAACATACTGAGAAAGGTTGTAATGAACCACTATGGTGGCATACATGTAAACACAGCTTTTCCTGAGGGTGCCACGCACCAGCATTTATTTGTTCTTCTTCACAGTATACACTGTGGACATGAACTATAAGTCTAACATAAGCCACATGCAAAAATATTCAGAGGACACAGCAATTGTGGGATGTATAGGAACGTACAGGTGGAAGAATACAGGAACCTGGTCAGTGCCTTCTGTAACTGGATTAAGAAGAACTGCTGCATCATGAATACAATCAAAACTTGACGAGAGAATTGAGCGTAAAAGCGGAGCAGTCAATTTACTGGTCAGTTTATAGTCCTACCGTCACCTATGGTTACAAGCTCTGGGCAGTGAAGTAATGAGGTCATAGGTACGCAATGGCCATGGAAAATTTAAAGAAACTAATATTTCTTTAAACGGATGGAACCGGCTTCCTGCCCTCTTGGTCATTGTTTGGTCATTGGAGTAGAGCTCCACATCATAAGAAGCCAGTTGAGGTGTTTCGGATATGTCCTACCGGGACAAGGCCCTGGGGGGAGACCTAGGACTCGCTGGAGAGATTACATCTCTTGGATGAGCTGTTAGAGAAGTCTGGGTGTATATGGTTAGACTGCTGCCATTGTGACACAAAATCGAATAAGCGGTAGGACATGGATGGCCGGCCGGCCGGACATCAAAGTGGCGTAGTCATACAAATATCTTGGTGTGCAACTTGATGACAAACTGGATTGATCTATCAACTCTGATGCCCTCAATAAAAAAGGGCAGCACGGACTCTTTCTCTGCAAACACTAATTCTTTATTGAGTGTAATAAAATGCTGCACTTGTTTTATCATGCAGTTGTGTGGCAGTGTTGCCAGCTTTGCCGGTTTTTGTTGGGGTAACAACATCACTTATACAGCTTCTTACAGTTTTTATAAGAGGGTTAAAAAAAGCTAGCTCAGTGTTGGGTGGGGCTTTGGGAGCTGTGTTTGAGATGTCTGCGACTAGTGAGCACCCCCCACCCCCTCCCATTTAGACTGGATCCATCAATCCATCCTTCCTTCCATCCTCTCTTTTTGTTCTTCTTTTCGACTGTAAATGGGTTTTGTCGAGGATCAGTTGCCGCTCCTGATCCTTTGATTCTGACCTGGTGAAAATACACAACTTAAGACAGACTTTTTCATTTCAACAGCTTCTTTATTATCCCATTTACAAGGTGGAATAAGTACAGCGCAAAAGCCTCCTGCAGATTTGAAGGGCAGTCTCTCGATCTCTTACATATATACGTTTTCAAAGTTGCTCATTCAGCGCCTACTTTTCCCGTTATTTATTACTCTGTGTTCCTGTACCCTTCATACACAGTGATGATCAAAATGGTGCTACACTAGGATTCTGTCTCTTTCACTACACTTGTCTTCATCCTATAAAGTGTGAGTGGTTATATACAGAGGCTTGACATACAACAAGTTCATCACCTAGTTCTACATTTTGTCTATAATTACCAAGACTGTGGTTAATGCTGCTCTTTTGCACCCTTTCCTTTAATGCTGCTTCTTACTAACTATTTTTCTCCTTCAGTTTCACAGGGGGCTGCTAGCAGTATAATACTATCCACAGTTCCACAGTTTATTACATTTAAAAAGCTACACTTGAATAATCTGCTTTTCTAATAAAGTCACGACAAGATTAAAAATGTGAATTTTGCAGAGGTACCATGGTGCAACAGGTCCAGAAGCCTAAATTTTGTCCCGTAATGTATTCAAATAAAATTAAAAGGTGACGTAATGACTGAACATAATGACAATTAATCAGTTATATTTCCTGTGGCAAAGGGGATGAATTTGAATGCACATCTACATCTTTGTGTGGCTTCATATTAGAGTATATCAATGCTAACCTTGAAAAAGGGTAATGTGATAAAAAGCAAAGCCAACTCCGTGATGAAGGACAAAGAAAAATATTGTCTTGTCGCATGAACATAATATAATGCAAATTCCAACAGTCAACCAATGTTCATCAACTGAGGCCCATCCACTCAACATTAAACATTAGCATAATATCGCTTCTCCTGCTTATATCCTCCTGAGAACCAAGCAAAAAAGAATCTCCCCATTGAACTTTTTTTGTGATTTCCTTTCTCTCTGGAGCTAAAAGAGGCCACCCAGACAAGGACTTAGGGGTAGGACAGCTCAAATAAGTCAAAAGATATAGACCATTACAGATGACATAAATGAATAGGCTGGTTCTCAGGAGGATATGGATGAATGGCCAATGGCACAGCCTCTAGTATGTTTATGCTGTGCAGCTAAATGTAAAACTAGAAAGGCGGGACAGATTTCTATCTATATATCTATATATCTATATCTATATATATATCTATATCTATATCTATATATCTATATCTATATATATATATATCTATATATATATCTATCTATATATATATATATATAAGATCCATCATGATTATAGACAAATTAAGCTTGGTTACAATGAGACGTTTACCTGAAGGTGATTATATCAAAGTTGCCAGTGTGGAGGCGAGCCATCAGCATCGCAAGCTCATTGGCTTCCGAGCCGCTGTTGGTCAGATAAATCACCTGGATGAGAAACCAGAGAGGACACATTTTAACAACAGCCCTTATACTAAGTAGATTCATGGACTGTAGCAGAGCACCTTAAGAGGATCAGGTAAGTAGGAGGCCAGTTTGTCACAATACTCATGCAGTTCAGGATGGATGTAGATGTTAGTAGTATGCCATCGTTTCTTCAGCTGCTTCTGTATCGCAGCTGTGACTTTTCTATGCAAACAAAGGTCAAAGTGGAAAGAACTGAATGAGCCAATTTTGTATAAACAACTGAAATCAGAACAAAAACCATACACGGTGAAGAAGAACGGCCTTACGGGTGGCAGTGGCCCACACTGACGGTAGCCACACCGGCAAATAAATCCAAATATCGCTTCCCATCCACATCCCACAGCCACTGCATGTAGCCCTGGTGGATGAACACGGGCTTCTTATAGTAAGTTATCTTCGTGGTCATGGGGTTGCAGTTCTGCTTGCAGATCTCCATCATCTGCTCTTTGGACATACCCTAAAAATACGCAGAAGAGATGTTACAGAGTGGGAAGGTCGTAACTTTTTTATTAGTGTTAGCACAGTAGTACATTTAAAGCATAAAAGAAGGACTTCCTGATTTCTTTGCCTATAAAGCTGGTTTTACATACTTTGGCGGTTGTTATTGGAAGACATTGGACAGAGTTTATTAACGTAAAAGCGTCACGACCATGTGAGATAACAGTTGCAAAACTTTACATGTGTGTAGTAAAAATGGAAAATTCAAAGATGGGTGTGGTCTGCCTTATGATTCTGAGTAAGGGTGCAATAAGGTCCAGGGTGCCTTGACACTTTACTATCCTTGTATGTAACATGTAATATCCTAGACAATGGCAGCAGCTCGGGGTTGAACTTGATCCCAAAACTAGTGAAGCCAAAGAATCATTCAAAGATTTAAACATTGACTTTGGTGCACTAATAATCAGCCGGCTTGGGGCAGATACTTTAACTGTTTAGTAAGTACTCGTATGTAACATTACAATTAGATTTGGGTTATTGACAAAATCCTCTATAAGATCCAGAAAGGTACATTATGGATGGAGTCAGACAAAGTGGAAAACTATCGCATGGCCAGAATTTTACTCAAGGACACAAAGGCCAAAACAGTGTCGGACCATCATTCATCGCACCATACAAGAACCAGTATCAGTGATTGGAATTGGAGCCCCACTGGTGACTTGCACATTTGCGAAGGAACCATTATTGCTGAACTATGAGGATCCAAAACCCTATGTCAGGTAAGAATCAGAAAATCACAATTAGTGTCGTTGATTCCAAAATGCACACAGAGTTGTTGAAAACAGAAGCAATGCAACTTTTTTCAAGTATTGTTGCTGGCATAAAATTATCTTTTGTCTTCAGAAAAGTCTTCATTCTCTGTGGCATGGATTCAACACCACCAGCCCCAGAGGAGTGCTATTGTTCCTATGGCTACTTCACTACTCTTGATGTGTCTCTCAGGTAAATGTCACAACTGATCAAAAGAGTTGATACTTGTGTCAGTCAGAAGTACAGATCTCTTGCTTATCTAGATAATGTCCAGCACAGCATTGGTATTTTCAGTAAAACCACTTCAGACTTATTTCAGATACGTATAAAAGAACAAGGCCAGTCGGACACTGTCAGCAGAGAGATTCAGTTGAACCAAATAGAAAAGCATCCTCTGTGTCTTGTATCACAAGAATACTATACATATAAAATGTAAAGTGATTTAATGTAACTCTTCCCTTCATTGGCTTCCTGTTAAACCCAGAATTGAATTCAAAATCCTGCTCCTCACATACAAGGTCTTAAATAATCAGGCCCCATCTTATCTTAATGACCTTATAGTACCATATCACCCTATTAGAGCACTTCGCTCTCACATTATAGGCTTCCTTGTTGTTCCTAGAGTACTTAAAAGTAGAATGGGAGGGAGAGCCTTTAGTTTTCAGCCCCCTCTTCTGTGGAACCAGCTTCCAGTTTGGATTTGGGAGACAGACACTATCTCTATTTTTAAGATTAGGCTTAAAATTTTCCTTTTTGGTAAAGTATATAGTTAGGGCTGGACCAGGTGACCCTGAATCCTCTCTTTCTTACGTTGCAAAAGGTGTATGCGACTATGCTACTATCCTGTCTTTCTTCTCTCACCCCAACCGGTCGCGGCAGATGGCCGCCCCTCCCTGAGCCTGGTTCTCAAGGAGGTTTCTTCCTGAGTTTTTCCTTCTCAATGTCATAAAGTGCTTGCTCATAGGGGGTCATATGTTTGTTGGGTTTGTCTCTGTATGTATTATTGTAGGGTCTACCTTACAATAGAAAGCACCTTTAAAAATAAATGAATAAAACTGAATTGAATTGATGTAATATATATTTTTTTCCTGTTCAAGACACCAGGCAGGAAGCAGTGCTGATTTCTCAAGGGACTGTATCGTCAGCTCCTAGGCGCTCTAGCAATAATAATTTAATATCAGTAAGATTCACCAGATGGTAGTAAGACCTGTTCTGATGTGTGGGTTTCTGTGGCACCAGCAGAAACACGGCAATAACAGGTGGAGGTGACAGAGTTGAAGATGCTAAGATTTTTATTGAGAGCGACCAGGATGGATGGGATATGAGTACATCAGAGGGCAGTTTAAAGTTTAAAGTTAGAGAGGAAAGGCTGAGATGGTTTGGACATGTGCAAAAAAGGAATAGGGGAAATACTGGTCATGAAGATGAAGCTGCCAGCCAGGAGGGAAAGATGAAGACCATATATTTAGGTCTTACTAGGTCATGGACTTGGGCCAAACCTTAAATAGCTTCCAGTGAGGCAAATCCTCCCACTTTCACCTTAAGAAACGATAAGGAATTTTAGGACTTGCCGTGGCATGATTTAGTACGGTATGTACAGACTTCTCTGAACACTTGTTTAGACAGCTGCTGCTGAATCAGAAAGCCATAAGTAGAATCTTCACTGAGACGAGGAAAGACCAAATCAGTGCAGTTCTTACATTATTACACCAACTTTCTTTGTTTGGCTAACAAAGCACTAAATTTGTTAGGCCCAAAGTAAATTTCTAATCTGCTGCTCCACTGTGAACCATCTCAGAGATCATCTGGGAAAGATCAGCTTACCTCATAGAAAAATGTATCTGAATTTCAGGAAAACCTGAATTGGCTCTGGCCCTGGTCTTTGGGGATTCGTATGTTTCTTTTTATATTTGATGACTTTCTTTTATTTGTGAGAGGGCTTGCAGAAGAACATGAATGTGCCATCACTTCCTACCTTGTATTCCTCTGGTTTGAAACTGCACGGGGGCATCTCTGGGATGTCTACCGTACAATATTTGATGGCTGATTTCTGACGTGCTGCTCCTGTTAAAAAAGAAAAAAGAAACATCAAAATGCATGAAGAAAAGTGAAGAGCATAAGCTTTCGGGTTTCTGAAGCACTCTGTGAACCAATCAAACTTTTACCGTGGCATTTCTGTGACATTTGAGGAAAGCCCTTTTGAGTGTCTTATAGCAATTGTATTCTTGGCCCCTTCATTGTAGTCTGGCAATCCTTTCAGATCTTCATTTTATGGTGAATTGTCATTCGATTTCTGAAAAAGCAATTCAGAAAACGGAAAACAGTGCCCTTAAGATCTTCAGAATAATGCAGGTCTAAAATGTGCTCCGTGACCTTTGTTGTTTTCCTGATTTTCCGTATGTTTTAGTTAATAGTTAATCAGGTTAAAACCTGGTTAGTGCTTTACCACATTAACTTCACATTGTGTAACAGAGGAAGCATATCCTTTCTGTTTTTCAAAGACAAGAACATTTAATAACTGGACTGGCAAATGCAAACGTTATACGAGCTAACTAGAATTCCTGCTTTTACTCAGACTCATTTAAAGGCATATTGAAGCTGATGCTAGCAGGATATCTACTGTATATGCAGACTGAAGATGGGGACCAATGATTAGTGCCATCAATTCAGTAACAGAGCAAATATAAGATATGGTCACACCCTCCTATTCTTTTCCTGCATTTGATCATTTTTAAAATAAAAATGCCATCAGTTTATCCCTTCTTATCTTATAAGCTGTTTTTGTGGCATTTCATTTCCACTAACAAGCAAAAGATCACAACTTTGATTGATTTGCAGGCACAAACCCCTCTGGGAGTTGTAGTTCTAGTCTAAAACAAATCTGAACAAAGCAAGTATGAATGACGGAGCAGCTGAAAGTAGCTTCTAATGAGATTAATGAGATTCTAATGAAATCATGATTTGTGAGATCACAGTGACCTCTGCCCTTGACCACCAAATACTTAGCAGCTCACTCTTGAATCCAAATGAAATGAAATGTGAAATGTGCCTCACACATTTGGCAGATTTCACTGTAAAAAATCTTATTTGAGCAAAGACCAGCAGAGTTTATGTACAGATAAAAAAACAAACACTTTAACACCTCGGATGATCTGTGCTATACATTTGGAACTTTTTCCCACCTGCAGTGTTGGGGAGTAACGGAATACATGTACCGCCGTTACGTATTTAAAATACAAAATATGAGTAACTGTATTCCGTTACAGTTACCGTTTAAAAAGGTGGTATTCAGAATACAGTTACTTTGTTGAAATAAAGGATCTTTTCCTGTTTCATATGTTCGGCTATGTCCTCTCTATTTTTGGTTTCCACGCCCCAAACAAAACGCGCATTAAGAGGCTCTAATGCCTGGGTGTCAATCTCGCGGCCCATGTCACCCCTACTTGCGGCCCGCATAATGATGTGAAGAAATATTTTAAAAAATTATTCACAAAAATGATTTAATATGAAGGCAATAGGCAGAGTGTTACAGGCATCGCCCTAAAGAATGTAGCCTCATGGGCAGTGTAGTCCGTGCTGCAGCGAGAATGGACTGCCATACCCGTTATGTGTCTGTGAGCGAGGGAGGGAGAAAAAGGAAAAGTACGAGTTGTCACCGAGCAGAAACGAGAGCTGGAAGCATGTAAATATAATAATAACCACTGCAGCCAAGAAGAGTGCCTGACGAGCCCAGTTGTAAGTAAGCTATTAAGACTCGACTGTACACAGTGTTCCTGTTTTCCTCCCAAACAATAAGTTTCGTTGGAGCAGCCTTTCAACGCCTCTCTCTGTCTCTCACTAGCAAAGTTGACCCAGACAACAAAGTAAAGCTACGAGCCCGACACGGAGCCTGACGTGTTAGCCAGAGGTCCCTTTACTATGGTTCGGAGCCGCGGACCTGTTTTATATACGCGTGAAACAGTTTCCTATACGAGATCGCTGCAAATATATTCAGATTTAAAAATCTAGTTGGTATTGGTATGGCAAGTAAGCTTCAGTAAAAGTAATAATTCACACAGCAATAGTACATTCATGTAGTTGTGAAAAGCATGATAATATAATAGGTAATCCAAAGTATTCAGAATACATTACTCTCATTGAGTAACGAAATACATTACAAAATACATTTTGGGGGCATGTATTCTGTAATCTGTAGTGCAATACATTTTAAAAGTAACCTTCCCAACACAGTAGTCTTGATTTTATATCTGTTTTAGGAGTAATACACATATATTGTGTTTGTCCTGCAGCTTGCATTAACAGCAATTTTACACAGATCACGTAGCCCTGAAAGTACTTTTAATAAATCATGAACCAACAAGCTGAGAAGTTTAAGTAGGGAAAAGTCAAGTGTGCTCCTGGTTACATAAAAGCTATCTAATGGATCATCATGACAAACATTTCTTTTGTCCTTGGCTCATCTCCATGGTAACTTACCACTTCCCAGGCGAAATCTGGCCAAACTGGTTAAACAGCTGGACTGTCCTGTTAAAGCTGCACACTGGCCACTTATGCATGAGACCACTTTATACATGTTGAGCAAACACACACACAGCAGCTCTTCTCCCTTCACCGTTTTACGCCAACCTGCAGCTTTGAGCTTTTTCTAAGATGTAGTGTCCCACAGCGTCTCAAATGGATAACCACTGTTAACCATTTGAGATAGTAGGTTGGTACTGGTTCTTGCCAGATTACGAGTACAGAAGATGCTCTTAGGCAACTGGGACTGTAAGGGTTTGTTTTGCTTTTAATTTTTCTAAATCCTGCTGTTCAGGATCACTTTCTGTTCAGGTCAAGGGGCGACCGTGGCTCAGGGGGTTGGGAAGCGCATAACCGGAAGGTCGCCGGTTCGATCCCTGGGCTCTCTGTCCTGGTCATTGTGTCCTTGGGCAAGACACTTTACCCTACCGCCTACTGGTGTTGGCCAGAGGGGCCGATGGCGCAATATGGCAGCCTCGCTTCTGTCAGTCTGCCCCGGGGCAGCTGTGGCTACAACCGTAGCTTGCCTTCACCAGTGTGTGAATGTGAGAGTGAATGAATAGTGGTATTGTAAAACACTTTGGGTGCCTTGAAAAGCGCTATATAAATGCAATCCATTATTATTATTTTCCTCTACTTTAATATTCTCCTAATTAATAAGTTTTTATTTTACATTTTGAAAGTCACAGCTCTTCCATATGTGAACCCTAATACTCAGCTAAGAGGTTCTCACCCCACATTGCATTCAAGGATAAATTATAGCCGTGTGTAAAGGTTGATCACAGTATGTGGAGGTGAGATTTCAGAAGACTCAGTTGGACTTATTGCAGCATTAGTACCCTGTAGGTTGTCTATTCAAAGCATTTAGGCCAGGATGGACAGAAATGTTTTTTAAAACATTCAAAAATTCGGTTGTAGTTGCTTTTTTATCTCCTGCAGTACGGTGTACAATCCAGACAGACAGACAGACATTTAACATGTTAAAAAGAAGAACAAAATTTGTTCCCCAGGCCAGTATTAAAACAATAGAAGAGAGAATTACACTTAACAATAACTTGCCACTCATGTAATAAAAACACACACATAAACCGATAAACTGCAGGCACTCAGTCCATGAACCTCACAGTCTCATGTTTCTTTTTGTTTCCCTGGATGTCATTGCTCGGTAATCACGGTAACATTTGCCTTGCTTTTTAATGTTCCTTTTCTTTTTCTGTATATTTCCAAGCATTAGATGCCTCAGTCATTTTCATATCAGCTTTGGTGCACACAGAAGCATGGCTTTAGGGACTGTGATCACTTTCTGTTACGGCATGAAGTTGCAGCATATTGTCTCCTCTGTAACACAACAGTTTTAAGCCACAGCTGACTGCAGAGAGGACGCTATATATATTAATAAGCACTGTTGTCTTGCCGGTCCCTGGCCTCCTGTCTGAGGTTCCTTTGCATACTCTAGCTTCCTCTCACAGTCCAAGGACATGCATGTTGGTTTAATTGGTGACTCTAAATTGGCTCAGGATGTGAGGTAGATAAAGTGTTTTAAGTATGAAATGTATAAATTCCTTGAAAGCACTATATGAATGTATGGTCTAAAGCACTTTGAGTGGTCAGTAAGACTGAAACAGTGTAAACATGAGTGCGTCACAGTAGAATAAGATTTTGAAAGTACAGCAGTATTCCAGTTTGCAGAGTGCAGCAGGGTTACATGGAATCGTAATGCTCCTCCCAGCGATTCAGTGAACATTAACAGTTATTTCACTTGTATGCTTGCAATGAAAACAGCTGGACACTATGTCAGTGTTTCCAGAATATCACGTTTTATTGGTCTGTGGAAATAGGATTTTATCCATTTATTTACACTGATAACAAGATAATAAATCCACTGTCAGAAGTAAACATCTACATCCCTAGTAAGATGATTAAGTATAACTTGCTGAATAACCAGATTTGGTTTTTAGCTTTCATTATTATTGTGGTATCATAAGTAATAAGCAAAGCATCGCTTTATAAATGATCATACACAGTTATCAGATCTAAAAGAGCAAAATGAACTAAAAGTTAGTTATCAATTTTATCAGTGAGGCCGTTTAAGTCTTTGTTATAACAAAATCATTAAACATAATTAGAAAATGTCATCTTCTTAATCACTATACAAAGGTAAAAACAGAGATAATGAGGTTATTAAGATTAATACTGAGACTTTTACTATTCATATTGAAAAAAGGTCACCTCTGGCTGACCAGGGTCTCTTTAACACGGAGCAATCCGTCTGACCTTTTCCAGGCTTTCATCTTTTTTCCATGTAGTTGCGGACAGACTTGTCAAAGACTGCCATGAAGAAATCAACATCTTCCTTTGTGATGCACATGGGGGGTTTGATGCGGAAGGTCTTAAAGAGTGATAAAAGCAGAACAACAGAGATTATGTAGCATCAGTGATTTAGACCGTTAACAGGAAAACACAAGACTTTATCACTCATCCATAATAATGTTATAGGTTTGGAACAGTAGACACCGTTGTATTGAATTATCCATCATTTGGGGGGTGGGGGGCATACAGAAAAGAAAAAAATACTTGGATATAAAAATACATTTTAGGTGAACCAAACGGCTTATACACAGCAATTTCTCTTTTTCAGTTAACATCAAGTTAAGAAGTGAGTCCTGTAGGATTCTGGACCAATAAAACATCATGATTTTTTCTCCTTTACGAAAATAATCAGTGTTCTGCTACCACAAAAATACCTGCAGCATGTTGTTTTCTAAAGCCATAAATAGAAGAACTAAATAGCAGTGTTGACATCACAATGTCTCAGTAAAGCATGATGAGGAGAGCTGGAGGCACAATTACAGGCAGAGAAATGAAGAATTCCAAAACCAACATTTTCTGTAATTTAATGTATTATCAAAGTGAGCTACTGCTCAGACGTCTGTTTTAGATCCAAGGTAAAAAAGAAAAAGGAAAGTAAGCAAAATGACAAGTGTGCTTGAATTTTAGAAAATGATTAGGTTTGTGCTGCAGACACAGCATGTATTGGTGCCACACTGCAGTCTAGCACATACATGAGTATACAGAAGGTTAGAGGGTGGGTGAAATTACCTGTCCATATATTGCTCCTTTCCCAATCAGGACTCCCATGTCCTTGACATCCTCAAAAATCTCAGCCATTGCCTCAGGGGGTAGCGGATCTCGGCTGGCCTACACATAATAGACAAAACGGATGTGGGTGGATGTTTTGGTAAGCACAGTAATTTATCCAGCTTAATTACCAGGATAATTTTACCAAATGGCTAGTCCTGAGTCACTTTAAACATAGAAGGAGAAATAAATATTTGCCTGATGCACATGGTGCATCACTGATAAATTCTATGAGATGTGGTGTGTGACAGTATACGTCATACGTAACATTATTTATTCTTTAAAATAAGGACAAATTGTTCTTTATTCTTTATATCCCTAATCCGTAATCTTAAACAATAAACATTACACGTAAAAAAATAGTATATGTATGTGTACCACCCAGTGTAAAGTTTATGTCACATCTGTCCTATATTAAGAGCATTAGTACTTACCAAAAATCTTTTTTTTAACATTTCTGTAAAAGTTAATCCACCAGTATGTGCAAGCGCTTTAACCAAAATGATATTTTTAATGTTAACATATAATAAATGTTTTTATCCACCAATTTTCAATTTTACAGCTTTATTAAAAAAAAGAGAAAAAATAATCAAGAAAATAATTATTTTTTGATTAAGATGCCAAATTACAGTTATTTACTTGGATTCCTGAGCAAAAAAGTAGTTTTTAGTGGTCGGATGTTATGCTTGATTAATTTCTGACTGCCAGTGTGCCAAAATGGTAAACTGCTGAGAACTCGCTGAAAAGGAAAGCGTCTGTATGAAATCACTCCGTGATGCTGCATGGTCTTTATGTCTTGCCCTACTTGTCTCAAAGTGTTCTCACAGAGCGGTCAAGTGTGCTTTAGAGGAAGAAAACAAAATCAGAAAACAAAAGCTGACTGAAGCTGATGTCAGACACCTCAAGGTTTGAATTACTAGAGATAGAAAGAAGACCACTGCTGATCTTCAGACAGAGATGAGCTTCTAAATCAGAGTCTGAGAGGCACTCCAGTGTGACCACAAGCAAAGGACTCAATGAATAAGGCTTAAAGGGAAGAATAGCTGTTAAGAAGACCTTATTCAGACTTGCAAACATCTCAGAACACCTCAGAATTGCCAGGAAGCATGAACACTGTACTGCAAATGACTGGACGAAGGAAGTCTAGACACAGAAATCCAAGTTTGGACTTTTTGGTCAACACCAAAAAGTTGCAGGTAGGTGAGGACTGGTGATTCGTGAACAGACTGGCTGAATGGCTGACTGAGCTGAAAGCACACACGGCAACCACAACATCACAAGACACTGAACTTAAATACACAGGCTGAATGATTAGTGATTAGGGACCGGTGAGTGAACAGCTGAGCTTAATCTGACTAATGACACATGGAAGTAACTGGAACAGCAAAACAGGAAATGAGAACGTGTGACAAAATAAACTGAACATGAACAAACTGAGAACACTGGGTGAACCACCCAGGAACACTGACATTAGTGAATCATAAACAAGGTCTATCTCAACATCCCAGAATCCCTTCTGGACTGAAACCGACTGGTTGTGGGTTTATATACCAACAAAAAATGATCCCAAACATCCTTCAAAGCTGTGCAAAGACTCTTTGACCAAGAAACAAGAAAAAGGAAGTACTCGAACTGATGGAGTGGCCAAATCAAGGCCTACAATGGACTCAAAGATAGACTCTACAAAAGTTTCATTTACAGCAGGTCTCTCGGACTAGTTAGAAATAATCTGAAAGTCAATATCAAAAGAGCCTGTCAAAGTGCACCAAGCTAGCAAGAATGCAAGCTGTTCAATGCCTAAGGGGGCATTAAGTCTTTTGATTATTATACGTAAGTAAGGACTATGTAGTTGTTTGTTGAATAACTAATATAATTTTTAGTTTTAAGCAAGTTTTGTGTGACAGATTTGTAAAATATTTGTATTTCCTTGTTTCTACACTGTTACAAAAAACATCTTAAATAAACGGTAATATTCTGGCAGCTGGGGCGCCAAAATACTACCGTAAAATAACAGAAAATAACTTCCTCATAAAAATACGTTTTTTCCAGTAATAACAATACAGTTTGTTGTGCTAATTTTACATGGGATTCTGCCTTTTCCAAGTGATTTTAGACATTAAATTAGGAACATTTTAACGTAACAATGAAATTACCTATAAACAAGGTCAATGAAAGTGGCAATATGAATCATAATACGTAAATGTACAAATATACAGTTAACAGTTGGTTTAAATAATAATGGATTGCATGCCCTGGGACAGACTGACAGAGGCGAGGCTGCCATATTGCACCAGGTGAAGAGTCTGGACCACGGACACAATAGCGAGAGTGTCCGAGCCGGGGCTCGAACCGGCAACCTTCTGATCACAAGGCGAACTGCCAACTCTTGAGCCACGATCGCCCTAAATAGCAATGATAATAATACTTATGTGATGTAACACAAGCTTATAGGAATCATGTTATATACTTTTCCATAGCATTACATTTGAATTCAACAGTTCGATCTTTCAAATAACGGACAGATATTTGTGAGATCATGACATTTGTGAATGTATTTTAACAATCTAAATATGCATATGTACAGAAAATATATTTAAAAAAACAAGTAAATTGTGTTTTACTATATTTACAGTGATGTTATGTTATTTTACCTTTGACATGTAAAATCACAGTCTACTTATGTAAATTTCATGATATTCTAGAAAGACAGTACTATTTTTTGGAACAGTGTAGGGTGGTCTAATAATCACAGTATATGGTATAAAGACAAGAATGTTGAAATAAATTTAACATGTCTGTCTGTCTCTGTGGTTGTATGGTCTACCTGTTGTGTCAAGGGAGTCTTGTATCCCCATTCAGTCATGTCTCTGCATTTCTTTACCGTTTCCCTGTGTCAAGTTTGTATGTCTTAAGTTTGGGTCTCTGTCTCATGTTGTTTCCTGTTTTTCTTTAATAGTCCTTCATCTTGTGTGTGTGATGTTCCGCATTGCTTCCCTTGGATTGTTAGTGGATTCTGTTCACCACGTTTCCACTCTGCCCTTAGCTCATGTGTGTAATTAAGTCTTCAGTTTTCTTTAGTTTCTGATGGCAATCTCCCCTCTACATGTCCAGTATTTCCTATTCAGGGTCCTAGTCTCTGGATAATTAAGTTTCCTGTATTCCGTTTCTCGTAAGTCTAACAATAAAGCTGCCTTTAAGTTTAGTCCAGTTTCTGAGTCCTACATCTGGGTCCTAACCCGGCCTGCTTCACACAACAGCTCATGACAACATGTACCAAAGTAAGGACACAAATGTCTATGACAAACCTTCTGAAAGAGCATACAGACAGGAATTCTTTTCAGCTTTCAAATGGAGTGAGTGAATGGATTTGAATTCATTTGTTTAACCTTGAATTATGTATGTTGAGAAGACACACTCTGAGTGACTAAATATGGTTCACAACCTGCAGCCATGTTGCAAAAGAAAAAACATTTAACTAGATGGTTGGTACACAGATAAAAAATAAATAAACGAATAAAGATGGCAGCAAAAAATAATTAAATAAATAAAAATTTCACTGACTATGTTTTTATATTTGGGATCTTCTGATTCAGAATGAAAAGTTCACCCACTTCATTTCTCATTACACTTTTTCTCCTAATGTTTATTTGTGTGGTTCATTCCAGAAACTGTGACTCGGTTTCTCAAAACTCCAAACGCAAACAAAGAGTTTGCTGCTTTTGTCAAAACCCCACACATCTCTTGCGAAATAAAAACAGCACTAAAAAAAACAAAACATGTCCTCTCTTCTCAAAACGGGTTCCTTCCACAAAAACAATACACACAGATATTACCTGATGTCTTCTCACAGACCATCATACAAACACTGATGTGATAAATACAAAACAGTACCATCAAAAGTGCTCATGTATGTTTTGGTTTGGTGAGGTCATGCTATGTATTCAAACGATTTTGAGCACCTATATCCAAAAAAAAAAGAATAATAAAAAAAAGGACCTATTTAATGTATATGTTGAGCAAATTTACTAATTTCACCATGTATTGCAAGTACAATGAGAAACCCTACACAGATCCCAAAGGATAAGAAATATATGTGTATTACTGCAATACGTGTTTAGCTGAACTGACCAACAAAACTTCCTCATAGACCCCCTTTCACTCTTCCTCTTTGTTCTTCCCGTTTCAGCTTCTTGCCTAACACTTGAAGAAATGACTCAAAGCCTCTTTTATACTCTGACACATGATTAAATTGTTCTTCCAGTTGAGTTTGCAAACGTGCAGAAAGAGTTGGACCAATTTCTAAATCAGTGTGTTGCATTTTGAAGGCCAGTGTTCCTACAGGTGAAAGAAAGTGTGCTAAATGATGCACTTTGTGTTCAGAGATTTGCAAGAGTGTGATTTAGAATGACATCTGAGTAAAACAGGTGGGAATGTCAGTAGTAATATGTATGAGCTTTTTAACATGGCCTTCATAAATGGTAAGTAAAACAATACTATTACTGTATTTTATAAATGTGTATCATAGGATATTCAATCTATTTTCTTTTCTAAAACAAAAGCCTGATTTTTAGGAGCACGTGAGAACGGCGCAGGATATGTTTCTTCAGAAACACACGATTTTATAGGTCAAAGGAGTCCTCTGTACAGAATTATGGCTGTTTAAATACATGTTTTTTGTTTTGTTTTGTTTTGAAATTATGTATTAACTGGGCTTTTTCTCCGATTTGCAATCAGGATTAATAAAATGACCAAAATAACATTCAGACTCTGCGATCACAAGACCAAACCTTACGCCAGGTGTGTATACGAATGTCTGTATACATGTTTCGGAATTTAAAAATGGCACACATGCTGCAGAAAACCGTTAACTGGGGCAATGCTGGCCAACGCTCCCAGGGAGGCACAATGCAAATATGTATTGTATAAACATATGAGCACAAGGATCACAGCACCTTGTCTCGGACCATTTCCACACCGATCTGCAGGCCTTTTCCACGGACATCACCGATGATCTCATACTTGTCTCTGAGTTTCGCGAGCTCTGTCATCAGATAGGTGCCCACACGAAGGCTGTTCTGCTGGGTGTCGTCCTCTTTGATTGTCTGTTAAGGAAAAATGCAGGGGTTTTTTTCTGTATTTCAGTGTCGCTGCTGTCACTGTTATCTTGAACAGGCTTCATTTAGAAAAGGTTAAAGAATTCCTACATCAAGCACCGATGAAGCCACAGCACAAGCCAAAGGATTTCCCCCAAAGGTGTTGAAGTGAAGCCCCTTGGCAAAGGAGGCTGCAATTTCTAAAAAAAAACAAAAACAAACCAAAACAACAAAAAATGAAAAAACAAATTCAAACCTCCAGCGACTGCTCTGTTCAAATTACATCTCAAAATATAAGATATATAAAATACTTTTGTGTTATCAAAAATATTTTATATAAAAATGAATTCATGTTGAACTCTTTATCAACTTGATGCTAGGTCTTTTAGTATTGTTTAACACTAACAATCCAAAATAGATGAAAATGGGAGTCTGATGGTACTTTTCAAGGTAGCACATCAGTCATACAGCTACTATATGATAAACAAAGAGAGGCTCACATTGAGGCTCACAGCATTATTAATACAACGTTACAAGTCTCTCAGGGCTCCAGCAGCGTTGTTCTGATGGAACAAGTACTAGAAGCTTTTCTTCAAATCAATCTATGTCTTAGGTATTCAATGTGGAACTACTTTTTCCTCCTTGTCTCCTTTCCTCAATTTCTTGCTGAGAGCTTGGCTGAAGTGGTGAGTCACAACTGGAGAGCCGATTATTTCATTCACTCACAATTTCAGTAAAAAAAGAAAAAAGAAAAGATGGTCTGCTTGTTGCTTGAAAAGTATAAAATAATTAATAAATAAAAAAATACGCTTTCATGGTGTCCTTGTTTTTTGTTTTTTTGATAAACTATAAATACATGTTAAATTGTTGAGTCTTCACATTCAAAAAGCTCCATCACTACCTGGCAGAAAGAGACAGATGCTGTCTCACCACGGCCAGTTACATTTTGCCAGTTCGGTAGTGAAAATAATGTATAATGTAATTAAATGTATTTGTTTATGTTTCTTGAGTATACAAGCAGATCTACAAACATTAGAGTATATTCTCACCTGGTGTGGTAACAACAGCTCCCATTGGGAATCCATTGCCAATGCCCTTTGCCATTGTAACCATATCAGGAATAACATCGTGGCCTTGGAAACCCCAAAAGTGGCTTCCTGTTCGTCCAAATCCAGTCTGGACCTGCCAGGTGAAAAACTGATGATTAAGTGATTTATTTATTTATTTATTTTTCCCCCTTTTTGGAGTACTACAGTAAAGGAAGCAAAAAAGAAAAAGAAAAAAACTCTTAATTGTCCATAAGAATTTAATACCTATTGGGGGTGTTGTAGGAATCTGTAATTTAATCAAGATAACAAAACATTTCCCTTCAAACGCTGAGTCTCATTCACTAATCCTAGCCTGCAGCACTTTTGTCTTCCTTCCATATTCAGTGGTGACTCGAACAAAATACTGCCACAGACATACATTTTGGTGACTGTTAAATTATAGACGAGTGACATACTCTGAACATGACCCGTGAAACATTACAGTCACAGGGGGGTGAAGAATTGGGATTTATGATAAATCTTTTTTTAAAACATCTGGATGTTAATAATTGATGCACGTGTGGCAATGTTCTTACACAGTTTCAGTCAGACTGGCTCACCTGTCAGGGAGGAGATAAGGTACATGCTGACATATGTACATACACATGCTACATTATCGTAAGATGTGCATAGAAATGGTCTTAGAGTACGTACAAACTAAGTGCACACACAAAATAATTTGTTGTTTTTGGAGACAGAAATGCACCGCAATAGTGAAAAAGCAGGAGAATTTTACAACTGAAGAAACTGAAACAATAACGCCCACCTCTTCACTGAATTTCTTCAAGACTGAAGAAAAAAATCCAGGGCTCAATATCGTGTATAAAATTTGGGGGATTTTTGGGCTTTTCTGTTTTGTGTGGTTGTTGTATTGAAACAAGAATACTCAAAAGTTTTCCTATGAGAGCAGGTTTTTCTAAACAAAGTTTATTAGAATAAATCCACCTACTCCTGCATTTGTGTGTAAAACTAGTATGTGTGGTTAAGGCACAGATGTGCAAACATACTGTTTATGCCCACTGACTTGGTAGCTTATGAGTGATTGGCAGTTACTTTCTTATTTTTTAATGCATTTAGCAATATTTTATAACAATGCTTTACCATAAAGCACTTTATTTAAATAAAAATAACACAGCAGATTCAACACGTGTAGCAGCACATGTACTGATGTGCTTAATCTCCACTTTCTAATATGCTGTGGCAGGCTTAAAGATTTTTTTTAAGAATTTAAAAAACAAACAAAAAACTGACCCAAACAAAACAATGTAGCTAAAAAAAATTTAATTAGAAAACCTATTTAACATTTGCACTTAACCTCGTCAGCAACGCAGATTCCTCCTCGCTCTCTAACAAGTTTGTAAGCGTCCTTAAGGTAGTTTTTAGGATACTGCACAGCTCCTCCCACTCCCTGTATAAACACACACGTGCACATCCCACTGTCACATCTTAATTAACACAAACACAGCGACCATTCTGAACAAGGTAAAACAACAAACATAGACAGTATATTAACAAAGGCCTATTCTAAATTAAATCACAATCCATTCAGCGTAACAACGTGTTTAACCCCAAAAGAAAAAAGGAAATATTTAAAGAAACCCTAACCCTACAATTGAATAAAGTACCTGAATCGGCTCTCCAAAGAAAGCAGCTATTCTGTTTGGGACACTTGTAGCAAATGTCTCTTTGAGTTGTGCAATGTACTGTTCATTTGCCATGCAGTGACCTGTGGAGGGGGAACAACACAAAAAAAACTTTCTTGTCAGTTTAGATGGTTGGCTGATTCAGATATTATTTTGCAGCGACAGATGTTTGGTTTGTGCAGAAATCCATGAAATTGTGCTGACAATGGGACCATTTTCAAGTGGTCTAGTAGAGACAGGTTATTATTAACATTCCTGAAAGTGGTAAAACATTAAAAGAATGTTTTAAATAAGTAAATATTGAACAGCTGCCTTGTTTTCGGGGTTATAAGTAATCTGCCCTACTCTGTATTTTGAAAGAAGTGCATGTTTTTGAATCACAACTCAAAAGGAAAACAGAAAATTACAAAAATGAAAGTATATAATTTTGTTTAGATGCATGTGTTAATCAATAATGATCTATGCAAAACAAAGGACCCCCCGCCCCCCCCAAACAAAGAGATCTCCTTTTTTGTCACCTGGATACAGACAGACTATTGTAAAAAATTAAAAACATCTCCCTCTTTTATTCTGTTTATTAGAACAGAACGGGTGAATTAGCGCTGAGCCACAAGTGCACATGTGTGTGTACCTTGGGCACAAGTGCACTCTCTGATGGTCTGAACGGGGGAGTCTCTGCAGTGGCTTCCTCCCCAAGGCCCTCTGAACACATCGGGACACATGGTCTGTTCATTGGACAGAAATCAGGTCTGCTTATTTCAGTTTAACAGCACAAATAAAGCATCACCAAACTTTACTGCTGCGAAAGCATCGGCCACCTTCAGCCCATTTCACAATTATATTTAATTAAGTAGATATAAAATGTGCAAATGAATTAGTTTAAATAATGCAAACATATTCAGTGACACACACCTTCAATACATTTTGACCTTAAATGTGTCACTTTAAGCCAATTATTAACTATCATAGAGCACCAGGGATCACTGAAAAGTTTGCTTAGAGTTAAAAATTAAAAATTTTTGACTCACTGACTACTCAACCCAACTGAACAACAAGGAGATTTGCATATGAGGTAATATCTTTTTGTGAGTAATGTTCGATTAAAAGTTGAAAAGATTTTCAACAAATTAATGCCAGTGTTTTATTGCAGTTTTTTTCTTTAATTTGTTAAATTTAACTTGTTTATATGTGTCTTTATGCACTGAATGGGAAATCTTCCAGTTTTCAGATACAACAAAGTTTTTTTTTGCTGTCTTCTTGCAGTACCTACATTTGTGGAGTCAAAACCACTGGCAACAGGGTATTTATATGCTGCATTGGAAGTGAGGCCAATGGTCTGTGGACTGCCACCATGATATGACCCTCTAGAAGACAAAAATACACATTACTGGCAACAATACCGCAATCCTCAACGTTGTTTTTTATGATTTACTTTAACTCTGTGCTTGTCTTTTCAGTGCCTCCAAACAGATAAAATAACATGAATTAATAGCAGAAAAAAGGACAATAGTAAAAACTGTAAAACAATAAAACAAACAAAAACCTGAGGCCGGTAGTACGAAACAAGATTATAGGATTAGCAAAGCCGCTTCAACATGAGCAATTTCAATGTTACAAAGGTGTGGCATCATGACAATTTACATTGCACGTCTAACTAGATCAACAAGTATAAAGTAACAAGTACTGCCTACTGACAGTTCTCTGGAAAATAGCGGCAGCATTGCTGAAGGTTGCCTTCGACCACTCTGTGTGGATACAAAAAGGTTTTTATAATTGTCTTAAGCCTTTGTTGTTTCCTTGTGAGCACCTGTGAGAAATATGGCAGCTCCGATGCAGTCCTATTCTTGCAATTCTCTGTTGGTTGCAAACAATTTAAAATTATTTTTTAAGTCTTAAAGATCCTTGAAACAGGGCATCTCGCTGGTCAGTTTGTTAGGTATCCCCGTAACTGCATTGATAAGCATGCAGACAGCCTGACTTGTTTAAGTTATATCTGAGCATCAGAATCATAAGGAAACGTCACTTTTAACATGGCGTGGTTGTTGGTGCCAGATGGGCTGGTTTAAATATTTCAGAAACTGCTGATCAACTCTGCAGAAGAAAAAAGAAAATAACCAGTGAGCGGCAGTTCTCTGGGTGAAAATGCATCGTTGATGCCAGAGGTCAGTAACTCAGATAAACACTTATTGCAATCAAGATATGCAGAAGAGCATAAAACACATTCATACAGCATTTATAATACTACACTACTTTCTAGTATAGCCACTCACACTTCTGCTCACTTTCTGCAGCTGTTGTGTTGACTTTAGTTTGTATTACATGTTTAACCTCTTTAATATTTCCAATCATGTCAGTTTTATCTTCCTTTGTAAAATGAGCTGCTACACTGTCAGTAGACCCATCCCTGTTTGTGATTGGTCATTTGCTGCAACACCACCCCCTTCATGCGAAACCCCGGGTCAATAACCACCTTCATGAGACTGATTAGGCTGATTATTCTGGGTATGTTGACCCTGCTTCGTAGTAAACAATGCCTATGAAGTTTAGTTACCAAAGCTGCCAAAAATCAAACATTTCTACAGAATTTACATTTTTCTTTCATCAGGAGGCGAGTAGGATGCCTTTGTTAGTCATAGAAAAAAGGAAAATTTAGACCTTAAAGTAATTATATCGTTGTTGCCTGTGTGGAGACGAGCCATCAAAATTGCCAGGTCATTGGATTCCGAGCCGCTGTTTGTCAGATATATCACCTGGACAAGGAACAGACCAGCACACTGTTTAATGACAGCCTCAGCCCATGATGACAGCTAATTCAATGAAAAACTCAATATCTTACCTTTAGCGGATCTGGGAAGTGGGAGGCTAGTTTTTCACAATACTCATGAAGCGTTGGATAAACATAGATGTTAGTTGTATGCCACAGTTTCTTCAGCTGCTGCTCTGCAGCTGCTGTTACTTTCCTGTGAACAAAGACGCCATTTCATTTCCTCTGTGATAATATAATATGATGATTTAGTAATTAGAAAAGTACTTCAGCAACTTCCAACAAGTACTTTGCTAAATATGTTAGATTTATTCATTCAGAGTGTTTGCCTCAGTTCTTGTACAGTACTAAGCGCAACATTTCACAGTAACCTTTCAGTAACATAGAACAATGGTTTCATAGTTTCTTTAGAAATTCACAACCTAGCTGGGCTTATAAAACTATAGCGCCTAATCTATAACTTTCATAGCTCACTTGTCTGAAGTGTGGTACATATTGGTTGTTAGATGCAGACTGACCATTTCTGCAGGGATAAATCAGTAATTATTGATATTACCAGCTGCTGCTGCCTAATGCAACAGGTGTGTAATAAGATTAAAAATGTCTAGAAACAGCTGGAACCAACGAACTACCTTTGGCTTATGTTAGCATTTTAAAAAAAATCTAATTTAAGGTGTTACTCATTAACAGATGTACAACAGTGAGGGAAAAAATCAGGTGGAAAGGAGGTTGGGGACTTTACACAGGTTCTGTAAAGGCATGAAGAATGCGGCGAGTATTTTAGCGCGTTGTGATGTTTTATGGAGTAGATTTGGTGCTGACATGTGGAAAATAAGTGATTTTCTTATTGTGTCCAGCAGAAAATAAATTAGCTTAGGCAAAGAGAAACCAGGAGACAACCTCAACCGGCGGGCCATGGACTGGGAGTCGTTTGATACTGGGCCATGAGAGTTGAGGCTCGGCTATTTTTGTAATCGTTTTTTATCGTTAACTCGGATTCCTTGGGTCTTTTCCCGTGTGTTATGAATAAATCTTGTTTTTTTCGTACCGGTACTGGTTTCATTTAGTTGTATTTATCCGTGACACCTTAAAGGGCGGTCCGTGAAAATATTGTCGGACATAAAGCGGTCTGTGGCGCAAAAAGGTTGGGGACGACTGATGTAGGGCATTCTCTAAAACGACCAAGCTACTCGGGATGGTAGACAGACAAAGGTCTTATAGGAGAGGCTTACAGAATTATTAGCCTCATATTTTGGTTAAGTATTTCCAGAGTATCTGTTAAATAGAGCAAGGGATTTTTAAAACGAACATCTTTTAAGACGAACAAAAACCTAAACTATCGGTTTCCAAACTATTAGTCCCATGATGTTAATAGTCAAACATGTATCATATCTTCTTGGATAATAGTCTGCAGCAGATTTTGTTGTAGTTTTCAACAAATCTCCTGAGAAATACCAGCCCATTCTTCTTTGACTAATCTCTCAGCCTTCTCTAGATTTTATGGTCAATAGTCAGTAACGTTTACTTTGGTCCTCTTATGGTAGTTCTTCACCAGGAGCAACATCTGATTTGGGTTGTTGCTGTCATGTTGAAAGACAAACAGCATAATACTCCCACCACCGTGCTTCACTGTGGGGATGGTGTTTTTGGGTTGTAAAGAACACACATGTCAGGCTGCGTGTCCAGTTTGCATAATCTTTCTCCAGGTTCTCCTAGCGTACTTCAGCCTGCCTTAAAGGCATCTCTACTTGTAGTGATTGTCTTCTTTAAGATTTTATTCTTTAGGTCATTCACTCATGTCTCAGCAGTTGTTCTGGGGTCTTTAGGCACATCTCTCACTAGTTTAATTTCCAGTCTTTAAAACCTTTCAATCCTGCCAGGTTTGTTCTGTACTGTGGGGCTTTTTCTATGAATTCCTTTATGACACTTCTCGCTCCAGTTCTTGACACTTTGGGATAACACACTGGGATAAGTTGTATTTCTATCTTCTGCTTTGTGAGCATCAATAATTCTTGAAGTTACAATTCAAGTTACAGCTTAAACCCTTGATTAAGTGTTTATGCTGTGCATACATTTGAAGATAACCTTGGCTGTAACTGGATTGTTGTAACTCTGAGCATTACAAAGTTAAAGCACATCATTGCACATTGGTCAATTTTTCAGGGAGCTAAGAATTACGACCCTGATAAATATCTTTTTCTGAAATAATTATTTAATTAATTATTATTATTAAATAATGTATGCTTTCTTAAGAAAACGGGCATGTTTAAAAATGCTTTATTTTTTTAAAAAAACCCATGCTGTTACAATAGCACTGTATGCTGGGTGGAAAGTGGTGCATAAATGTTACAATAACCGACTCATGTCAGTGTCTCTACTTCATCCATTGGATGCCTGTGTTTGTTAAATACGTTTCCATGTGTAACACGGCAAACTGTAAAGGATCTTACGGGTGGCAGTGGCCCACACTGACAGTCGCCACACCAGCAAACAGATCCAGATATCGTCTCCCGTCCACATCCCACAGCCACTGCATGTACCCCTGGTGGATGAACACTGGCTTCTTATAATAAGTAACCTTCATGGTCATGGGGTTGCAGTTCTGTCTGCGGATCTCTATCATACGGTCTTTGGACATACCCTTGATAGAGACAAATAAACAAGATAAGGGTTGCAGAATGGGATGTTTATTTTTTTGTAACTGAGGTTTTTTACTACATTTATTCAGCCAACTAAGTACTGTTATTACTGAAGCGATTACATAATGCAAGGCCAAATGTATCAGCAGGAGTCTGCTCTTACCGTGTATTTTTCTGGACTGAAATTGCACGGGGGCATCTCTGGCACGTCTGTAGAGGGGGGCTTGAAGGCTGATTTCTGACATAATGCGCCTGTAAATTAATTGAAGCATGAAAACAAAAGAAGAAGATGGGAAGAACAGCTGGTTGACAACCATAGAGCTCTCTATTTTATCTGGCAGAGGATGATCAAAGCTTTGGCGTGACATTACAGTGACATCATGTGAAACATCTTTCTGTTGACACAAATGCCAAATATTTAACACCCAATTACCAAATGTAATTTCTAATCATCAACAAAAAACCCCACACAAATCAGGTTTAAACTGTGTTTGCTTTTGATGCTACTGGTTTCATTTCATTCACACTTTTCAGCAATATTGAAGCCAGGATGGGACCACATTAAGATAACCTTTGACCTCATAGCACACTGATGTAATGCTGCCTGTTTGCTTGTTGTGAAACCTCCAGCAGACATCTACAATGGCATGGCTGTGACAGATCTTCAAATTGAGACATTATTAAAAGAAAGAAAAAAAATCGTTGAATCAATTAACTGAAATACGCTCCTCCTGCACTGTAGTAGCAACAAACCAAAAAGCATAACACACTTATATAGTGAGGGTAAAAGTTGGAGCTGAAGCAGGGAGAACTCACCACTTGCCCGGTGGAAATAGGCCAAACAGGGCATTGAGCAGGACCCTCGTGTTAAAGCAGCACAGCGTCCGCTTAGACTCGATATAGCTTTATACATGGTGAGCAGGCACTGAGGGGGTACACGACAAGTGCTCTTCTTCCACCGTGTTGACAGTCAAAAGCAGCAGATAAGGCGGGTACCCGTTTTTCTTTCTCAAAAAAAAAAAAAAAAGAGTGTTTGAAGTGGGCGGCGACGTCCCTCGCGCGCGCTCACAACGTCATGGTTTGTGCAGCACGTTTCTGAACTTTATGGCAGAAATATCGTATCATCAGAATTCAACTATTTTTAGACATTGAATTTATAACACTGAATTTTTATCCTCCAAATTTCCCTTCAAAAATATTCACCTGCCAAAAATTCACCTGCAAAAAATTCACCTGCAAAAATTCACCTGCAAAAAATTCACCATCAAATATTCACCTGCAAAAAATTCACCATCAAATATTCACCTGCAAAAAATTCACCTGCAAAATTGCACCTGCAAAAATTCAACTGCAAAAGTGATGAACTTGAATGACCCAAGCCAGAGCAATCAGCACTAGATCGAGTCGAGCGGCTCTCAGCCAATTAAATTATGCTGTTTGATCACATGACACCGTTAGCCAGCAGTGTTTCTCCTAAAAGAGAGCTGTTTAAAGGTGAGTTGTGTGTGAAGTTGGTGTGTGCTTTGCAGTGTTGGGAAGGTTACTTTTAAAATGTATTCCATTACAGAATACAGAATACATGCCCCAAAATGTATTCTGTAACGTATTCCGTTACGTTACTCAATGACAGTAACGTATTCACAAGATTTTGGATTACTTAATATATTATCATGCTTTTTACAACAACGTGAATGTACTATTGCTGTGTGATTTATTACTGTTACTGAAGGTCCGCGACTCCGAGCTGTAGTAAAGGGACCTCTGACTAATACGGCGGGGTCCCTGTCGGCTCGTAGCCGAAAAATAGCTTTACTTTGTTGTGTGGGTCAACTTTTCTTGCGAGAGACAGAGAGAGGCTTTGAAAGGCTGCTCCAACGGAACTTATTGTTTTCGGAGGAAAACACGAACACGGTGTACAGTCGAGTCTTAATAGCTTACTTACAACTGGGCTTGTCAGGCACTCTTCTTGGCTGAAGTGGTTATTATTATATTTACATGCTTCCAGCTCCCGTTTTTCCTCGATGACAACTCGTACCTTTCCACTCCCCTTTTTCTCCCTCCTCGCGCTCACAGACCCATAACGTGTATGGCAGTCCATTCTCCCTGCAGCACGGACTACACTGCCCATGATGCTACATTCTTTAGAGCTATGCTTGTAGCATTCTGCCTGTTAGCTTAGCACAACAACAACAACAACAGAAAAGGCGCTCTCTCACCCAGGAAACACACAGTCGCAGAGAGAGAGAGAGCGTCGCCCTGTAACCATGGCAACCGTAACGCTGCCGCCTGGAACAACAGAACGTAGCTGTCAAACAAAACCCAAACAGTCCTGACCCGCGACAAAATGAAACAGGAAAGTACCGCAGTGTAATCCATTTATTTCAACAAAGTAACTGTATTCTGAATACCACCTTTTTAAACGGTAACTGTAACGGAATACAGTTACTCATATTTTGTATTTTAAATACGTAACGGCGGTACATGTATTCCGTTACTCCCCAACACTGGTGCTTTGGTGAACAAAAACTCGAGACCGGTAGCAGGAAGATGGGAGACTCGTGTTTCACTGGAATAGTGGTGAATTAAAACATCCTTTGTTGGGGACATTTAGGTGTAAATGCATCCATACAGGGAGACAGAGGCAGACCAGACAGTGAAGAAAACAAGGCAAACATTAGAAATATTAAAACGGAAATATAGGATTAATATAACATAGCACATGATTCTCCTTATGGGGACCTGATATGTTTAATATTGTGGCGAGCTCAGACAAGGAGGAGACGGAGGTGTCGTTTGGTCTTGCTTCCCGTGAGCTAGCCAGGGAGCACAGCCGTTTATTGACATCTGCAGAAGAACACTGCCGCTAGCTAACTGCTCAGCGCGGCAACCGCACAGCAACAACAACAACACACAGGGCGCCCTCTGACCCCGGAAGGACACACCGTCGCAGCGAGAGGGCGTCACCCGTCACTATGGCAACATAAACAAAACATAACTGTACAAACAGAACCCCGAACAGCCCTGACCCGCTACAATATGCTGCTGAGAATATAGCCCAGAAGAAGCGTATAGTATAGCTTTTATTTTGGAAAGAGCCATTTCTCTGTAATAAACTCTCTTTTCCAAAGATGAGTGATTCCTCAATCAGATACAGGTGTTACCGCGCCAGATCCGCGGCCCCGAACCGTAGTAAGGAAACCTCTGGCAGTTACTTGAAGGTTCCGTAACTGACTCGTAGCCGGCAACAGCTTACTATACAGGTCAACTCCGCTAGCAAAAAGATCGAAGGAGGCGTAGGAAACTGCTTCACCGAACTTTATTTCTTCTCTAAGGCACGAACACCGCGTACAGTGGGCTGAAACAGTTTACTCACAGCGAGCATCGCCGACACAACTCTGGCTGTCGAGGGAGTTATTATATTCCTTTTATTTATTTTCTTTTCGTCTCTTCTGTAGCTAACCGTTACTTTTTCCCCTTCTCCGCTCTCTCTCTTCACACACACACCAGGCAGTCCCGCTACACACATCCCGAATACATTTCCCATCAGGCTTCATCCTTAAAGGGCCATGTCCTGTAACACAGGGCTTGCAAAATCGCGTTTGAATTTGCGCTTGTTTTTTTGCTTTCACTTTGCAATCGCGCGAACTGTGTATAGAGAGCGACAGCACTGATTGTGAGTGATGATAATTTGTGCACCAATTCCTCTGACATCGTCTTATAATCGTTAGCTTACTATGCAAACATGACAAGTGAAATCTCCCGCAGCAACTTAAACATGTGAGAGGTTGATCGCGCAGAGAATCGCTGAGCTTATGTGAGTGCGTGTGTAAAAGCAGCAGGATATATATTTTAGTTCTGCTGAGCCAAATAAGACAGGTCAGGGTGAAGAAGTGACAGCCAAAGAAAAGCTTACCACAAAACGGAGAAGTTATGACAAATCAGACTATAAGGCAAAAAGAAAGTGCAGCTTTATGGTTTCATGGACAAAAGAATTTCTGTGGCTGCAATATGACGAGCTAAATAACCAGGGCTGCAGGGTCACTAAGTGGTCCGCAGGTGCGCATTCGCTGTCAAAAAAAAAAACGCGCACAAGATAATGAAGTTGCAACGCGTGTTTGCATACATACA
>NW_024582498.1:105414-130414 GCF_018398535.1 Haplochromis burtoni | reverse complement strand
TCGAGTTTTTGTTCACCAAAGCACACACCAACTTCATACTGACGGACAGATCACTGCCCTTTTGCCGCCTTGTCTGACCGTGTTTTGTGGCTGTGGTTCACTTCACCTCACTCTTCCCCATTCTTGTCATTAAATCAGGCCGTTCTGCAACCATGGCAGCCATTCACTCTATGGCTTTATTCATGGTGTATTTTACCCCTTCACCAAAGGCCGTTCTCGTTTCCAACATTATATTTGCAGTGTTCGTCTATCTATCAATATCTGCGGAGTATTTTTTTAACGAGTATCCTATTTTCTAAAGCACAGCATGTAAAGGGTAGCTCGGTTAGCAGGATGCTAGCATGTAGCGCTTAGTGAGACACGCCTCAGACGAGTTGAGCAAAGACCCCGTCTGTGTACTTTATACGTGAGCAACGGATTTAAATAAAATTAACGTTTCAAAAGACAAACTTGAAGATAAAAAACAATATACTTACCGGAGAACCGCCAGGGTTTGCCGCTGCCATCTTGCGCTCCTAAATTCAAAACTGCCTCTGCAGACAGGCAGGGGAGGCGTGGAAATTGTCTTTGAGTTAGTCAAACGTTTTACTTAGTTCGAGTAGATGATAAAATGAAAGAAAAATGAATGGGATTTTAAGTAGGACTAGGCGTTCTGTAATGATCTCTATTTAGGAGAAAAACGTAATCACTCACCTTTAAACAGCTCTCTTTTAGGAGAAACACTGCTGGCTAACGGTGTCATGTGATCAAACAGCGTAATTTAATTGGCTGAGAGCCGCTCGACTCGATCTAGTGCTGATTGCTCTGGCTTGGGTCATTCAAGTTCATCACTTTTGCGGTTGAATTTTTGCAGGTGCAATTTTTTGCAGGTGAATATTTGATGGTGAATTTTTTGCAGGTGAATATTTGATGGTGAATTTTTTGCAGGTGAATTTTTGCAAGTGAATATTTTTGCAGGGAAATTTGGAGGATAAAAATTCAGTGTTATAAATTCAATGTCTAAAAATAGTTGAATTCTGATGATACGATATTTCTTCCATAGAACTTGTCCCCCTTAAGTTTAGCAATTTACCGGAAAAACCTTACAAAGTTATGCGCACAATGGAAGATACAGAATATATTAAATTAGTATCAACAAAAAAGGCCTTTAACTGGTGTAAACTGGTTTTTAAACAAGTCGACAAAAGCGCAAAAGAGAAGGGTATCCTTTGTTTTTTATTGTGTGAAAAGGATATAGTATAAAAATGTATCATTCCCTTATGTACTTTACTTTATTTGTGTCCATTTTTATTCACGAGTGAGCCAAAAAAACAAAACAAAACAAAAAAAACCCATTATTTTTAACCCGAAAAAATCAGAGGAACACCAATTAAAATGTTCAGATTTCTCTCTTCTCCCTCTCTGCACCCAAAGCCTGGCAGAGGGCTGCCACTTCGGTCCAGTAGTGGTTTTAGATACGGGCGACGCGGGCGGTTGCCCGGGGCGGCATCGTGGTGGGGGGCGGCATCACGGGCATCGGCAAAAAAAAATTGCTCGTACTCATGCTGCCCTGACGTTATGCCAGCGCATATTGGGAATGGCATAGGCACCGATCGGTTTTCTATCGCCCATTTGCTGGGAGTAAGGGCGCCTTCCGTTTGCGAGGTGCGCCTGCTGCTTGCGGCACAGGGAGGAGAGGGCGGGGCGGCGGGGGAGTCTCTGGCTGGCTGGAGCAGCATCTAATAACCAACTCGCAAAATAAAAAATAAAAACAAACCAACAAACACGAAAACACCAGACATATGATACAGACTTATCATTTGCACTGATGTTTTTTTCGAAATTCTATACACGAAAAGTGAGCGCGAGAGCCCTCGGTGCGCCTGCTTGCTGCTGAAGTCAAAGTAAACTTTATTGTCATCTCCGCTACAGTTCAGCAGTGTTGGTCAAGTTACTTGAAAAAAGTAATCAGTAACTAATTACTGAGGGAGTAGGGTAGGCGGAGGTTTACCCTGGTGCAGGTGTGCCGCAGGGTTAGGGGGGTTTTTTCGCTGTAAAAAGAAGTTTTCTTCCCACACACAACAGACACTAATGTTTTTGTCACTTTTTATGGAATCAAACTCAAAGTAAGGTCAGTACTTCCACGCTTTAAACGCTGCACGCTCATACTCTCTCCCGCACTCGATATATGATCCATTGTTGATCTGCACACAGCTGTTGTCACGAACGTCGCACTCGCTTACGTCACTGTCATGAGACATTCTCAAAAAAATCACGGTTTTAGTAACGCAGCGTTCCTACGGGAAAGTAACGGTAATCTAATTACCGTTTTTGCAATAGTAATCCCTTACTTTACTCGTTACTTGAAAAAAGTAATCGGATTACAGTAACGCGTTACTGCCCATCTCTGCAGTCCAGTATATAGAGACGAGACGACGAGGCTCCAGTTACAGCAGTGCAAGTAAACAAACAATATATATAAGAAGAGTAAGAAAATAAATATACACTTTAGGACTCGGGGTAAAGGATCAATAACAATTTAAAATTTACAGTTTGATGATTTAAAGTCTCACACACAAGCCGTCGAAAGGGGAGGGGGGCCTGCTGCTTCCAAATAGAGCACATTTCATTTATAATGTTGTAAATCCAAGCCCATTATGTATTCATGATTTGAATCCTGGGTTGTGTGAAATCTCAGAAATACCCAAAGTGAATCTGTGAACTAAGGTGTAGGTCTATTAGGTTATGTTGTGGTGATCCTCGAGTTGGGGGATTTGTGTTCATACTGGAGTGCAAAATTAAAACCAATGGAAGATGGACAAGAAAAGTTCAAAGCCATCAGGTCCTCAGTTTAGAAAAAAGAGAAAAGAAGAGGAGGAGAAACGAGCAAAAGATACAGGTAAGCAGATGTGTCATTGGATAATGGCAGGTCATCCTGAAACAATCAGAATCAGAATACTTTATTAATCCCTAAGGAAATAATGTGAGTTACAGTTGCTCCAAGAAGAAATGGTAAAAATAGCAACAGTAACAGACTAAACACAGTGTGTGTGTGTACAACAGTTGTATGTTAATGTACAATCCTTAATATGTTTTGTGTGTGTGTGTGTGGGGGGGGGCAAGAGGTAGTGTTCGCCAAGGGCGCCAAACAGGCGCCACTGCTTCAGTCCACACGTGCTTGCTCATGTGTGGTTGTCTGATTTGTTTTCTCTTTAATATTGTGGCTTTACCCTTGATGAGAATGTTCTTGTGATTTGGTGCTAGATGATATTAAAGATGGAAAAAATATTTAATTTCCCCCCTAAGAAAAATTTCAACTGAATCAGAAACTGAGTGGAGTGTTCACCCAGGGCGCCAAACAGGCTACATTATCTTTTTTCGTTTGCGTTTTAAATTCACTTGTGTTGCTTATTTTGTCACGTTATTCATTCTTTTGCAAGTTTGGAAAAAAAAAAAGAATCGTTGATTATCCCACAGCCTTACTGATCACCACTGCATGTACAACAGCACAGAAGATCCTTAGTATGTATTTAGTAACTAAACAAAAATTAGATTTTACTTTTCTATGATTGAAATGTATGAAATTCTTTGATCTTTTGATATTTTACCAATTCAGTGTAGTAATGCTTGGATCACCACACTGCAATAACATTTTGGTAAAAATTTGCAATTATTAATGAGTACTCTGCAAAGCAATCCAGGGGCCTGAATACCACCTTATGCTGGGCTGCTTCTAAACAACATGCCACCCCTGCTTGCTGCTGGGTAAATGCATACTTTTCCACGTGTATTTTCATTACTAATGTTGTCAGCCAAGTAATAATTACACATATGTAATTATCAAATTAGGACACAAAAAAATCAACAAAATTCCATTACTGAGTTTTTTTTTTATTTTGTTATAAACATGACTTTCCACAAAGATTTTACATTTCATGTTAAAACTATACATATATTTATATAGGTACGTGTAGGCTATACAGACATCTGTGCATACAGGAATAAAGAGCAGTGTTGTACGTTACCATACCAAGTAATACAACACTACTCCGCCTTCCAAAAATCTAAATATCTTTGCAGATTAAAACTGCAGGAGGTGTATTTACAGAAAAACATTCTCATTCTCTCTGAATGAAAAAATAGAGCAGTACATTCTCACTTTTGGTTTTGTTGTGTTTGTTTTTAATTTTAATGCTATACATATTGTAGCTTTAGAGAAAGCAGCTTAAAAATGTAGTGTTGGTATCTATAAGGAAAAGGGAAAATACACTCACATACAAAAAACTGAGACAAAGTAGAAGGTCGGGGTTTCTGCAGTTTTTAACAGATAATCACAATTACTATATGGTATATCAATAGGATCGATGAAAACAACGTTTATGTGCCAGAGAGGATGGTTCATGATAGACATCCAGTACAATCAGGATGCTCATATAAAGTACCACGTGGATTTTTAGAAGAATTACAAAACTCAATTAAGCTCATTAGTCAAGATATTCAATAACAATTATTTGATAATCAATAGTGTGTTACTGCTCCGCCCTCAGCAAAGACATGTCTCTTACAGGAGAAGAAGATAAAAAAATAAATATACATTGTCTTGGCAATTTTTTTTTTTAAGGAGTGTTAGTGCTTTTTCGTATCTTTCAGTCCCCGCCTCTTGCAATGTTCTACAACTGCCAATTTGGGCTGGCATGTCTGCTAAGTGTCCAGGGAGAACATAGTGGCAGTGTCGACATACCCACTTACTGCCAGAACCCTTTCCTCCTGGACCGGCAGGGCAATGTGACTGCAGGTTGTTGGCTTAGGAGTGTTAATAGCGATGGAAGATGTGTAGCAGCTCTCGGCTGCTCCAGCCATTTCCATGCTCTCTTCTTCCACCACCTCTCTCTGGAGCAGCAGCACATTGTCACTGTTTACCCCTTTCACTTTGCTGTAGTTGTCTCCATGTCCTACCCAGGAGCAGGCTTCTTCACGGGTATGGCCTGAAGGAATAGGATGGAGAAGCACCTTATTCTCCTCATTGACCCTTTGCACTTCAACATACTCAGTCATCCGGGTGGGCAACAGCAGATTCCTGGGCGCATTTCCGTCATTGATGGCTGAGATGTTGCGATCGCTGTGGGCCTGGAGTTGCTGGTGGACATCTGTCTGGGGATAAGGTTGATTATTATTAAAGCAGACCTCCCAGTAGCTTGATTGGAGAGCCTTTTTGATGCAGTGGTCTGAGGATGGGGAGCCCGGAGGAAACTGGGTGTCAGAAAGGAAATTCTGTTTGTGCATCTCAAGTGAGTTGTGTGGATCCAGTGGGCTTGGGCTGTAAGGAGTCACTGGGGAAAACACAGAAGGCCAGGTCTTAACCTTCTTACTTGATGTACTGGGACTAACTACATCTTCATTAGCACATAGCATCGTTTCCTTCTCCCAGGCTTCTTTGGGCCCTTGTGTCTCCGTCCCAATTTGATCTCCCTCCTGATTTTGTTGCTGCTGTTCCTCTTTTGCCGCGCCACTCTTATCCATCAACAGATTGTCACTGTCACAGCTGCCCCGGCCAGAGTCACTGTCGGATGCTGAGCCTATGGATTTCAGGCAGCCGTCATGATCCTTGCCTTCGTCGACCATCAGTTCCTGCTGTTCTGGCACATATACTTCTAAGTATTCTACCAGCAAGTCCTCATAGTTAGACGTGGTTGGTGGGAAGTCAGACACCACCAGTGCGCTGAACACCTCGTCAGACTTGCCACTCTGCACACAAAGAGTAAAACTACTCAATGCAAATAGAAAGCACTATACAAATAGACATTTTGTCTGAATAAGTAGCTATCGAGACAGTGTTCATAATGTTACCCCTTTACCTTGAGAAGCTGCTTGTCAAAGCCTTTGATTTTAGGACCAGGGACTGGCGGCAGCATGCAGTGCTTCAGACTTTACACACAGACACACAAAAGGCTTTGTTAGCAGCAGTTGAATATCACGGATGTGATGACTATAGTCAGCATTTTACTTGCAGTATGCTACCAAAGCCCAGAATGGTCACATTATCGCATGAGCTAATACAGTTATTTATAGTTGATTACCTGTGAGACATTTAATCAGATTTTTCTTTCCTACTAATGGGAATTTATACACGTGAATAAGATCATTCTGTGTTTTTTTTTTACAACAAAGGAAGGACTGAAGTCTCTGCACAGAAATATCCTTTAGCCATGTCTGGTTTTACAGAACAGACAGTGTGAAAAATGGGCACCACTGTGGAGTATTGATTTTTCTTGAGGTAAAGGGATAATTCAGCCACAACTCATAAAAAAATGTAAAGAATTTCAAATAATTTGATAGCTAAGTAATTGCAGTATTTTAGTAATAATATTCTACCGTAGGATCTAAATGTAAGTCTGAAGAGTGCTTTGGGCTTATGTAACATATGACAAAGTATGTAGTCCTTAGCAGGTCTTAAAGCTCAGGTAAATGCAAGCTTTGATGGACCAAAGCTCATGACTTATTACACTCTATAATTATTTAAAAAATGAATAAAACTAATGCAATAACTTAAAGTAATTGTTTTCTTTGGGACTTTGTCAATCTCTCATTTCACTGTGAAGGAATTTTGGCACCCTCTTCTCTATAGCATTGCTTCTCTTCACTGAGGTTTGCAGGTATTCATTTATGCACAGCTCTTTTACGGTCCCATCACAGCGTTTCAGTCAGGTTGAGGTCTGGCTGGACTTTGAGACTGGGCCATTACAGCACTTTAATTCTTAATTTCTCTTTTTCAGCCGTTCCACTGTAGATTTGCTGCTGTGCTTGGGATCATTGTCCTGTTTCATGACCTAGATTCAGCCAAGCTGTCAGACAGATGTGAATACTTTGGTATACAGAGGAATTCATGATCGACCTTGACTGAAAGATGCCCAGGCCCTATGGCTGCAAAGCAAGTGCAAATCATCAGCCCTTCACCGCTGTGTTTGACAGGTGCTATGAGGTCCCTGTGCTGAAATTCTGTGTTTATTTTTCACTAAATGTGGTACTGTGGAGCAAATCTGACAAAACCTCTGTTCGTCACACTTGCATTTGATTATCAGAAGCTGGCTGCTACTTACCGTCCTAATTTCTATAGAAGCAGTAATTTCTGCATTTTGGCTTAATATTTGTTAAATAAGGGACATAGTCTATGTCATTTGTCATTTGCTGTTGTTAATATGAGGTTGCGTTAACCTTTCAAGACATCATCACAGTTGTTTTGTCCTTATACATAAAAGCTTGTATCTGATTGAGGGCGTACTTTCTTATTACATTCTGAAATTGCACAGAAACAATACATTTAAATAAATAATAACCAGCATTTTAACAAAGCAAAGTGGTTAAGAAGATCATTGTTACCTGTGGCTATTCATGTGTATCAGCCATATGAGGATCAGTAAAATGAAGGCAGAAAAGACTAAAATGAGGATCCAGACAGACTTTTCCCGATGGAGATCTGAAAGACGCAACATAACAATGTGTGGGTGCTTCAGCAGAACAACGCAGTATCCATCTTTTTTTCTTCTTCCTGGGTTTATTATCATTGCATCATGCTAAAGCGAGGCAAACAAATACTTTTCCCAAGAGGCTGCATGACAACTGGGATTGTTGTGGAGGGCCGTACCAACAAACTTATAAATATTATAATACTGAGCAGAATTCCACTTTTTGGTGCGACCGTCCAGTTCCGGTTTGTCATGTGGCCCCTTGGAAAAATAAATATCCTGCAAAAAAAGGCAGTAAAACCACAATGAAGGAATACGATTTCTAGTGATAATTAAATTGGTTAAACTGGTTCCTTTGCAAAGAGCCAGATTAGCTTCCTTCTTTAACTTCTAACCTTCATGCTAAGGTAAACTAACTGAGTGCTTCAGATTATAAGAGTAGCTCTCAACAAGAAAGTGCTGTAATATAGATTCCAAAATGTTAAACTGTTCCTTTAATAAATAAATATATCCTATACAATATATAATAATTAGTTAATGCAAAAGACAGTTGGCGGATGTCTTACACTCTGGAACTTTGACGTAGGAAGTGGAACTCCATTCACTCCAAAAGCCGTGATCGGGCTTACAGCGCACCTGAATAAGGTATGTACCACCTGACCGCAGGCTGAAAATGTTAAACATCTTCTGCTGGCCCGCAATGTGATTCTGGAAACACACATAGTCAACAGAAACACACAAATCATTTAGTCTGTCAGGCTTCCAATATACAGATTTGAAATGTTCAAAAACCTGTCCTTTCACTAACACATCGTGTAGTTCCCCTACACCAGCCTCGAACAAAGTTTCAAATTTGAAAGGCAAATACTTCAAAGAGCATACCACACCCTGAAATGCGCTGAGACCTACGTACCTCCCATTCGCTTTCCTCCTCCTCCAACTTGACGCGGAGCTCATAGATTAGAGTGATCCAACCAGAGCGGGTGTCAGCCTTACGAGGTGGTTCCCAAGACACTCGAAGAAAAGGCCAGCCCTGATCCTTCATTACTGTCACTTCTAGCTTTTCTGGAGGATGAGGCTTGACTGGAGCAGAAGAGAGAAAATGTGAATGAAAGAAAGACAGAGCAACAGCAAATCCAACAATGAATAAAGATTGTATTACTGAAAAAACAAACAAAAAAAAAACAATAGGCATCAACAGGGCTTGTGAACGGCAGCAGGTGAAAACACTGCAGGGTGAATTATCAGCTGTTACACAGCTAACAAAAGGACACTCCCAGCGGATAAGCACCAGCATTGCAGGAATGACCTTCAACATATTTGTCGATGTGTGTATTATGACATATAGTAGTGATAAATGTCACTGTTTGGGCTTTACGCTATCCTCGTGGAGACACATATCTGACAATTGTGAGGTAACACAAAGAAAAAGATAAGCAGATCAGAACAACTCGACACACTTCCAGTTTAGGAGGCTCAAGGACGAGATGAATACTTCTCTGTTAATTTACTCTCCCATTTTAAATATTTCATGAATATACTTTTTGTTTAGAAGGATGGAACTACTTCTTACTAAAGTATTGAATTACTTGCATTAAAGTACTTTATTTCTGTTAGTGAAGTAAATGATTGTCTAAAATAACTGGACAGTGTGCATTTTTGAAGCAGGAGAAAAGAGAGCAGATTTTCCATTGCAGTAAACAAGCGTGCATGTGCTCAAGTGTGACTGGCCCCCACCAAAAACACATTAGAAGCTCATAAATGATAAGGAGGTAAAAGAAATTCTTGTTACAATTTCAAAACACAAGAATGTTTTAACTTTGTTTAATTTAGCATTAGTTAATGCTAAACTTAATTTCAGTTGATTTTGTAGATCGTGCATCAGCTAGTCCTTTAATCGCTGCAAAGGAAATTTCACTGTGGACATTAAAAGGTGACCTTTAGTGAGCAGTTACAGCATAAAGGGAGGGGGTGACTAAACTCCAAGAGCATTTGCCACAGTGTAGCGCAGTGTGCTGCCGAGCAGCTGTGGAGCTGCTTTTTTTTAATCCCTGTGGTGAAATTATGAAAACCCCTCCACCCCTGCCCCCAGTCCCCTCACCAATGTAGACCACGTCTATATCCACAGGGTCAGAGTAGGTCTTGCCCAGTGCGTTGGTGGCCACCACGGTGATGTTGTAGCTGACCCAGATGACGGTGTCGTTCTTGTTAAAGAAGCAGGAGTTCTTCCCGGCTGTGTGGTAGTCAGGACACTCGTGCACTACGTTAGAACTGCAAGAGAGGCAGAGGAGCGGCATGCAATCACAGGTGTGCGCTGGCATTGTGCTTGCACAGCCACATTAAAATAACAGTGTACATCCTCCCTATTCCTGACACTGCATATGTGTGTGAGAGTGACGAGAGGAGACAGATGGCGAGAAAGTGTGACTGCAAAATAAGTGGAGGCCATCTCTTTTCTCTCTCTTTTTTTTTTTACTGTCAAGCTGCTAGGATGTTGTATTTAATTAAAGGAGACACAGAAAATAACTTTGGTATTGTTTTCTGTTTGAACTGCAGGTTCATATCCCAGTAGACCTGGGTGTCATAATGAACACAACTGGGAGTGTTTGCATATAGAACACGGGAAACAAATTGTTGCTGCTGTCGCAGTAACTAGTGACGACTGGTCGGGGGACATGTTCAGGTGCGGACAACATGAGGAAAAATATGTGAGCTGGTAAAGCTGCCTGCGACAAATGCATGCGAGCTGGAGACGGAAAAAATAAATTAAATCAATAAACTTTGGTTTGATTTCAGAAAACGTGGGGAAAGTGACTCATGTCATCTCTATGGTGAGCAGAACTTGCACAAACCAATTAATCAAAGTGTATTTGTTCTGCTGCTACACACTATACCACAGTGAACTGAAAGTTGAATACAAGAAGACATCAAAAAATGAGAAACAATACAAAATACTACACCAATAATATAGCATTATAATGGTATTACTTTGATTTATTCATAGAGTTACTGAAAGAAGCACATGTGATGTGTCAGGAAGCCATGGCAAAACTGACTAAGTGGAAAAACCTATCCTAATAAATCTGCGCCATAAAGCATTTTAGGCAGAACATTAAATGCAAGATCATCAAATTAAAATAATGATGATTCAATTTAAGTTTCTTAAAGAAAACTTTGGGTACATACACGTTTGCAAGCTGCACAATTAAGACATGATATGTGCGCAGTGAAACCCGCCCCTGCACATACCAAACCAAACAAACAGGCACACCTCTGCTGCACTTGCAATAGTACAACAAGTATGGGGGAACAAAACAGGAAAGCTGATGTTAAAGGGAGACAATCTCAAGAGCGGTGGAGAACTGAGAGCTTCTTCGTGTAGTTTAAAGAGCCAGTCTGAGATTTCTTTTCTCAGTCCAAACATCAGCAGAGATTGGAAGCCACTGACTCGAGGCAAAAAGCTCCTGAACTGAAAGCGGCAATATATGTTTCTCCTAGCAAAATCACAAAGTGATGGAGTTTCATCACAGCAGAGGAAATTGCTGAATCTTCGAGGTTTGTGGTTTGTGAAAGTGCAGCATTTATTTGCAGCCAATTTAACTGCAGATGTCTCTCTTACAGGTGAAATATGTGATGAAAAATCTTTTACTTTTTATTTTCTTCATGAAATTTCCCACAAAACCGTTGTGTTGTGGTGCAAGAAAATATATGCAAGAACAAAATTACTGATTAACATATTTAGTACATATTCAGGCTGGTGAAACAGGTGGTTCACTATTGCAAAAATGTATGATATCCAAATCGTTTCGGATCTGAGGAGCTTCACAGTTAAACCTCAAAAACAATTTTTGTAGCATGGTGCATTATATTATTGTGAAAACGGTCAAAAGACATAAACCCCCACCACCACCACCACAACACAAGGACTACCAATTTGTTTAGGTAGTTCTTATCGCCAAAAGTAACATCTAGATCAATGTCAGGATCTAGTGTTTCCCAGCAGGAAGTGGCCTTCAACCTCTGGGTGCCTTCATGCCATGGTTTATCCACTGCCATATCTTCTCTACTGTACTCTGAGTATTAGAAAATACTGTAAGTTAGCTTACGTGTTATATTAAGGAAGATGAATAATCCGCCATTGAAGACTGGAATAGTTGGAAAAGAACCTCAAAAGTCATAGCCCTCTAAAAGGACTATATGTCATAGAGTAACCCTCTATGGGATGGACTAGTTTTTGGCAGGGAGCAGTGACAAAATAGATGTGCATCACCTTCAGGCCTTTATGCTAAGCTAATCAGAGCCTTAGTAAAAGATATGAGGAACGTTAACTTTGCCCTCCTCTCTCTGTTAGGTTTAAGGCAGGCTAGACTTGTTCTACCTGTTTTCTTTTCCTCTTTGCTCTCAGGTTGAGTTATGGGCGGATTGCTCCTGCCACTGCCCATGGGTGGAGAGTAAATGGTGGTAAAATTTACCACCATTTACCACCATTGTATGGTGGTAAATTAGAGCCTTATGTTTGACGTTTGTTTGCAGCTGTTTCGATTAGTGATTCCTGCTTCTTGTCTACTTCCGTGTTGTCCATCTGGAATTCTTGGCAAGCTCATCAAGACACCCACCTGTCAACCTTTTTGGAGTTCAAGAGCTACCACCGGACAGTGACAGTACACCAAATCTAATTCTGAGGCTTCCTGTGGAAACAAGGACTTGCCTGAATATCACCTGCCTGCCCACTCTCCTTCAAGTCTCCTCAGTCGTCCTTTGATTCCAGTCTGCCTACCAACAACCCCTCTCTCAGCCTGCTATTCACCAGCCACTTACTGATTTTGTGGACTGTAAATAAACCTTTTAAACTTCACGTCAGCTGCCTGAGTTTGCTCTCTGGGCCCAGCCACAGTAAAACCTTGACAGAACGATGTAGAAAACCCATGGACGCAGCAGACTGTATTAGGTGAACATGAGAAGGCTTTAACATCTATAGTTCAGCAGCTACGTGAAACACATCAGTGGGTAGAACAGATGGGTAATGCACTGTAAATAATTCACTCCAAACTGTCACCTTCTCCCATCCCGGAAGCTCCGGTTCAGGTCAGTGTGCCCTCTCCTGATGCAGTTGCCTTTTCACAGCCATCCCTATCTCACCTGAACTATCTGGTGGAGAGCCAGGTCACTGGGGTGGATTTTTGCTTTGGTACTCACTACTGTTTCAGTGCTCTCCACGGACCTTCTCAAACAATTGTTCACAAAATACTACTGTTAAGGGTCTGGGCACTCAAATACACTAAAGCATATTTACTATGAAACCCTATAGAGTCTGTGTCCTACACACTATTCATTAAGAAATCTCAAGTTAGTTTGTGAACACTCTCTAAATGAGGAAGAAGCAGCTTGACATGTATTCAACCTGCATCAAAGTCTGTAGCAGAGGTTCTACTGAGTCCAGGGTAATGGCTGAGACAGGGTTGGAGAAAAAAGCCCTAAGATGGACATTGTATGATACCCTTAATGAGCAAATGAAGGATGAATTGGCCTCTTGCAATAAGTGTTTTGAGGAATTATAGCCCTTGCTGACCTTATCGATACCAACGTCAGAGAACGTGTACAAGAAAATAGGACCATTTCCAGTCTCTGCATCTTACCACCCTTACGACTGTGCCATTAACAACCTCCCAGGGGTACCTCTTCCCTCAAGCCGTCTATACAGTCTTTCCGGTCCTAAACACCTTGCCGTGGATAAATACATCAAGGACTCCCTTGACAGCAGCATCATTCAACCGTTCTCCACTCCAGTGGGTGCGGGTTTCTTCTTTGTAGAAAATAAAAGAGATTCAGCGACCCTGCATTGACTATGAGGGTTAAATCAAATCACTGTAAAAAATAGGTATCCTTTTCCCTTAATCACCTCAGCCTGTGAGCCACAGCATTCACAAAATTAGATCAACGTAATGCTTATCATTTGTTCCACGTCCGGGAGGAGGATGAATGGAAGACGGCATTTAACATTCCATTAGGTCACTATATATGGTCATGACATTTAGTTGAACCAATGCCCCCACTGTCTTTAAGGCCTGGTCAATGATGTCTTAAGAGACGTTTGAAACATCTTTTTGTTTGTTTTTTGGATGATACCTTGAGACCCTCGAAGAACTTCATGTCTCTGCAAGCAGGTACTACAGAGACTACTTGAAAACAAACTCTTCGTTAAGGCCAAAAAATGTGGAATTCATGCTAACCATGTGACTTTTCTTGGAGACGGAGGTGAAAGCTGTAATTGACAGGCCTGTCTCCGCATCCTGGAAACAGCTACAACGGTTCCTTGGATTTGCAAACTTTAAATGCTGCTTCATCAGGAATTATAGTCAAGCTCCAGTACCATTAACCGACTCACTTCCTTTTCCAGGCCATTTAAATGAAATGGAAGTAGGAAGCATATCAAACATTTCAAATGATCAAAGACAGGTTTAAACTCTGCACCTGTACTGAACCATCCCGATCTGTTAAAACAATTCATTATTGAAGCGGGTCTCTCAGGTGGGGACAGTGCTAATGTACAGAAGCCGACGGTAAGCCGCATGCCTTCGTTTCTTGGCACTTGCCTCCAGCAAAAAACTATGACGTATTCAACTGAGAGCCATTCCAGTTCATATCTAAAGCTTGGAAAGCATTTTGCGAGGCCCTGGGTGCTAGCGCTAGGCTAACCTCACCCTGACAATCTTTTTTTTTTTTTTTTAGTTTAAGAGCCACTGCTGGGTAATCACAGTCACAGTTTTAATTACATGACTTCCTCTGAAAAAAAAGGAATTACCTGAAAATCACCTGCCGGACCACTCTCCAACAACTCTCCTCAGCCTCCCTCAGATTCCTGCCAATAACCACTTTCTCAGTCCGACTGTCACTGCTGACAAGTAAACACTCAAAGACAATCTGAGCTACTGCAGTCAGATTCTCTCTGCCCGACTTTGCTAATTCCCTTTGTTAATCTCCCCACACCTTTCCAGAATACAGAGGTCATCTTCCACACAGGTCATCAGCCAGGTACTGATTTTGTATACTTTGTACATAAACCTTTTAAACTTCATGTCACTTGTCTGATTCCCTCTGAGTCCAGCCACAGTAAAACCATGACACTATGTGGCCATATGCTTTGCATATCAGGAGTTCAGTATCATTCTTGTCAATGTGTGGCTCAGTTTTTATCAGCCTCTTCACATGCAGCACGTGCAGCCTAACATACAATATAAGTTTTGTTCATTTTTTTCTCTGTTATTTTATTGGGAGGGGGTGTCGTTTTTTGCCTTCTTATATTTCTGTCAGTTTGACTTCCTTTGATTGTTTTCCTGCCTTTTTCAATGTTTGCTTTGCCCTCATTAGTATCACTTGTTTTAATCTAAAACACCTGTTTCCAATCAGTCTTCTCGGTGTACTCATAGTAGATTTTTAGTGTCCCAGTGTTCACCAGTCGTAATAGTATTCCCCATCACACCTTTATTAACCACTGCATGACCAAGGCCTGCCTGGATTGTTTACAGTGTTTACAAACTGTGTTTTCACTTTGTAGTTAAATAAGCTAGTAATTCCACTCCTCTGTACATGTGTATCAACCTTGAAGTATTTAAAAATCCATGTTCACGGGCACCTCTTAGCACTTTGCAATCTTTATCCTCTGACACCGTTTGGATTGTTGCCATTTAATAAACCACAAACAAGAACATCCCATTGTGCCAGCTGTACTGATGGAACTCTTCTTTTTATTAATATGAAAAATCGTTTTTTTTAACAATTGCCAAGTGCTTACACTTCCCTTTATAATACATTATGTAAAGGGACCTGATATACTAATATTATAATCTGTGTTTATATGAATGAACTAAAAAAACAACTATTACTCATTGTTTGTGGCTACCAGATAACATGAAGTAAAATTATAACAAGCTTGGGCGCTTCTGCGCGAGTTTCTCACCCTTCTTTCCGATAGTAGAGAGCGTATGTAGTAGGCAGGCCCCCATCAGATCCTGGCTTCCACCAGCATGTGAAGGTCTCTTTCTCTGGAGAACGGCATTTGATCTCTGTGGGCTTGCCAGGTAAGCTATAACCTAAGACAGATATTAGATGGAAACAAGGAGACATAGGAATTTACTAGACTACATCCTAAACAGTGTGTCAAGCCTAAGCAATGAAAAAAGGCGAAATTTTAAATTAGATGAGAAGATGAAAGAAATAAAACTTTAACGTGAGTTGAGAGTAATATGAAACCCAAAAAATATCCACAGATGAAACTCAGCGTTGCTTAGTGCTTATTAATTATGCAGATCTGGCTCATGTGTTAACCAGCTAGATCACACCTCTCGGATATCTTAGCTCATTGTCAGAAACCTAAGAAGGTGCTAAGACTGAGTTTCAAGCCAAAACACTTACGCGTTCCGTCTGTGTGCGGCACAAAGGCTGGCAGCAACAACAGCAGGAGAACTTCTCTGACTTTCGTCATCATTGCACCACAAAACCTTGTTGGGCTGAAAAAAACGAGAGAAGGAAAGGAAGAAAGAAAGGTGAAGACGGAGGACTTGTCTGATCTGCCCTCTGGACAAATCAGTTGACCCACAATGTTGATTGCACATCTTGTATTGAGTTACAACACACTTGAATGACAAACAAAAACTGGAACATGCAGCCCGTGTGGTTTCTTATTGTGACACTAACCTGTTTGACGGTGAAGTGTTACATGCAGCGCTAAAATTAGTTCAAAGCCCTCCGCATTTAGAAACAGACGGTGTGAAAAGATTTTAACCAGAGGTGAAATAACGTTATAGTCAATGGGAAAGAAATATCCAATATCGGATACATTGGATCAGTTTATGCTGAGAAACCATTTCGATCAGTTGCTATGAATATGAATCATAAGCCAAAATGGTAAACAAAGTATCTGAGTAAACGAAGAGTAAACAACTGATGAAAGACGAAACACCTTCTAGAGGATAATGTGCTGTTTCACTAAGGATTAAAAAAAAAGCATCCACTCTGTCTCTGACTACCTCTACCAGCTGGCACACACAGCGTAACTGATTGCATAATCTGTGGTCGGGCTTTTGCCCCGACAACACACACAGCAGGAGGCTGATTTGCCTTGCTGGAGACTGGCTTGACTCATCTTCTCATGACTGGAAAATCTGCATTTGCTTCGGCATGTGCTGATGTAGTATCAGTTATTACTCTGCACGACCCTTTATCTCTAAAGCCATTGGACGGCAGGGGTAGGGTAGATGCAGGGGGTATTAGTTAGAGGTTAAATAGATGGGAGAGCTAATGTTGCATGAGCGATAAGGCTGACAGGAAAAAAAAAAACTTCCCTCACATGTTATCTCACATGCTGCCTCCCTTTTCTTTCATTGCTGGGCCCGAACATTTGTTAAGCCAGGATTTGACATGTCAAATGCAAGGATCCTTTGACCAACCCCCAACCACCAGTACATCCAAGAAAAAGATCAAATATAAAGAGGGGCATGATCACACTTGAAGTGCTTTTTGTGTGTTTTTTAAGGGAGCACTTGATGCAGTTTAACCTGAGCATATGCAAAAATATGCAAATAACACTTTTTCTTCAACACAAAGCTCTGAAAAACTACAAAAAAGGGAGATTCAAAAATGAGAAAATTTGTGTAAGGGTAGTGTGCAACTTGCTTCTTATTTGCATGTGAAAAAATAAAAAAACAGGACAGAGGCCCTGTTCTGTGATTAGACTTTTTTTTAAATGAAGAATATAAAATAACCATTTCATTACAAAGTGTCCAAACTGAGCTGTTTGTTTTAAAAGGTGCCGCCTTGACTCAAGAGATCTCCTAGATGTCCGTGGCATGTTTGCCGTCACCTTGACATGTCATGACATGATGTGAAGTACTTCGCTGCGCATGCTTTAATGCGCCGACACTGAGCGTGGGTGGAAACATGAGAGCCCTGCAATAAAATTGCATACATGCTATTTCTAAGAATGACAACCTAACACACGCCGTGAAAAAACACAAAACTAGACAAGCACAGGCACAGACTGACCTTTTTTCCATGAAATACGTCAAGTTTTTTAATGGCATGTGTTTCACAACAGCTAAATTCTACATTAACAACGTGCTGAGGTGTAAGGCGCAGGTGTGCTTGGGCATGTGCTGTCATATTATGTGTAGTGTTGTATGCTAACCTACAGTATTACTAACTTGTTACTAACTTTAAAAAAAAAAAATTATTATTATGGTGCCTTCATTTTACTAACGTCACCATGATCTGATAATTGGCATTAAGATCAAGGCACTGGATTAGCCTCCTGCTGCATATAGCCTTCTTACATAACCAGTAGTCCAAACTGAATAAGCTGCCAAGCTGGAAAAGTGCTGGCCAACAGAGTGAAGCTCTTCCCTCAATATTACTGAATAATCCTCACTGTATGGATTCTCAAGTGTGTTTTGCAATAAACAAACAAAAGATTTTACCACCACATTTATGAATTTTAAAGTTTGCTGTAGTACTTTTTTAACATCTTGCCTCTTACTAATATCATTCCTGACTACGATGAGACCTGCATCATGCATTATGGAAAAAAAACAGCATTCGAGTCACTAACATGTAATGTAACATTCAAAAAAAAAAAAAAATGCTGCACGTCTTGAGAATGAAACCCAGACATGTCTGTTCGTGATCTGTAAATAAGTAACTGCATTTACTGTCGACCTCTAAGGTAAAAAGGCAAACGTGCAGAGAGGGGGTAGAGTTGCTGTTGTGCATAAGGTTTCATCTAAAAAATAGAAATAAAATGAAAAGCTGGGAAATCAATGCCCGATAAACCTTCTGTTGGTTTTAGCATGATCTCCACACGCAATGTCAAGATGACGCATGACAAAAATATCCAAAATCACTCAGTCGGGTTACTGTGAAAATAGATTCATGCTAGAGATTATAAATCATTCAGGATTTTTGTTTGTCAGCAGTCTTCCAGTGTCATGGTACACCTGCTGGATGATGAGGTGGTAAAATGCGAGCAGTGAAGCATCGTCTGATGTGGTTGTACAACAGCTCCACAGCACAACAGCTCACCTTTGCACAGCTGATGAATAAAGAACATTCCTTTCTTATGCAGGGTCACACTTTCTCAAGAGACCTGACCGACACAGCTGAGCTATGGGAGACGTGTTTCTGGGAACCTGTCTTTCTCTCCTGGAAGGTTATAGAGATTGAGCATGCAAAGAGCCCAACATATCTTCAATCATTTACTACGCATCCACTTATGTCCTTATTTAGAAAATAACAATTTCCCCTCCTTGGGGCGTAAGCACGTCTGCGGAGGCACTAATACATTTGAGCGTTTCGGGGCAGTATCGTTGAGAAGATATCGATTTAACAAGCCCGCAGGTTTGCCATGATCTAGCTCGCAAAGTTAATTATCTTTGTAAAAGGATAATAAACTGTACAGTACAGTTTGTATTTCTGACCATGACATACTGCACAGTCTGGGTGAAGAATATATAAAGAAGATACCATAAATCACTCGGATTGCATTCCTGCTCAGACTGGAACAGACCAAGCACATTTCCTGGTACTGAAGTAAAAACCGGTTTGAACACTAGTTCCAGTGGAATTCGAGGAACAATCAAGGGTAGAAACCAGCAGAAAACGACATGCAAAGTTGTGTCAGAGCAGTTTTCACAGCAATTAAACAAATCTAAAAAAGACAACCTCTGAAGTTAACAAAAACACGGCCTTTGATCGCTTCAATTGACCTTGTTAGGACAAACTTTAAGTCACACAGTTGGCAAATTACACTGACCCGTGCTTGTGTTTAAGAAGGTTCACTGTACTGTAGGTAGCTGTTTTCAGTCCATATTTTGCCATAAATAACCAGCAGAGCGAAAGGTCTGTTGGGGATCCAGGCTTTTATTGTCATTGTGGCACTTGTGGAAAAGGTTCACGATAACACTGAATACACTGGCAGGGCTTAAATTACACAGTAACTAGGATATAGTGGCATCCCACTAAAATGACAGCTTGGCTTCTTCTCTTTCTTTTTAAAGAAAAACACAGCCCACCAATCTGGTTATTCATCACTTGAATAAAGTCAGTGCAACAACTTTCACATGTATCAAAGTCCGTATTATGCTTTTTGTGTTTTTCCATGTGTTATGTGCCAAATGGAAGGTTTGGAAAAGTAAGAAAGGCCCAATCATGTGCGGACGAACTTCTTCTTCTCTCCTAGTGAAAACACTGCTCTTTAGGGGGTCTACACATGCCCTATTTTCAGCAACTTAAAGCCATCACAGGCCGACTAACCATTGGTGATATGAAATGGGCAGGCACTAATTTCTGAAGCCAATCTTAACTTAGAGGTGACTAAATGACAACCAGAGGGCAAATCGTATGCACAGTGAGAATCTGGAATGCTCCTTAGCAATCAAAGCATAAAACTTTTGATACGTGGATGGGCCTGAAAAGCCCACCCAGCTTGTTGTAGTCCTGTCTTTTCTTCCATTACTTATTTGCATGACTGTGTGACACATTTCCATAACGTCTGCTTAGCTAATCAAAGAATGACCAGCCATCTTAACCAAAACCAGATTCAGCAAGCTGCCTCCCTGTTGAAACTTCTTCTAAGCTCCACTAATTCTAAGGTATGGGCACCTTAAGTGCTCTGCTAAGTACCTGCTCTTTTACCTACTTCAAGACAGGGCGCATAGTGCATAAAATGGTGTAAAACATTTAAAATATCTCATAAAGAAACTTAGTTTTTTTTTTTTTAAATACAGTGTATGGGGCCTGATGGGGGCCTTGCATTCTTTCTAATGGCTAACAGGGGGCAATGTTCTGGTTTCAAAAACAAGTGCGGACATTGAAAAACAAGGGAAAGTGGGAAAACAAGCCCTGCTCCGTAATCTCGGTCATCGCTTTCCTAATGAATTTGTTGTCTAAATAGCCCGCAGCCCATGGATAAAGCAGGACAATCTGTAATGTGTGCTCAACACTGGTAACTACGGGCAGTGCAGCGTCCCTCTGTTTGTCAGACAGATACACCTCGTGTTCCTAAAATTTCAAATCTGAAACACCACGACGGCAATGGCAAAAACGCTCAGCTTGAGGTGTCACAACAGCCTTTGCTTAAGGCTATTTCCATCCTCTTTTACATACAGACTGTGGATGCATTAATCCATCACTCGGAACTGGGCTTGTTGAGTGCTGCTAGGATAACTGCTTAGACCAGTGGCAGTGTCCATTGTTTATCTGTTATCATATCAATAAAGGCAAAGCAGCTAAAACAGAACCAAAACAGTAAAAACAGATCCTGCTCTCTCTCTTTACTCTTAAGTACAGATCACAGAGAAAATCCCTCATGGGTTGCCTCTTTCTTTCAGGAACAGCTTTTTTTCTTTAGCTTTACTTCATTGTTGCATTATAAGGTGCCGCTTGTGAAATTATACTTGCCTCATTTTCTTGGCCAACCTGTATCCTGTGACCGCTTGTGTTTTTGAGCCACTCAATTGCAGGAAAAGAGATTTAAGGACGTCAGACCACGCACTCCTCACTACCTGCAGCAATAATGATCCCACTGATCTTCGGCCTTGCTTGGTTTGTGCGATAAGGGGGATAACATGTATTTATTAACCACTAGGGCCATCTTGCGTCTGTCTTTGAAGAGAAATATTCCTTCGAGTGTCTCCTGTGAGCTTCTATGACAAATCTAGTTGGTCTAAAGCTCCATGTTTTTAATGTTGTAACAATTTTCTGATAGTGAAATGTCTCCTTAAATATCTAAGGCATATGTTAGACTTGATGTAGGTGGCTCTAACAGCGTTTAATTGTATCTGCTGCCTTGTGCATTTCTTATAGTGGGTGTATATTGACATCCCAGTGCACCTCTGTCTGGTTTCTTCTTGTGAAATATTAAAAAGCATAAACTAACTGGGCTGAATGCACTTGGAAAGTGGTGGGAGACCAAAATGAATGCCTAATTGGAAACTATAAGAAGTGTGTATCAGCATGTAATTCCCTTACAAAACAGCATTGGAAAAGAGGTTCTGAAGGCGCTTAATTTTTGTGAGTCATCACTAATTTCAACGCCAATTACAACCTTTTCCATAGTAACAGTTGCCGCAAAAGCACCAGCTACTATGGATGTTAATATAAAGCCAGTCAACCATGCACCTAACATGCACACACGCGCACACACACGCACACACAAATGATATCTGTTAAACTGAACAGGCTGGATCTTGGAACACTCGCACTGCCCTTGCTCTTCAACTGTGATCCTTACTTCTTGGTTTGCAGCATGCGTGACAAAAAAAAGCCAAAACGGCAGAAGTGATGAAACTTACATGGACTTTATATCACAGCATCAATCTGCACGCAATAGCTGTGGTTTTATAAAGCCTCAGTGTGGGTTGCTAATAGCGGAAAGACTCGGTGAGCTGCAGGGAACTAACACTGTAATCCAGTACTGAGTTGATCAGCTTGAGGCTATAAGGGCCAGTGGCCTTCCTCACCTTTTCCTAACTAGACTTAAAGCCAATAAAGCATGGAACAGACACAGGAAACCTCATTACTCCTCTGACCCCGCGCATCATCATCATCATCCTCCCACACCGGGAGGGAGGACGACAATCTCAACCCCTGCGTGTCAGCTGTCAGCAAGGGAATATGTCTTCATCCAGAACTAAATCCTATTACACTCACTTTTTATAACTCCGCAGGCAGCGCGCCGGGTCACCTCCACGTCACGCACACTTGTTCCTGATAATAAAATATGGAGTATGCATAGAGAGCATTTATGACTTACCTGGATCGAAAGTTTTTCAGTCTCCGCCGCCGTAGCGACTTCGCCGCAGGCTCCCGGGAGAATGGGCTTTTAGACACCGACCTGTGCCTGTGATTTAACGCGTTTCACCGACAGCTGAGAAGAGGAGCGCGCGCCGGTCAGCTCAGCCGTCCTGTCACCGAGATTATCGCCAACATCCACTGTGCGCTCTGCGCTGATCCCGGGTAGGGTGGGGTGTGGTATGGCAGCTCCGCCCATGTACGGTTAAGGTTGACACCGCGGACCTGAGGTTTCGAGGAAGTAGCTACTACCGACTGGCAGAACAAGTTTGACATGGAGCCATTATAAGGCGTAACGACATGTAGGGGAAAGAATAAAAGACAAGGAGAAAGAATACGTTTAGTGTAAAGTCTTGTAGATAAAGTTGATTTATGAATGTTTAATCAGTGAGAAATAAGTGCTGACAGTATTGCCTCTCCCTCTCCCTCTGTCTGTCCCCCTCTACTTCTATCTCTCTCTCTCAATCGCTGTCGGTGTGAGACAGATACCCCAACCTCAAAGTGACAGGCCCCCCCCACCTTATTTGTACACTTGTTTGTGTCACTCTGAGGAATTTGGTTACATGTTATGGTTAAGGTAACGTTCCAGGAAATCAACGATCGCGCAAAGCAAAATAAATGGCCAGGTGTGTGTGTGTGTTTGTGTGTGAAGGTATACGTTTGGTGGATGCCCTGCACACAAAAACGACATAAAAACGACAACATGCATTTGGATTCTTCTTTTTTTTTAAACCCCCACATGGTTCATGACAGAGATGACTGTTATTTACCTGCTGTTCATGGTGTTTGTACCTATGTGCTTTAAGTGTCATACTTTTGTGTGTGCATACGTGTGGTTGTGGGGGCAAATTGCTCGCCCATGTGCTTTTTTTTTCTTACAAGAATGTAACATGTCATATTCTTTTCTAGTCACTCCCCCCCCCCCCCTTTTTTTTTGCACTTTAATGAAAATCTTGTGAAAGTGTGTCAAAGACTCGGCACTGATGGTTTGGTAAGGGTTACTACCACACAAGTTTCAAGCTGACGAGAGCCATGGCCTCTTTGCTGCTACCTTAGTAACTTTTACCCCCTCTGTGTATTAACAAACATTGTAAAACACATAATCAGACAATCAGAACAATGTGTCCTGCTAAAACAGCGCTCGTCCTGTCCTCTCACGGGGAGCTGTAAACATTGTAAGGTCTCCCGGTAGGCTTTATTTGAAGTCCTTCTTCCCCTCTTCATAGGCGACGCCGTCCGCCCGTGATTCACTGTTTTAATTTATGCTCCAGCCATGTGTGAGTGGAAGATTTGTCCCTACTGTTCCCTCTCTCTCTCTCTTTCCATTTTTATTAGCAGCATCAGCCTCAGGCCTTTATACGGGGTCATCCTCACATAGGTTATACACAGGAGGAGTCAGCTACCACTAGCTGCAGAGATTGAATGGGAAAAAACTGAGTGCATTTTTTAATTGTATATAAAAAAGAGTAAAACAGAAAATTGCACAGAAGCGTGCAAATAACTTGAAAGAATGGCGCATTGTTGAAACTTTACAACAGGATGTAGCATAACCCTGAACATTATGTTCCCGCTTGAAAGACGGCAAGTATCTCTATGTGTATCTCTGCAAAAAAAGATCCCAAACCTGCCGCTGCAGCGTTTGCAGAAATGAATACACTTCTAGCGACTTTGTTTCCAAATCGACTCTGGATGCAGCGAGGATACAGACGGAGACAGGAACAGATTCCTTTCGGGATCTTTAGGGATCGTACGTGTATCCGATCATTGTCTGTTGACGTAAATTTCGTTTCTTCTCATTGTGTTTACTTTCTTGGAAACCACACCTAGAGAGATCTAACAGGCTCAGATGCCAGCCCACATGTGAGTTTATGCCAGAGATGGGGGCCAAAAGAATAGAAGGTCCTGGAAAACGGTAATGAAATAGGCGCTATTGTGTATATGTCACGATAATAATATTGATAATAAAATGAAAGGCCAGCAGATATTCTATACGCTTTGCATCTATTTGGATATATAAGCGTTGTGAAACCTTGTTGTTGTTCATGCAGTATTTTTATTCCATTTGCAATATTTCAGTGATTTTTTTTCGCTTTTTTTGGGGTTTCTTTTTGAGACCCTTAATATACACAAATATGTACCATATCTGCAATCAATCACTACAAAAATCCTCTCGTATTTTTCTTGTTCAACAAATAAAAACAGCATTATAATACTTTTGGAGACATCGATGAGCTTCTGAGCGACTCATTCACATCAGAAAAAAACTATTTGTGAGTAATCACACAGTAAAAGCACGCTTTGTGTTGGAGGCCTTCAAACCGAGGCAGCTTGGGAAATCTCTCTTCGTCCCCCTTTTCAGCTCTGCTTACATGCAACAATGTTATATAATATGGCCATCTGCTCTTCCACGTGGATTCAAAACTATCACTGCCACACAGCCATGTGTAAGCCAAGCCAGTCCACATCTGAACAAGGATGCTCCTTGATGGGATGCCCTCCGTTGAAATGCTCACAGGTGCGCGGATTTATAAACCCATTTATACACGTTTCCAATAAACTGCGTCTTTTTGGGGAAGTTGTTTTGGTATGCGAACCTTCGTGTCTGTGCACGTCCGTTTGTGCTGGCGTTGTTGCAGTGGAATAGGCCTGAGGCACGTCAAGCAACCATAGATGAAGGACTGAGGTCCCCCTCGAAAATAACAGCAGCGAGGGGGGGG
>NW_024582498.1:1615-105394 GCF_018398535.1 Haplochromis burtoni | reverse complement strand
GATGTCTGCGCTCTCTAACTAAAAGCACACCAGTTCGAGGACGGAACGGGTCAAACAAAACAGCAATTACAGCTCTACAGTGGCATCTAGTGTTACTTCCTGGAACTGTTTCTTTTCTAAAGATTAAAGTCTGTTAAATGGACCAAATCAAAGGCTCAAATAAAACAGATCTGCTTTGGCTGATAAAAGCCGGGTGTTTGTCGCAGGCCTGTCTGTATGCTCTGGTAGCTTTTAATTAGGGAAGAAAGCGTCTAGACTGTAGAAGAGGACCGGTGTTGCTCCTGAAAAGTGAAACAAACACACACACACACACACACACACACACAGACACACTAAGAATCATTTGCAGTCTTCAAATGTTGGCGCGCTATGAATGGAAGATCAATGAAAGACAAACATGCCTCATCAGATCATCAGATTCATTTCCTGTATTCATTGCACACATTAGTCAGTGCATAGTGTGCAAGTTGTGATAAGGCTTCTTTAATAACGGGTTTACATGGTGTAATCAATCTATTATTAATGGTTCAGGTATCTGTTACTATGCCAGCTGCAGGGTTTGGCATGTCTAACCCTCTAAAGTGCTAACTCTCCTTTAAAGTCTTGAGTCTTCAGCCAACCCTAGACATAATAGTTATAAGTTATAAATCCACCTTTGAAATATTGCCTCAAATTATTGTTAATATGTATGGAGGAGGTCAGGAGAGATGTACAACAATGAGTGTCTACAGCTAACCGTAAAACAGGGTGGAGGGTCTGTCATGATAGGAACTGCATTTTAGCCATTGGTGTCGGAGATCTTGTCAAAATTGGTGGAATTGTGAATGCAGAAATGCACCATTAGGATTCGATCTGCAATAAAATATCATTTGTAAAGTGTCTGATTATCACCAGCTTTATTTTTCAGTGTCAGTGATCCCAAAACTCAATGCCAGTGCGGTTAAAGCATAGAAAAACACAAAGTGGAACACTATCAGTCAATGATGGGCCTCCCCAGAGCCTGGACATCAATATTACTTGACAGGAAACAGAACAAAAAGGCAGGCAAATTTAAAGAAGAAGAGCTTTGAATGCTCTTCATGAAGCCTGGAGAACTATTCCTAAAGACTACTTAAAGAAACGAAAGGAAATGTTGTCATTTCTTTCTGTCATTGCAAATCATTTACTTGAACAAGCCTCTAATGTGTCGGAGTGTTACCAGAACAGATTTTTTTTTCCACAGCAGTTCGCATAATAGAATAATCGTAATTTTAAGTTTAAGTTTAAGTTTATTCGGTCAACAACAACAGATTAACATTTTACATTTTACATAAAAGTACTCAATCAAACAGTAACCGAAAAAGGAATAGGCTGAAGCCTTGTGGCTTATAATTATCCTGTCCTTTACCCCCATAGGAATAATCAAATCCTTAACCAAGAAAAGAAATAACATTGATAAATAAGTTATGTAACAATTTGAAAAGAAATCAATGATAAATCAAGAAATTAAATCAACACAAAATTATTCATCAAGCCAAATTTCTATAACCTTGTATGATACAAATTTTTAAATTCTTCCTGAAAAATGTCTTCAGTTCATCATTAAGTCCATTCCATAATTTCACTCCCAAAACTGACACAAATCTATACTTAACATTGGTTCTCCTTTAGGTATTTCAAACACATAAGACCCTCTCTATCATATTTTCCATCTCTTAGTTGAAACATACTTAAAATACGAATTGGAACATTCTTTTTCATCACTCGATATATCATTTCTAAAGTTTTAGAATATATAATGTCCATGAATTTTAACATAGATGATCCTACAAAAAACTGGTTGGTGGACTCCCTATATCCAACTTTATTTATTATTCTAATGGCTCTTTTTTACAATTTAAAAATTTAATCCAAATATGTTTTGTATGTGTTCCCCCAAATTTCCGCACAATAAGTCATATAAGGCAAACAAAGGCAAGTATACAATAAATAAAGGCAGTTCTTATTCAAAGAGTCTCTTGTTTTATAAAGAATAGAAACAGGCTTGGATAATTTCCATTTCACATGTTCTTTGTGGGGCTTCCAACAAGGTTTATCATCAATAATTACTCCTAAAAATTTTGTCTCATATACTCTTTCAATTTCAACATTATTTAAATTCAATTTTACTTTAATATTACTTTTACTACCTCCAAATAACAGAAATTTTGTTTTACTTTCATTCAATGATAGTTGATTAAATACAAACCATCTATTTAACTTCATGAGTTCTGTTTCCACTGTTTTCAGTAATTTCTTTATGTCCTTTCCAAAGCAAAATAAATTTGTATCATCAGCAAACATCACATATTTTAAAGTATCACTGGCTGTACAAATATCATTTATATAAAGTAACAATAACTTAGGTCCCAAAACAGATCCTTGCGGGACTCCACAAGTTACTTTTCTAAGTTTAGATTTCATGTTATTAATACTCACATATTGGAACCTATTATTCAAGTAACTATTTAACCAAAATTATACATCACCTCTTAAACCATACCTTTCACACTTCTGTAAAAGTAAAGAATGATCTATCATATGGAAGACTTTATGTATATCAACCTATTCCAAATTGTTTTTCATCCACAGCCATTGCAATATTTTCAATAGATTCCATCACAGCTAGAGATGTTGAACGATTTCTTCTGAACCCATACTGATGATCATTCAATAAATCATATTTATCAATTAAAGAATCTAGTTTGTTTGCAAATAGTTTTTCAAGAATCTTCGAAAATTGAGGCAGTAAAGATACCGGTCTATAATTTGACACAATCTGTTTATCACCAGTTTTATATAATGGGATCACTTTGGCAATTTTCATTTTATCTGGAAAAATTCCAGTTTGAAATGATTTGTTGCAAATATATGTTAACGGTTGAAGTGCACTATAAAGAACTTCTTTAATTAGCGACATGTCAAGGTTGTCACAATCCATGGATTTTTTAGACTCCACCAACATACGTGATCGCACATGCAATAAAAGTTATAGTTGTAATTTTAGGGTATACAATGAATATACAATACCTGACTCCTCTTTGAGCTGAGTTAACTCGATTTCCAAAAGTGACTCTCAGTTTTCGCCCATCCTGGACTCAATTAATTTCGTGATCCAGATCAGTACCTGCAGCGGACCAGACCTGCTGCTTGCTGTGACTGCAGCACGTGATTGGCTGCCTGTTACAAGCCCCGCCCACGTCACGATCCCCTTCGGGTTCTCCGTGACGTCAGTTAGGTGGAGATGGTGATATTATATGTGAAAACTATCTTACACATTCTGGCTATTTCAACAGTGAGACATATTTCTACATAACACAAAAAAGAGCGAGAAAAAATTAAACGACCCACTTAATTTCGACGTCCTCTTCTTATTTAATTGGCCAGCCAGGCGCGTTAGGGAATTCAAGGCGCACTTTATTGGCTGAGTTTGACAGCAATCACGTGTTCTTGGCACACGATTGGCTGAGCTCTTAGGAGGAAGTCAAGTGTCACAACATTTCGGGAGGGATAAGCTCGGAGTTGACAAAAGCGGTTTGCCTCAGTCGAAACATTTCGCTACACTGTAATTTTTTTTTATTTTTTTCATTTCCAAGTTGGGTCCTGGACGGACCACGCGGGAAAGGATTACGTTATCCGGTTGAGAACCAACCACCCGCGGCGTGCCGAGGACTTGCTTTCACAGTGGACTTTACCTTCACAGCTCGGCACAGAGAGGAGAGTGGGACTTTATTGTTCAAGGCTAGCTAGCTAGCTTTGCAAAGCGGCTTGTTTTTGTGTGTATATAGCGTGGACCGCAGGCTATATGGCTGCGAATTACGAACCGATATATGGACTTTCAGAAGATGAGGTAAGCTTTAAACTCAACCGAGCCCATAAAAAGTATACTACAACCAGGAGTCTCTTCAAGAGGGGTGCAGCCAGAGATGGCCAGCGTTAGCCCGATTGGCAAGCTAACAACCCCTTACCCTGGATAACATTCCAGTGTAATGTTCGGCAGCTGTCAGTTCCTCCCTGTCTTCGTGTCCACTAGTTTTCTCAGCTCATTTTCAGTAGCACTTTCACCACTGTGCCTACAGTCGTGAACCCAAGCAGTCCAAGTTAGTCGAGCAGCCTCTGTTGGTTCGTTCCATCCTCGGTTTAATTCAATTTATGGGCGACTTGGAGCTTAACCGCTACCTCGCAATGCTCTGTTGAATCCCAGATGTGCAGAAGGGAAACCGACCGATTTCTCGGGTGCGATGGCTCGATCCCGGTACAAGCTCGACCGCTGTGTCAGATTTAAACACTACCTCTTGTTTGTAATCGTGGCTGCCTGATAAGTGAGGTGATCTTGGATGTAGACGACTGAGTTGCCATGGCATTCAGATTTACATAAAGCATGTAGCCATTAATTATGAAATAATTCAAGCGTTATTGTTTTTTGTTTTTGTTTTTAATACTGCAGCATCATAGTCACGAGTCAAACATTGGGCATCTATGTATATCTCCAAACATTTTTTTAAAATAGGGGAGCTGTTATATGTGAGATCGGAGCAGTGTACTCTCAAATGGCAAGCAGTGTGGAATTTTTTTTTTGGATAATCCTGGTGGACAGCTAAAAATATATCTTTAATGGTTTCTCAAAGGGGAAATAGGGGTGTGACTCTTGATTGTTGAATTTGCACTCTGCCTGCATTTGACTCATCTGTCAGTCTGACCAGGAAGGATGTAAGAGGGTTCAGCTTCAGCAATTCACTGAATCTGTGTTACGTAGATGCACTTTGAACTCTGTGACGTTAGTTTCTCTAACATCTATGTAGGGATTGGCCGATTTAGCTCCCGATTATCAATATTGGTTATATTAGCCACTGGTAATTTGTTCTGTCACTTCAAGTTTTTAGTATGTTATGTGACTTAAATGTTTCAGTGACAGCAAAGAGGAAACAAATACCAACAGCACCACCAAAATCATGATATCTGAGGGAAGGATCTTTATTGGCTAGAAAATATTTTTAACATCGGGTTTGAAATGTTGGCGTAGAATTTAGGTGCCTTCTTATGTTAACATTGTATTTATTATAATTTTTTTTTTTTTAGTAATCATTAGAAGAAAAGGTGAACCCTATCATTTAACCCACTTTGATAGCTCTGGGGTACCCTGCTGACATGAGGCTTGTCTGTAAAAACTTCCCTCACACACACTAAACAGATGGGGATAGTATTCATTGATGATTATACCATGAAACAAAGCATTTACTGTGATCATGAGGTAAACATTCAGTAAGGCACCCCACTCCCCTTTTCTTCTCACTTTGTCATCTGGTGTTATGCTAACATCATTAACTATGTCAGAGACTTCCCCAGTACATTAATTGCCGCTGCAGTGACTTGGAGAAAAGTGTAGTCACAGCCTGGCATGAGGTGGTTTAGCATATTAAGTGTCTACATATTTTCGGATACTGCGTTTGAGTTTTGGTGCCAAGTTACAAACGGCCATTTATTTATAGGTGAACTTTATTGATTTAAAAGGCAGCTCATTGCAGCTGGCTGCTTGAAATATCTTAGATGACTTAACTTAGCTGATTAAATGTTTTGACCCATCATCTCTTTCCCTCTGTCTGCAGCATGAAACACGAGTGTTACGGGTTAAGGTCATTGCAGGAATTGATCTGGCGAAGAAAGACATCCTTGGAGCCAGGTGCGTATCATGGGATTTCTGAGAACACGTCAGAAGATACTGTTTTTGTGTTAATAATAGAAGTGTTAGGTTGCTTTCCTGCTGTCATTGTGAAGGTCTGGTGAGTGGACTTGGGCTTCTTTCTTTCTGGTGCTCTACATGTTCTCTTCCTTCACAAAACTAGGTCTTTTGAGGCCTTCAACATTGCATACACATCATCACAGTTTAGATAGGTCATGCCAAACATGTCAGCTACTTCACTCACTAATAATGATTCGCCATGGATCATTACATGAAGAAATCCATGCTTAAGGAAAACTAGACAGACCTTAGTTGTAGTATTGTGTTTAGCATCCCAACTCTTTGGGGTTCTCCTTCTAGCCAGTCGTTTTTAACCTTGAGCAGCACAGTGTTATGCACAGTTCCTACATTCCTTCTAGTTACAGACCTTGCACCTCAAGTGTTAATCAATGATTTCCATCCTGCCTCTCCTATCCTACTCATAACCCACCTCTGTTACCCTTCTTCCAGATAAAAGAGCTGATCTCTTTCCCTCTGTCTGGACTTGACTAATTCTTATACATGCCACATACCTTCCCACATGTGGGAACACAGTGTGGTTAAACTTTTGATGATCTCTGAAGCGTTATGTCCATCAATATCCCCCTCCCATGTGTGAGTCTGTGAAGTGCAACAGACTGTTAATACAGTTTTTACATGATGTTACATAATAACTTTAGTTATTGTAATTTTATTTTTGTTAAGCAGTGTAACGTCTGCTCCTTGAATTTTAATTACCCACAGCTTTGCTTTTGCTCTAATAATATGCTGAATGACTCGCTGTCACTTCTATCAACACCACCTCTGCCATCCTGCTGGCTGTTGTTGTATTTTTCCATGTGCCAATCAGAGACTTTCTTCTTAATTTGAAACTAGCTTTCTAGTGTCAAACTAAACATGGAATATTTATTATGCTGAAGCGCAAACTTCCATTAGAAATAGCAATGACCAGTAAGTCACTTAAATGGCACAGCACTTCAGCTGAAGAGATCTAAATCTTAACATGTGACAGCTTTTTGCTGTTATAGGTCTTTTAGCTACATGTTATTGAATGCCTGAGTAGGTTTGCAAATGTGATTGCAATGCAAAACATGTAGCAAGACTTCACAGGACAGACTCACTGAAGATTGCTTATCATCATTCTTTAAAGTAAAATGTTGCATGAGGCTGTAAAGAAATATTTAACTATATTAAACTGTATATCTGTCTGAAATCACCACAGGAGCACTGGAAGCCTCTTCTGAATTTGAGCTCTGTGCCTACTGTTGATCACAGTAATGTATCTGAACTGTAAGAATGCAGACATTGTTTGAGGAAGAGCTTGGCATGTGTAGCACTGTGTGAGTGCTACTCGCATGCCAGAGTGCATGTGTTAGCATCCTGATGCCCTGCTGGCAGGACAGCTCAGCCTGGCTCAGGAGAAAGCTGAAGTGTAATGCAGTGCACTGAATGAGGTCTTGATGTGTGGCTAGCTACCACAGGAGACAGTGCTGACTTGGCAGTCTGTCACCTCATAAGATGCTCAAACAGTTCCAGCCTGTTCTTTTCTTCTTTTTGCTCCAAATGTGTTCCTGTCGGTGCTCCTTTGTGGCTCGTGTGTTACATTCTGTTGTTTCAGATTAAATGAAACACTCTGAGGTTTTGTTTTCACCGTTTTTGTGCGGCGATGAGAGAAACTCAAGGAAGTAACTTCAAAGAACAAGTGTACGGGGCTATGCTTTGATTCCGGCTGCTTTTGGTATCTTTAATCTTGTGTTGACCACAAGTAGCCTTTCTCCCACCCTTAGAAGGATTTTTGCTCATAGAAGGAAGGAGACAAGAAGTCTCCGTGCAGCTGGGACACAGTGGTCTCATTGTTTTTGTTTAATCGCAACATATCATAGAACCACACAAACACACAATTAGAAGCTGTGGGGTTCCTGAAGAGGTTAACTAGCAGCACCTGTTTTGCCTAGGGTATGTTTGCAACTCCTTCAATATCCGTCTGTCTGCCCGTCTAATTTCGTTCTTATTCTTTTGTTTTATCTCAACTGCTTCCTTCAAATGAAAGTAAGACTGCACTGTAGCTGCGAAATTGAATTGCTGATTAGGTCAGTCCTAATGCTATGGTTACTGATTATGTCTGAATAGATTTAAAACCCATTCTCTAATATTTTGATATTTAAAAAGTGTTTAAAATCCTGTATTTAACCTTATACTAAGCAGTTCTTGCTAAGCAGCCACAATTGTAGCTCCTGAGACCACAAGAGGTTATTACAGGATGCTGTGGCAGTAAATTCTGTGAAGGGTGCTGAAATGTGCCATGTGGGTCGTGCCAGAAACCCCAAATCATCATCTCGACACAAAACGGCAATCGCACCATTCACCTGTGTCAACTCAGCATACTGCTAATTTGACCAAAGACACCTGAAGCCGAAGCAGTCGCGTTCTTGACTGCAGTGGTTTGAAGAGTAAGTAGCAGGGGAAGGGTTATTGTAGTAGTAGTAGGCAGTTATTGAGTTGCCTAAATTGCCCTACTAACATTATCTTCCACATCATCTTTATATACCACAGATAACAGTGTCTGGTGGTGGCTAACACGTATATTAGCTGTGTTGATACCACTTAATTTCAGTTCTTTTCATCATGTTGGGTAACAGCTAAGGTGTGTGAATATATTTTAATGATTTAAAGTCTGGACTTGGCTCTCTTGATTGGAATCCAGGTTACATATTGATGAGATATCAAGTTGGGAAGTCACCACTCATTTGTAATGCAGGTAATATGCAACTGTTAATAAGTTACAGTTGCTTTTATAAATTGTGGACTGTGAGGTACCAATTAAAGTGTATTACATTTGCTTTCACTGAATAAATCTCTAATGTCAATATAGCCATCTCTCTTCTAACACTACTAGAGAAACTAATTTGAACCTGCAAATCCAGAAAAGTGTAATTCACACCAAACTGTCTCTGCAGCACAAATATCTTATTACATTAGGTTGAGCAAAGGAAAAACAAAGTCTGTGCAGAAACCCTGCTGTTGCTTAGCTTCTTTCTTGCTTTACTCTTTGTTTTTCTTTTTCTTTTTAGCCTCCAAACTCTAGCTTTCAGTAAACCTAGTTGATTAACTTGATCAATAAAAAGTTGTTAACACAGAGGATGCTTTAAGATATCCTATTTAGATATACAAATGCACAAATAAAAGCATCGTCTGTGTTAATTGCGTTGTAATTTTAACGTGAAAGTTTCATGTAGGACTATGTAACTTTGCAAAGTCACCCCCTCCACATGTACACAGACCTTTTAAATAGTCAGTTCTCCCAGGGAAGGGTTTTGGCAAAGTGTGACACGGTACCAGGTGTTGCCTGCTGTGACTAACATCAGGTTAATTGGTCTTCGCAGTGAACAGTAGATCGCCGCTCAGACCAGAGCTCACTGGAGATTTCTACCCTGTCAGCACCTTCAAATAAGCCATGTGGGGAGTTTTAAATAGCACAGTCACACATGGTCTGCTTATTGTTTGTACTTCTCTCCTCAAAACGTTTAGCTGTTTCTATTTTTAGCAGTCTTTACCAATAAGACAGGATTTTTATTTCTCAGGATACTCAAATGGAAGGAGTGTCTAACTAAGGCGCACCAATCGCAATTTTCTTTTTCTTCTAAGTGTGAACTGTCTACACTGGAACTATAACTGATTGCATTGAGAAAAAAAAAAAACTTAATTTGTTTGTATATGCTAATACTTTGCTTTGCTTTGGTCTTTTATCACTTTGGAAATCATTGTTTTGATATGGAAATTAAATGTAATATGAAATGTATGTATCCTATTTATTATAGATGTGTGCTGTTTTTGGTAAATATGTATTGCTGGGAGCAGATGGTTTGAATTTGGATATGCTTCCGACTTTTTTTTTTCTGCTTTGGTTTTCCAGTGATCCTTATGTCAAGCTTTCCCTCTATGTTGCTGATGAAACTAGAGAGCTTGCCCTAGTCCAAACAAAAACGATTAAAAAGGTAAGTCCATAAGTAAACAGTGACTTTGAAGCGTTGAACTGTAGCATGTTTAGTCTGATGTTTGTTGTCTTAGAGGTCCTGTTTATGTCTTGGGTGACGCAGTCACAAGTGGACAGCTACTCTGCAAATAAACATGGAGCCTACAGAGGTTTTGCAAACCTGCTTAATTATTCAGGGTCTCAAATTAAAGTCTAATCTTGACTCAAAACAGTGTGCTGCTCTATGTTCATTTTACAGCCGGTCTCACCAGCAGGGCACCTGTCGCTAATGGGAGAACTATTATAAATGGCAGAAGCTAACGGGAAATGGGCAGTAGTTTGGAGATATTTCATGCTATCACACTAATGTGCTGGTGAGATTTCTTATCGTGTACATTTACAGTTGTAAACAGAGTTGTTGGGAATAAGTCTGTTAGCCAGTACTAGTGCAGGAGGACGTTGTGTTTCTCCACTGGTAGGAAGAACACCGATTGTGTAGGCGTTCTTTAAATGTGGCTCCAGATAAATTTATGTACACACTGCTAAAACAAGCGAATGGCATTGTGTAGCCCACGGCATATCTGAATATGGTGTGAGCAGTTAAATCTGCGTGTGCATTCCTACACCTGTACTTGGAGGTTTCTCCTTGTGATTGGATCACCCAAGATGCATGTTAATTCCAGGTGAGAACAGAGCCGTAGCTTTATTCCTTAGTCACACACACTCAGTCACCAATGGCAGCAGACTGCTATGCAAGAAGTAATCTGGAGTTCATTGTACTGCCTGATGGTGCTTTGGCACATGGAGGGATCGAATGGCCAGCCCCTATATTAGTGGAGAGCTCGCTCGACCACCTGAGCCTTGAAAGCCCAATGACCTCTAATGAACCTACTTGTATTGCTTGGCTAGCTTGGCCACTCCTGCCAAACGAATCTACTTCCACACCTGCACTTTAGATGGGCCTTTTCAGCCACTTAAATGTGCACTTATTGAGTCCCTTTTAAAGTCACAGGTGTGGGATCACAGATCATCTTAATACCAACACACACTCCCTACCCCCACACCTACCAATCAAGGCAAAGCTCCAGAAAGGCCCAAAAAGGTGGTGCTTCCTTTATCTGTTCAGGACAGGGAGACACTGGTCGAGCTCTTCCCCCGTGGCCTCTTTTTGAGGAGGAAATCTCTTCACAGCAGGGGGAGCTATTACTTGCCATTATTGTAAACCCAGGACAGGAGACGTTTCCAATTCAAAGGAAGCTGTAATTTGAGTGGAAGTGCATATTGATTTCCAGGATTTTTGAATTTTCTGAGCTGCATGGTTTTAATTTGATCTGAAATGTATTGGGTTCTGCTGCACTCCATTTTATTCTTTTCTGAGGCTGTACTTTATAATGTGCAGGGGTTAAACTTTAAAGCATAGCTTGACTCAGTTTCTTACTTCCTGGTAGTAAAGTTGGTTATAAGAAGCTGCCAACGAAAGCCTGTGTTGGAGTCAAGCAGCTCAGGCCTACATGCAGCCAAACATATGCTGCCAGTGGCCATGGTTTTCTTTATAGGATATAAATAGCTGACAATAGCACTGCTATGTGGAGCAGAAAAAGAAGCAGTGGTGCTTCGCTCTTCTGTGGGCTTCATGTGTCTTTAAGTGGGACACCTTTGATGGCATCTTTGTTGTTGAAGCTAAGAGTTTGGCTTGTGGCAAGATGACATGAAAAAAATGGGATATGACAAAGAAATAAAAAACCAATCTGAGGCAAACATCAGTATCTAGATGATGCCCTGAGCACAGAAGAGCCGAGGTTAGGCTGTTCTGGATATTTTTGTTTTTGTTTTTGCCTTGTGAGCTGCAGATTTCATTAATATTGTTCATCCAAGTACAGCGAGTTAATATGTAATTGTGGTATCTCAGTAGTTTTAGTACAGATGTTATTTTATTGCTGCTGTAAAACATTTAATGTTTATTATTCAGTGTAACTTGTGAAATTCAGGTTTCATTGACATTTGAGTGTTTAAGTCATTTGAGTCACCAAAGGAATTTTAATGAGAACTGTCACTTAGTTCCCAGTCCAGTCTAATAAAAACATCAAATGTGTGAGGCAGAAGGAGAGTGGATTGGAGGGGGGTGTAACTGCTGAGCTGATGCATCCAGAAAGTGGGTGAAAATCCTCACGCCTGTTAATCTGAAGGCTTATTCTTATCACAGGAGCAAGTTTGCTACAAACCTCCTCTAACAATATAAGAGAGGATCATTGGCATGCCAGATAGAGCCTAATTTTGCACGTAGCCTCTCTTCTCTCACTCTGAGTGGGATGCTTTTCATACATCTGTTCTCTTTTCTGTGTAAACTAATGATGCTGTTTATTGTGTTTTAATGCAGTTATTCATTGTGGCTTCTGTACACTGTGTTTCAGACCCTCAACCCAAAATGGAACGAAGAATTCTACTTTAGAGTGAGTTCAGATTTTGAAATGCTTTCGTGAATGATGATTATTATTTTTATTTATTTTTGCTTTGACAGTCTGTTATTGCTCTACTTTGGAGCAGGAGTTGTATAGCTGTGAATCTTTGGTTGCAGTTTAACATGGTGATGAAAGCCACGTCTTCCACCCCTGTAATCAAACAGGACGTTATAAGTATAGTGACATGATAACTCTAGACTGAGGGTGTTTAGTTTAGTTCAGTTTGTTAGGTGGTTGCTAGGCATCTATAATTCAAGTTTTTAAAATCAATAACATTTTGTGAAATTAAAACGATAGAATAGTTTATAAGATTTCATGGGTGAATAAATGATACAAATTGGTCATTTCCTGTTGTTACGTAGTTAAGTTGCATAATGATGTCATAATGTGCAATATGGATAACAGCCTTTTAAGAGTATAAGCTGTACCTTTGTGTCAACTTTGATTGCTCAACTCCTGATAGTGTAGGAATTGTTTGCAAGGAAACAGATTTTGTGTATTATAGTAAAATGAGTGCAGCTCAGGCTTCTATTTCGATAATTAGACAGCTGACTGCCTTCTAAGACTCTGCACAGTTTTAAATTATTACAAAACAAAAAGCAAGCAGCCAGTTACCCGCAAATGCACATACACTTTGACATAAACAGCAAGCAACATCTCTAACATCTTCCTTATTTTGTTGCTCCCACAGGTGTGTCCACAGAATCACAGGCTACTCTTTGAGGTGTTCGATGAAAACAGATTGGTAAGATTCCCACTTTTGTAGATTTATTTAGTTCTCTCGTGTCGTTTAATCTGCTTCGTGCAATCTGTTCTCCTTGGAAATATTTGCACAATATATTGTCTTTCATTTAATGTCCTATGGTGATAATTTGCTTTCCAGTAGCACTTTATTTTGTTCTCTAGTCTCAGTTACGCCAATAAAACATAATGACTGTAAAACTGATATTGCTAAATTTGTCTCAACCAGTTCTGCTTTCATTATACCGCAGAGATTTTCAATAACTTAGAAGACGTTTTATTGACTTTGTCTGCCCTCCCTCGTGTGTTAAGTTTTCGAGATGTGAACCATTTTCCCAGTTTAACATGACATGATTTCAGCTTTAGGCTTTGTAGATTATAAACAGCGTACAGTTTGTTTGACTGCTAGTTTCGGTACTCTGCTTTCAGACTGTAATCCACTAACAGCTCCTACATTTCTCTTATGTCAAATTTCTCAGATTTCCCCCACAGACGAGAACACTGGTTTCCTTGACTTGTGAAATTAAAACCCCTTTTAGGCCCTCAGTTGCCTTGACAACTAAATTAAATGTCTGCACATTGTCAAGTCTTGCAGTGAGTAAAACCATCACAAATAGGTCTTATAATCAATTTACTAATTCACTCTTGGCTCTAAACGTCACCTTGGTTGGAGTATCTTCAGAGAAGGCGTGCATAAGAGAAGTGGTTGCTGACACTGTGGAGTCATTGTTCTGTAGAATAAGCAAAAGGCTCTGCTAGCAGTGTTATTTGTTTCCTATGTCTTCTCAGTAACTCTGGGTCCTGGGTTTGATGTTGTATAAAACAAACAGCGGATGCAGCCCAACATAGTTTTGGTGATCTTGGCTGGATAAGGCACATTCTGTCGGGGCCTCTCAGATTCAGGGCTGTTGCTGAGGACCATCGTGGGAGGTTAAAACATTTGGGATTTGTTTGGGGAGTGTCTTTTTGTAACAACACGATCCCTAGTTTTATTTCTAGGTGAACCATATAAAGACATGACTATTTCATTGATCTAAGCATGTAACACATGTCTAACTTGCTCATTTGCACTCCGTCCCTTCTAAAAAGTGCAGCTCTAATTTTCCTTCAGTACAGTGAACACTTTCTGTATAAGAGGATGAGACGAGAGCACAGCACACGCAGCCTCAAGCACGGTCCTCTCCTTATATGTCCGAAGAGGTGCTTTTTGTCTTTCTCTTGGTGCGTGCCAAGGCAGCTCCCCCACCACTGGTCAGCATTTCGTTTTGTACTGGAGCATAGTACAAATATAAGAGAACTATGTATGACACTGATGGTTGAATTTGAAGAAGCGGCTGAATAGACCTACAGCACAGTGCAGTTTGAAGCAGGCATGTTATGTCATTTGGCAAGCTGGGCTCGCTGCCATTGGACCACACATTGGCATTTTGTTTCTTTTATACAGAACATTCCCCATAACATTTCTCACACAGACACACATTTATTGACTGTGCCTAACACTGCAGGCAGTGTGTCATCACTAAGTGTAACTGGCTGCCAAGCCGTGAGTCTTCCTGTATTACAGTGTCTTTCTTTTGGCTTCTTTGTCCAGTCAGTATTGTTTCTTGATGCCCTCTTGTCCACAATGCAGACCTTTGATATTTATTTCTTTTTTTCATTCGTTTGAAATACTACAGGCTGCTGGTTGCAACTTGTTTTTTGAAAAAGATAAGGTGACGCACTGTGGTCTAAGCCATAGGTTGAACCAGTCCAAGCGGTTAAAACAAGGCAGTTACTTTTCAAGCGTGTAGCTCTGAAATGGCAAGTTGTGATAGGGGCTTTGTCAGTTCTGTGCACGGAGGCGGATGACTCCCCCACTAACTCTGGCTTCAGGGCAAAGTAGTCCAACTCCTACTTTTTCACATGATGATGCTGTGGTGAATCAAATTGTAGGAGCTTTTTTACATTAATGTACAGTATGTTGCATACAAAGCGTCTTTTTCTATGTTGTTACTTGGAGTTAGGCATTAGAATTTGTGCATGATTTCATTCAGCATTGCAGGCTAGGATCACAGCCAAGTTGTGTCTCGGACTGCTTTTGGATGCAAAAGGAATGACCTATAAAAGCAGCGTCAAATGTTTGGCTGTGTATGGCAGACATTGCATGTTTATTCTGTTTCAAGTAGACATGCCTTTTCCGAGTGATCTGTCAGATACTCTGCTCTTTACTCTCAATCTCACTTTTTTTTTTCTTGATCCATTTTTAGCACCAACTTCCTTATGCTTCTTTTTTTTTCTGTTTCCAAGCTGCAAGACATTACAGGATAAATTATATTCTCCAGACTTGGTGTTGAATTTTTGACATGATTGGCACCAAATGGCAATTGGTGATCAATTAACAAGTAACCTTGCTGTGAATCTAGAATCTAGAAGTTATTGATGCTTTCCTTTTCCCTTCCATTTCTTTCTGCTCCTTCAGTTCACAGCATGTCTTTTCCAGAACAGGCTGATTGCAGGCAGCACTGAATGATTGGAACCGTTCAATGCCGAAGGAGTTGAGTGGGAGCAAATAAACAGCTGACTGGCATTGCCAACATTGCTGCACTCTTTTTCGTAATAATGCTCTAATTTTATCCAGCTTTCCCATTTTGATCACATTGCTGAACTTTCACCCCTCCCTAAAAATCCAAAGCTGCTCGCCATTTAGTTCAGTTTGATCCAGAAAGAGTGTTTAGTCAACGATAGACGAACGTTTCTGTAGGTGAGCATGCAGTAGTTCAGCCATTTGTCACTCTAGTTAAGTTTCTATTAACTTATTTTTACATTCAAAGAAATCCACAGTCAAAAGACGAAATGACTTGTATTTAAGATGAATACGTTGGGAACTTCTTTTGTTAAATAATATAAGCCACAATATTGAAGACGGAATGAGTTACGATTTAATTTAATAGGTGTACTCTTGGTGAGTGGTGTTTTGATATTGAGTGCTACTCTGGGGAAATGAGCTACTCTTACTGAGATATCAAATTTAGCAAATTAAATCAAATTCCAGATGATGTTTAAATTATGAAGAAAATAGTTTAAAAACTCATGAAGCCAGATGAAAGGACATTAATGAGATGTGGAGGCAGGGGAATTGGCGGGGTTAGAAAAAGTTCATGTTAATAGAGGGGAGGATGGATAGGAGTAAGCAAGCAGGATGTAGGTGGGGTCGTGGGGGGGGTTCATTTGCTACGTGAGGGCAGTATGGGGTCGTAACAGGAGATGGCAGGGCCATTTGTAGTCACGTGACTGCCAGGCAATCCACTGTCACCTCGGAAACCAGGAGTGCCGGCCACTCATATCCAATCATGTCGGGAATGCTGGCTGTCACTTGGCTAAGGCTATTTCTGCCGTCTGTCGCTAGTGCTTGATGGTGCTAAGAGACTGGTATACAGGGATCCTCCTCCTTTTTTCTTTTTTTTCCTCCTTTTTTTTTTTTTCTTTTAAAACACCCCCCACCCCCGCACCCTCCTCCTCGTAGCCATCAGCCCTCACTCTCCCTCTCCTTTGAGTGCGTTGTGTAAAGTTGTCAGCTGTTTTGCAGTGGCTGTTTTGCTTTTGTGGTGTGAGTACTTCTTTTCTCAGTTCAGCTTGGTGTGGGAAGGAAAGTTGCGGAAGAGGCTGGGAGAGGGGAGTGGGGAGGGGGGAATGGAAGAAAAGAGGATCAGTTGTCTAGCCAAAGGAGAAGTGGGCAACAGTTAGGATACTGAGGCAAGAGCCAGAGGAGAGAACCAGCAGCCACTCAGTAAGAAAGTGAAAGGCAACGGGAGATTTGGACGTGTGGTGAAAATGGCACAGCGTCTGCGTTTGTACTTTGGCTCAGGACACAGTAACACAGCCCCGGACATACTGGAAGGAGACTTTGAGGTGCAGCAGCGAGACGACGATGGGGTCACGGCACACCTTGTGCAGCCACGTCCAGCATCGAGGCCTTCCCAGGACTCTGCTACGGAGCACGTCCCGTCGGCGGCTTTTGGTTTCCACTCTGAGCCTTCGCTTAAACGCAGCTCCTCCATGTTCATACCCCAGCTTGCCGCCTACACTGAGCCACGTCCTACTAGGAGCTCATCCATGCACATCTCCCTTCAGCGCTCCAATGGATCCAGTAATGGAGATTCCAGTGGTCATGCTGATGATGTCCCACCACCCTGTTATACTCCTCCAGGACCTGCGCCTGCCTATACCGAACCACAGAGTCAAGCTAACTTTCCGCGGCAGTCCCCTCCTCCATACTACAGCCCTGATTCTTTAAGTGTGCAATCTTCTCTGGCGGAGCCAAACCTTCCCAAGCGCAGGGTCTTTAGTATTGGTTCCAGCAGTCATTGTACGTATAACAGACGCCAGCCTGGCATCAGTGTTGGTGCCATCTACATCCAGAGGAATTCTCCTGACGGCTCTGATGTCCAGCATTTCAGAATCCTTCCCTATGGCGGTACCGGCTGGTCTGTCCAGCAGCAAAGCCTGGACCAGTCCTCTGGTGTTAATGGCACAAAGCAGAGGCTAGTGTTTCAGCTCCAGCAAAATCAGAGCCAGGATCAGAAGCAGGGCAGACAACCGGATGATCCATCACAAGAACAATGCACAGATGCTGGACCCAACAGCTTAAGAGGTTGCCATAGGGTGCGCTACCCTAGAATTCGATTACATAGAAGCTCGTCTCATCAGAGGCTGCTGGTGGAAAATAATAATCAGAAAAGTGGTGCAGACAGTCAGACTATAGACGAGAATGAAACAGATGTGGAGACAGAAGCAAGAAACAGACCTGATGGTTGTACTTTAAACTTTAGTGGGGAAAATCCCAGAAGGCAGCCACATTTGAAGATATATTTTACCCCGGGTGGAGGTGGAAATCAGGATGTGAGCTTTGGCAATGAAGCAACGACAAGTAATTCCAAGGTAAAGAGTGTGGAAAAGTTTAGTAGAAGCATACTCTGCCTCTGAAATGTTTGGTGAAAAATTGTTGAATTACAAAAGCGTTATGTAACATTTATAGACTTGTTCTAATGTTCCTAGAGAAACTGATATTAGAATGAATAGTAAACAAATCCAAAAATAGTGGGTGGCATGTGACATTTAGTTTAATATGACTTGGCTTGTTCCTCTTGTTGCCAAAAGGGTGAGGTCCAGCACTGTCATGGACATAACAAATGAAAAAGCCAGTCTAACACATCTAATTTGCAGTGGTTGCTTAAGTACTATTTAACACTAAGAATATAGGCTAGACAGGGAGAGATCTGTGTGGTGCTGATACAGGGTGGTGACTTTCCTGGACCTAAAAATCCCAGACAACCTTGCTGATCTAAATCACACATGCTGCTTTTCTTTCACTTCATAACCAGAACGACTTAAAATCTCACACACGTCAGCCAGTTCAGTTGTGCAAGAAATGGATGAATGGATAATTTGTTCCCATGCACTTGTTGCCTTCCGTTTCACAGAAATGCGACACTGGGGTTTTTGATAATACCCTTAAGTGCAGTCAGCACTCTTTAAGAGCTGGCTGTGTCTATTTTTAGTTTACCTCGAGCGTGTTTGTTGGTTTTGAAAGCAGGCAAACGGCATGTCTTCTCCAGTTCTTGGCTGGTATGGATGTGAATCGTTGCAGCTGCTCAGCAGGCGATTAAGAACTAACATGTCAGTGCAGCCCAAACAATGATCAAAAAGTTTCACAAGCAGCGTCGGTTTCCTCAAAGCCTGAAATCTTTTGGTGTTGCTCTCCAGTCTTATGCATATGTCCAACTCTGGTGCTAGAATGCTATAATCAGTGTATCGAGTTACCCAAATTGCTGTTTATTTATTAAACTTTTAAATACTTTCGATGTAGAACGTTTTAGATGTTTCTTTTAAGCTATTTTTTAAATGGCACTTTGGAGTTGTAAACTCAATTTTTAGCCTAAAATTAAATATAGTAGATTTTGAAATTAAATGATAGGGCCGTCATTGACTGTTTGAGGTTTACACCAGCAGGATGCAGGTTTATCATGAGATGTTTAGCTCCAGGAAGGACCGCCTAAACAGGAAGCTATTTGCTCATATCATGTTTTAGTTCATCTGACCAAACCACTGATTTCATTCATCTGAGTCAACCCCCCCCAAAACCCAAAAGATTCCCCCGCCACAAACCAGATTGGTTATTTGTAAAAGTAGAAACATGCTTTTTTTTCCTTTTGGAGCTAGCCTCAAGTGGCCACTCCAGGAACTGCAGTTTTTTGCATTTAATCATCAGCTTGAGTTTATTGCACCTCATCGGTTTCTGCTTGCTTGTGTGTGTGTGTAGAAGTTGTGACCAGTCGGCTAAAGAATATCTCTTCCCACTCAGTTTGACTGAGCTTAGTCTGCATCCAGGCAGATACTGTGATGCACAGTCCTGCCAGTGATTTCGCATTATTCAGGTGATGAAAAAGGAGATGCCAAGATGCAGTAGCAAAGGTGATGATGAAAAGGGCAAGGGTGGTGTTGATATAGACAACCTAGGTTTGGATAAAAAAAAAAGAAAGAAAACGTTTTCAGATCTAGTGGGAAAAATTAACCTCTTCCTTCGCCCCTCATGGTAGTGATGTGAGACTCCATGGCATCCTGTTTCTCAAGCAACGAGGAAGTCCCCAATTAGACCATAATGACAGGTCTTCCCCAACTGATTGCCTGGAGTTGGATTGCCCCTTTTTAAAACTGTGTGTGTGTTGTTTGTTTGTGTGTGTGTGTGTGTGTGTGTGTGTGTGTGTTGTGTGTGTGATGTGTGTTTGTGTGTGTGTATGTGTGTGTGTGTGTGTGTGTGTGTGTGTGTGTTGTGTGTGTGTGTGTGTGTGTGTGTGTGTGTGTGTGTGTGTGTGTGTGTGTGTGTGCGCACACCAGATGGACTAGCTGCAAATGGCTATGCCTCCGTGCCATGCCCTCGTTACAGCCCTGCCTTAGTACCCCTCGGTTTCCATTCATTGAGAGCTCCTGGAGGCCAGTAGGCTGGCTATATTTACCTGAGGCAAGATTGTGGATGAGTGCGGTGAGGGCACACTTTTTATTTTGGTCCGATAGCATGTAAGAGGCATTCAAATCACTTGTGTTGCGAAGGGCTTTTCTCTGACAGCGTGGACTTCTCTGAATTGCATGGTATTGTAATACAGTTGTGTCAGCAGGGAGACTGTTGAGAAGGTGAGACAGCCTTTTTACACCTCAGTGCCAGCCTGGACTTGCTCCAGATTGCCCTTTGTCGTAAACACCCTGTCACCACATCTTCCTGTAGCTTCATAGCATTTCCAGTTCTTAGCACTTTAGCTGCTTTCCTATAGTCTTGAAAGATTGGAGTGTGTTTAGGAATGACAATAGATTAGGTTTTTACTCGTTCATTACATGTGAATTGAAGTGAAGAGCAAAATATCCTATAAACATTGGCCATGAAAGCTGCTGTCTGGGTGCTTTTGCTTGTTGGATTTAATTGCAGGGTCAGAGAGAGATGTTGCTGCAGGCGACATTTAGGGTTTTATTTATTTATTTTTTTTATTTCATTTTATCATTTTTTTGGTGCTGTGAGAACCACAAAATCATTTGTAATCCACAGATGTTGCAGTGGTATTTCAGCACAAATCTCTGAAATGGTTATATTCTCATCCAAACTTGCCAGAGTAAAATTAGAAGCGTGTGAAAAGCAATTGTTTCGGTGACTTACTCGTGTTCAGTTTTCAAACTTTTTTGGGCTACCTTCCTCTTTTTCTTTTCTTTTTTTTTTTCTCATACCTCAAGCCACCCCTCTTTGTCCACCCGTACTTCCTTCTGTTGGTCTTTGGTCGCACTCTCAGAGTGTAACCTGGTCCTGGGAGGCAGTTGCAGACTCAAATCTGACCTCTTAATGACTTTGTAATTAAATCCAACTCCGTATATAAGGTCAGAGCTGAAATGCTTGTTATGGTTAGTGACATTTAAAAAAACAACAACAAAACAGGTTTGCCTGCAGAAGGTGTTGTTTTCCATGTGATAATATCATTGCAATTGCTTATATCATACACTGGAAGTGACAGTGCTACTGCTGTTTATGTGATCATGTGGTAAAAGAGTTGTGGTTATGCTGTGGTCAAGTTTGCTTTTGATGCTCTCTCAAACTTGGAGGAATCTTATGTCGGACTGCTTTAAATGAGTTATGTTAACAGTAAGTGAATCGTTTAGTTTGGTTGGTTTAGAAATTGAAAGCATGCATTGCGGTAATTTGCACAGTAGTGACTCCTGTTTTCCAAGAAGGGCTCATTTACAGTGTGTTATTCAGTGGAGGTGGGTGGACGTGCGAGGATGAGTGACTTCACATACGTTCGTGTGTGTGTGTGTGCTTACATGCCTGTGCGTTAATCAGTCATCATTTTTATGTGACTCATTTGTAACCTTTTCACTACTGAATTCCAGCTCGGTTAACTGTGGTGGGAGCCCAGTGCAGTCACTCCACAGCTCTTTTTTCTTTTGTTTATCAGAATAAGCTGGTGTTTTGGTTTGTTTTTTGTTTTAAATCTTTAAACACCTTAACCTCAAATCAGTGTTAAAAAAATCCTTTCCAGGCCATGCAGTCTATTCTGTAGAGGCTTAAATTCTGCTTGTTCTTATTCTTCATCCAGAGGTATAATACTGTTTTCAGAACTAAGTCAGTTTTTGATTTTTATTCCTTCTGAAAACTTTTTTTTTTGCTAATTTCAAGTTAAGTAGCCATAAATATCACATTTTACTGTCAGAATAAGCATATACACAGTGTTCCCCACACTTAATTTACCTGGAAATTGTGGCACGTGTGAAAGTTGTGGAAACAATGTTGAAAATGTCCTCTGTTGTACATTAACAATAATCAGTCTTTAAAGTAGAAAACAGACTGAAGGTTTTTTTAATTTAATTTAATTTTTTGTAATTGTGGTGAGTGGGAGAGCGTATAATTGACAGCCAGTAGGTTTTTTTTGTTGCACTACTGTAGTTGTCTTTGCGTAAATCTGTCACTGCATCATTCAACCCAACTTGTGTGTCAATCAGTTAGTTTATGCCTGTTGTCTAAATCAGTTGTGTCCTACACACAGGCTACTTCCAAGAATGGGCTTTTCCATCTCGGACAGGTAATCCATACTCTGTAACGGACAAATCTATGGGCCTCTTAAATTTCAGACACAAACCTTCCCTGTTTTAAATTTTTCCTTGTGGTCACATCTGCCCTTCTCTCCCTCTGTCCAGCTGATTTGGCTTTTATCTGGTGGCTGTAGATGTTTTTTTCCTTGCTGGGATCGCAGGTTTTTCTCCCATAAAGTGTTGCAAAAGGCCTGTCCATAAATAAATCTCGCTCTGAACCTTCTGTCTGGACACATGTGGAAATCTGTCCTGATTGATAGAGAAGCTGATCTTAAATCATAACTAATCAAGTGCAATTGTTTTCAGTAAGACCGCGTGGAAATACTTGAACAGTTTTTCTTTACTGCCTTTAAACTTTAGATTCTCAGGTTTCCACATGTGTTCACAAATTAGGCTGGAGGTCACTGTATTTCTGGATGGGGCTGTCCATGAAATGAACTTCTTTTTGCCTTTCTTTCCACCTGTCTTTAATACATACAAAATGCTGCTGGATAATCTGGTGATTTTTACCTCAACATTGTGGTTTTCCCTTCATTATCCCTACTGATACTTTGGGCTTTTCACAGACACTCAAACAAAAACAAAAAGTCATTCTTTTTGAATTTCAGCTTCTAAATGTGACCTTTTTCTTTCCCTCTAGACTAGAGATGATTTCCTGGGGCAAGTTGATGTTCCTCTCAGTCATCTGCCAGTAAGTTATTTACATCTCTGCTGTCATTTATTTACGTCTGTATGTGTGTAAAGCTTGAGTGCGTGTGGACACACTGGCTGGTTTAGCACTGTTTTGAATGCTCAGCTGTTTCTTATCTACAATTTTGCTGTTCCTGATTAACCTCTGTGAAGGTCAGGGAGGGAGTTTGTTTGTGTTTTCCCATCTTGAGTGTGAGAAAGTGCTAGTCACAGGTAATGCTTCTGTTGTGATTAAACAGCGCTCTCTGTATTAGAAAGGGAAAGCGGGCTGTCTAGCATGTAAACACACAACATCGACCTGCAGAATCAGGGTGCTTGGGAATTTTTACAGTTGAGGTCTGATGCAAGCACAAGCCAATTCTCACACCTGCAACTGTTCAGCTGGACTGGACACGAAATGGTTTTTTGTGGTTGTTGTTGTTTTTAAAACCTTCTTAGTAGTAAGTCGGTGTGATGCAAGAGTAAACCAGGTAGTTGTCTCGCGTCTGATGTCCTTCTGCCCTCTGCATACTCTGCCCAGAGAACACGTTTGAAGTTGCTTCTTGTGAAAATGGCAAAACTGAGTAGAGCTCTTATGTGCAAAAGGCTTAAGAGACCTACAAATCATCCTGAAGCAGCAGCACCTCTGCACATTTGGGAGCTTTGCTGCCAGCTTGGTTGTGGCTCCCTAAAGTTCTGTCTTAGTTGTCGACCTTAAAAGCCTATCAGTAAAAGTTTTTGAGGTTAATTATTAATGCCCTATTTGGGTCCCACAGGCCCAGGAAATTATTAGCAGATAAAAGCTTACAGCTGAGTCACGTTGAGAGTTGAAGCCTTGGGACAACATGGATAATATTTAGTCCTGATGTGACTTATGCTAAAAAACAAAAACAAACCAAGGCTTGTTTTTAATTAATTAATGAATTTGATTAAACATGGAGGCTTGGCATGAATAACCTGCTGTAATGCTTATACAAATACGCGATGTATAAAAAAGTATGCGTCTGTTTTTATTTGGTTTATTTTTTCATGCATTACAGAATTTCTCGTCTTATTCATAGTTACTGGGCATAACTTAGTCATGTCTCCTTTCTCCGTAATAGCTTCTTGTAAATGTCCTTTTACTTTTCATGAAACAGGACATGAATACTGACTCATCAGAGTCCATCTGGTAGCTACATTTTCCTTATGGAACCGTGACCTCCTCTTAGCAAATAACAGGACAACGCCATTCCTCTTTTTCTTGGTCGTCTGTATTTAAGCAGGCTCCACACTCAACTACCTCTTTTTACCGGGCTCTGTGTTGTATGTGGTGAGACCAGATAAATAAAAGCACGTGAGGTCTGAAAGTTTAGCAAATCAAAAACCATGTATGATTGGAATTTCCCCTTTAAAGTCATCTGCTTTTGCACCTCTGGACTTCTTGCAGTGCTGCTGCTAATTTTAGATGGGACCGTGAAACTGCCAGGACATCCATACTGTGCATTTCTGTCTCAAACTGAGCTGACGTTTGTAGTAAGGATTATCATCAGGCTGATGAGAACTAATCTCCAGGGATTCTCAACTTGGAGACCGAACAGTGTTTTCATTGAAAGGATGTTAATGTTCAAGGTTAGGACAGGAGCTTAGGTAGTGAGCTCGTTGGTCGTTTTTGCCACATTCACAGTTTGCTCCACTGAGGCCAGATTTAGGTCTATGAGTCCATAATGACCTCAAACTATGGGTGACCAGTCATTATAAACAACTTGAACTGTGCACCATTTTATTCGCTACTCACCTGACTCATCAGAGTTGCCTCCCTGTGACTTTAACCTCTTCAGATTGGAGGAGGACAGAGTGGAGCTCCATGGACTGAAATGTGTCTGCAGAACTTGCTTTAGTCCACAAGGAAACCATCCTAAATGGGAGCTTGATTGATAAAATTAATATTAGATATTATTTCATGTTAATACTGCCCCTAATATTTTGACTTGGAATTTTGTTCCAATCTATTTCATATTCCTGCTTTGAGGAGCCCCACCTAATATTTTGAGAGCAGTGTTTTGACTGTAATTGAGGTCCATTATTTGGAAACTTGACACTGGTACTTTTCACACATGTTCTTTTTCCTTTTACAAAACTTTCCAGCATTTTCTTTTAAATATGAAAACTGACTTTTGGCCTCAGCGGTATCTCACAGGGCATTATGCGGTGAGCAGCCAGCATAGACTGGTTTGGCCCTGTCAGAGAGCGGTGTGAGATTGCTGTGAATTACAAAAGGCTGCTCAATATGTAACAGGAGAAGCTCAGGATTGCATAATGATCCTGGGATGTCTGTGCAGAGGGTTGTACCCTCTGTTGAAAGCTGGCGACTGTGATATTCTGATATCGCAACATGTGTATTTGCTTGTGTTCACTTAAATGCCGTCAGCAAAAACCTCCTCTATTTGCAGACAGAGGATCCTGCCATGGAGCGGCCCTACACGTTTAAAGACTTCCTGTTGCGGCCAAGAAGGTCAGTTTTGGCTGTGTTTGATATAAAATGAGAAAACGTAGATGGCAAATAGTAGCTGCTTTTTTGTGTCTGTCTAGTTTGGCCCCTGTTAGCAAGTGGAGTAGACAATGACACATTATTAAAGTTAGATCTTGGTTCACAACACTGTCTAGACTCTGGCCATATTGGAGTCTAGACAACGATAACTTCATGCGGCTGTCAGCTAAATACTGAACTTGGAATTCCAACTAGGACTAATGAGCAGGAAGTATTTAAAGCAGATGTTTTCCTTTCAGTCACAAGTCCAGGGTGAAGGGTTACCTGCGTCTGAAGATGGCCTATCTGCCCAAACAAGGAGGGCATGAGGAGGAGGGGGGAGACATGAGGGAGGAGGCTGAGGTAAGGTCTAATCCTCTGTTGTTAGTATAAACTGCTGACTTTGCATTACCTAAGACATTCTTGGGACTGTTTTTTCCACAATAAAAGCAAACCAGATTCTACTGTTATTCCTTTCTGCCACATGAAGGCAACATAGTTCTAAGCTTGAAAGTGAATGTCCCACTGTGAACCAAAAGTAATGTGAGAGCATCTTTCTTTTTTTCTTTTATTATTTCTCTGAGAATTTGGGAAGCCGCTCACTGCCAGCATCTGGTAAAAGTCTTTTCCAGGTCAGGGTCTGGAAAAAACATTTACAATGTGGCCTGTTATTTGGAGAAAATTGAGCTTTTCCTACTTTAATATGTGTTCTTGGATGTGTGGAAGAGAGCTAGAGAGCGAAAGGCTTCACAGATAAGGTGACATTTAGCAGCCAAAGCGTGAAAGCTTAAATGGCACCCCTCATGTTCATACTGCAAAAAATTTTCTTTCCCCCCCCGACTGTCTGTATTTCTTTTTTCTTTTTCATTGTATTAAAACCTCATTACTAATGCTTTTTTTCCCTTTGTAGTAGCTCTTTTTTTCTGCCTACGTATTAAATTAAGCGTAAAATTGCCAACACTACGAGTGAGATTGTTGCTTAAACATCAGCTCCGTCTTGGATTGTAGGCATAGATACGCCTGCCTGCTGGCAGCTATGAAACACAGGCATTAAGTAAAACATGAAAACAAAAAAAAAAACCAGCAGAAAAATATAACCAGCTACATCTTTAATGTACTTCTTTCTGATCTTTGGCTTAAACCTACCATACTACCCTTCAACCATACTGTCTTTCAGGGTTGGGATGAGTCTGCTGACTCAGGCTCCCAGCGACCCCAGCAGCTGCTGCCTCCTTTGCCTCAAGGCTGGGAGGAAAAAGTGGACAACCTGGGACGCACCTACTACGTAAACCACAACAACCGCACTACACAGTGGAAACGGCCTTCCAACGTGTACGCCTGATCTCGCACTAATACAGCCTCGAACCTTTCACATGTCACTGTTGGTTTTTATACATAAAAAACCCCCACAATGTTAAAGTCTGTTGAGGATTTTTGCCCATGTACTGCAAGCTTAGTGAGGAAATACTCTTCAAAAATATTATTTAAGATGTTTTTTTTTTGTTTTTTTTAACATCAAAACAACTGGCGTCAGCCACAGTTATTCCTATTTGTAGACGCTACACTCCTTTAAAAATTGATAATTGGACATTTTAAAATATACACAAATTCCCTCTCTATACACACAATAATGCCATATTCCATGTCTCCACTTAATTGGGAAATTATTATTATTAATTATATAGATATATTAAAAAGAAAAAATGAATTACAATATTTTTAAAAAGTTCAATTTTTGAGCTTTATCACTTTTTCTGCTAAAAACTAAATAAGTGCACACAGGGTAAAAACAAAATCCTGCATATAAGGGCCCATTAGCTTAGCTTAGCTTAGCTTAGCTTTGCACAAAACTGAAGACAGAAGAATGGACTGAATGTCAGTAATCTAATGTGTTTGTCCTAGGCTAGCCTTCTGACTTAGCTTTATATTTAGGAGACAGATAGAAGAAAGGCTTTTAACCTTCTGAGGTAGCTCTTAGCAGTAAAATGAAAAAGCATATCACTCGTCAAAGTAATCCTTCAACAAAGTATACGCGGTTGACAAAACATGATGGACATATTTTATATCATCATTATTCTGAGCACACCTGATAGACTGTAAATTGTTGTTGAAATAACTAAATATAACAGTGTTTGGCTCTTGTTACTAAATAATCCTGCACAGGAGAATTAATTCATGATTATTAACTTTTGGTTTCCATTCACATTTTCTCACCAAATCTCTCTCAGAGACGTGATTTCAGAGATTGAGAGTGACAATCAACAGCGGCAAATCCATCAGGAAGCCCACCGCGTTTTCCGATCAAGGCGCCACATCAGTGAAGACCTGGAGAACGAACACCTGGAGCCCAGGGACTTGGATAATGTGAGGGGGGGGAAAAAAGAGCAGTCCACTCACGCACACTTAAACTCATCTACAGTGGTAAAATTTCCAAAAGATCTGTGTTACATCAAGATTTTGTCTCTTTGTTGTGCCGGTAGTCTTGGGAACTCATCACAGAAGAGGATAACGACAGCTTGGCTCAATCTCTGCCCGGTCCCTCCTCCGTTTTGACACCACAGCACACACCAACACCCATCACCCAGGAGTTCTCAGAAGACTTAAATCTGAGGCTGTCGCTGACTCCCGATACAAACGGCGAAGTGCCAGGGCCCAGCTCTGCTTTGGTGAGACTGGAGAACCGTTAATTTTCCATTGTCAAAAACCTGGACCTGGTGTAAATGTAGGCAGCCAAACAAGAGGCAGCGCTGGCAGCGGCGTTTATTCTCTCTTTGCTTCCTTTGAACAGAGCCAGCTGTCAAACAGACTCCGTTCCTCAAGTATGACGGATGGCGTCAGTGATCAGGCCCAGGCTCCTCCTCTTACGGTACATATTTCTAAAGCCACAAACCCTTCCTCCAGCTTTTTCTACTTTCCTTCTCTTTCTGTGTTGTCTAAGCAGGTTGCTAATGTCTCATTTACCTCCTCCTCGTGGATGTGTCTGTCCTGTTAGTTTACCACATGCTAAATCACCTTTCTTGCTCCTCTTGCATTTCAACCTCCAGCAGATGCTACTACCCACCTCACCCTTTGTTTCTTCCCTGCTTCAACTGTACCACTTATTCTACTTACTTTACTTTTTGTCTCTCTAGGGTTACCACACCTCTTCGTCTCTCATCACTGCTCTTTGTGATTCACATTCCACTGTGTTTGATTTGTTACGTCTCACCAGAATCATGATTCCACTTAAAAACTCTGAGACAAAAAAGTAAGATTAAGAAGTGCACCAAGGTTCCCCTGGAGTCCTGAGTCATGGCGTCAGCTGGGATTCAGCTTAACAAACTGTCACAAGATCTGAGTCAGATGTTTGTCAGTCACACAGCTGAGACACAGCAGTGAGCTTTAGCATTGTTAAGAAGAAGTGACAGTACAGGTGCTCGTGTCTTTCTTTCCCTTCCATGATACGTTTCTCAGAACTGGACGACTGTTTAGAAACCATTGGGGGGGGGAGCATTTGTTTGAGGTCTATACAAGGTTTAATGTTTTCCTGTGGGCGTAGTGAGCAACCACAGGAAATCCCCCCCCCCCTTCTATTTCATTATTTTTTTCTTTTGTCAATTTGACTGTAATATACTTTAAAATACGTCATTAACTTAATAGGAGGATATGAGGTAGCTTTAATTTGACGGTACAGATTTAAAATTGTTCCCATATTTTAGTTTTCTATTTGTTTTGGCAGTAGTAGCTATTAAATTGCTTTATAAAAGGCTGCTGTTGGAGGACTGATATTGTTCATGTACTTCTGTGTAAGCAGAACAACACCTAGTTGCATATCTGCGTTTAAAACGGAGAAACAAAACATGTACATGAAAGAAAATACATTTTCTTTCATTTTTTTCCTTCAAAATTTGATTGTTTTGTTAAGGCTGGTTCCTTTTTCCACCTTCAGCACTGTAAATCACTTACCTGCTTGCACATTTTCAGGACGCACCTGTTTCTGGTTGAAATTAAAGATGCTGCACATTGAATGGAGGGGGAAAATCTGTTTTCCAAAGGTTATTGATTGCACAGGGATGATACTTCTTTTTGTCCCCCTCTTGCCAATCACAGCAGCCGTGTGCTTCACTCTGTGTCCTGTGTCCTTGCTGTTCACAGTCACTGCGCTCTTAGGCCCATAACCAAAAGATTCTCTCGTCTTTCTGCCACTCCTCACCTCCTCTGAGAATGAATTTTCCCCCCTTTTGTCCACTCAGTTTTCCTCTTTCAGCCTTCGCTTGTGCCCACACTTGGCTTACACTTACACCCTTAAAACATAACCTATTGTGAACTAAAGACCCTCTTCCATGTTGTCTACCACCAGCAGAGTTCCCAGTCCAGAAGAACGAGAGCTCAAACAGTCTCAGGTGGTGAGGAGCCTATGGTAATATCTCAGTTTATGCACAGCACTATGTAGGATGGGACTGTCACCCGACTAGTTTTGTGAATGACTTCTAATAAATCCTGCACTCAGTTAGAGCTTACTCATTAGGAAGATTTCCTCATTGTTACACCAGTGTTGCTTTCCAGTAAAGTCCTGTACGAGCATATGCTGAGCAGGGCAGTGTGATCAAGAAAATGATATCACAATAGAGTCACATTTTAGGTCAAGACTAAAGCCATGTAGCTGTTTCTTGGCAGCTATGCAAGGGAGTAATATTTATTTAAATCCCATTTTTCACAGCGTGAAATCACTTTGCAAATTCAGCGAAGTACAAACTTACAAGAAATGCTTGCGTGCATTTTAAATTATTTTTGCAGTGTAGAAAATAATACAGCTTTTTTTCAGTTCCTGTGGACCAGGAAAGCCTAAACAGCACTGTTACTTATTCATTTATTGACAGGAACATTATTTCTGATTCCCCTAAAAATCAGATCATATGCCAAATGATGATCTGTACTTTATAAAATCATCAAAAAACAGATTGCCCCTTTCACACTACACATACTTCATAATGGACGCAAACAGCTTAATAAAGCAATTACTTTTGAACACATTAGAAACATAAATCATCATGATTAGCACATAGCTTAAAAACCTGTCTTTTCTTTATTCTCTTATTGTGATCTGCAGCGTTAGATCAGAAGTTGTCTGTTATATGTGTGTGTTTCTGTGTTTGTTGTGTTTTGACCAAGAACTGACAGCCTAGCTGTAAATAACGAATGCCACTGATCAGTCATTGATAACGAGCCATGACGCTGCATCGTAAAATGTTGCCAGTGTTCAGCCATGCTGTCTGTGTAATACATCACCAGATTATGCTGTGATTATTTGGTTGACACTCTGTAATGTTTATGCTGGAAATGGTTAATAGTTCACTTAGTTGGATTGTAATAATCTATTCCCTGCAACCTCAATATAAAATATTAGAGCCCCTCCACTTGTCTAAATGTACTAGTCTGTACTGATTAGCCATATTTGCTTTGCTCTCTCTCTGCACTTGGCCAGTCTCCCTCGTCGACTGCTTACACCTTGACCACCCCTGGCCTGCCCCCTGGATGGGAGGAGAGGAAGGATGCCAAGGGAAGAACTTATTACGTCAACCATAACAACCGCACCACTACATGGACTAGGCCAGTTGTGCAGGTACAGCAGGTCTGAAGTGTAGCTGTCGGGCTGGCTGGACCGTAACCCGGCCCCATGATTCTTCACCTGTGTGTTGGATCTCTTCCCACTCTATTCCCCCTCCTGTGTTTCTCCTTTTCTCTGTGTACAAGAGTGAAAGAAAAAGAGAGAGAGCTTTTAAATGTCAAAGTTCTGCGTTGTTTTGTTTCCTACTTTGTCCAACTTTTACTGTGCGTCTTCCTTCTCTTGTCTAGCATTTTGTGTAACACAAGGATGAAGTTCAACTGTGTATTGGTCACGTGTTTCTAAACCCTGGCATGGGACCGCAACCACTACTCTTCCCTCCCTCCTCCCATTTCCACTCCATTTTTCCACCCTGCCTTTCTGTCTGCAAGCGAGGCAGCCCCACGTAAGCAGTGCTCACAGAGAGACAGAGGGGACTGGGTGTATGTTTAATGCTCTCCTTTGAAATCCACCCTTGCATTTGTGCCTTTTTATGGTCAACTCTGTAACTCTGTGACTGTATTATAAATGTCATAGTCTCCTCGTTCTCTGATCCTCATCTGTTTTCTTAAGTACTCGGAAGGAGAGGCAAATCTATCAAATAATTCCTCTGTGTTTGCTCTGAAGTTATACCCCGCTGTAAATGTGGGCTGTACCTCCCACCTCATCTAGGGGTGAAAGTTACGTGGTAATCTCACTATTTCAAACCTTTGTCATTGTTTTCTAGTTGGACATAAAATCCTATTGTTGTTTTGTTTGTGGCCCTGAAATGACCCCTGCCTTTGAGATTTTAGTGGCTTATTTCCCAAGGAAAACAAAGCCTGCATCCAGACCTTTCCAGTGCAGAAAAGCATGCTTCTCAAAGAGACTTTCTTTTTATTTTTGGCAAACGGCATGGCATGCTTGATTTCTTCCCAACCTAACCTCAAAAGTGCTGTTCTCACTGACAGCTGACTGAAGATGGCGCCAGCACCTCAGCAGCAGCAGCATCAGGAGGAGCCTCAGCCCTGGCACCTGCATCCACCCCTTCCTCCTCCTCCAATGCCTCCAACAACCACCTCCATGAGCCCCAAGTCCGACGACCTCGTAGCCTCAGCTCCCCTACTGTCACCCTTTCCACCCCCTTGGAGGTGAGAATTAGCCACCTGTACTGTCCCTCTCCACCATCATTCCCATCTCATTTTCCTCTACATACTTGAGGACCACCTATTTGTGTCCTACCTTCCTGAATCTTTACCCTCCTGTCCTTTCTTGCCATGTGCTCCAAATGACTAAATCGTGATCTTCACTTTCTCACACTTCTGCCTGTTCCTTCTGAAGATTAACATTTCCACCTGTTAGCTCTCCTCTTTTCAGGTTGCTGCTTTTGTCTTCTCCTCATTGCCAAACTTAATGAAATCTTCTCAAGTGTTGTTGGGATCTCTCCATTAATGACAGTTTTCTTTTTTCATATTGCTCTTACTTTCTCCTCATTAATGAAAGTTGAGCTCATGTGTGTACTAAAGGACCTTGCAGCTAAACGCTGATTAGATGAATAATATGATCCGAGCTTTCCTTAAGCACCTTGATTCACGCTATGGTTTAAAAGAATAATAGCATGAACCTGGTGTGGTAAATCTAAGATGGCTAAATTACTTAAATTGATAATGGGCCCCTAATGATGTCATTTGTTAAAATAAAACTAGGGACATAAGTGAAGGAGTGGAAAAACTATTAAATAAAGACTGTGTTGGTAACGCAATGGCCAATCGGTTTTATTTGGGAAGGCGTGACAAATTGTAAATAAGGAACTTAAGGAAGGCTGTGTCAATATTACTGTGTGTTTGCACTAGTTTTTATAATCAAATAAGACCGCATTCAAGGCTAATTCATTCTCCGATGCTACTCTATGCTAACAAAACATCAAAGGTCTAACTAAAGTAACAAAGCACACAGAAAGCTTAATAGACATCTGTCTTTCTGCCAAGGAGATTTTATGTAGCCAATCCGTGTACATTCCTGGTGTTTGACTCATCTAGTGGACAGATTAAATATTAGCTTTTTTCATTGCTGCTTTTTAATAACCTGAATGTTAACGACCAATAGCAATTCATAGAGTCATCTTGCCGCCTCCATGTTACGTTGTTCCCAACATTATGCTTTACATGACTTCTTTCTCTCACTCATTGGTCAGAGGGTGTTAATATTCACACAGCATAAGTGGTTAATGCGTTAGCCGTATAACACCTTGGTAAAATATTGAAATTTCTACTTCACATTTTAATGTGTTTTTTTTTTTTTTTTAAGCTGCAGGCTACATCATGCAGATAACCTTTGAGGTTGTCAATTTAATTGCATCGCATTAATTTGCACGTACATTTTCTCCTCAACCTAAATTATGCACTACGAATGCAAATGTAAGTCTGATCAACACGTTTGTAGAAATGCATGATCTCATCTAGTGCTTCTGCAGCCTTTTAATGGCTTCGTTCGGTGGCGAAGATGCTACCTAGGGAACAGACCTGAACAAGGTTTAATTAAAGTGTGTGCGAGTATTGTGGAAGTAAAAGAAAGCGAAATAGTCGCAGCAGATTGTTGTAATTACAACTTGCAGGGGATGTGGTTAATTAATGCACTCTTCTCTCTTGTTTGAAAGAAGAAAAAAAGAAGGTCAATCAGTGATGATTACTGCTATTAAAAAAATAATAATTATCTGATGCAGGGACACTTTTTAGTCTGGACGACATAAGGAGCTTTTACCAGGGATGTTCACTTTCCTGTATATAAATAGTTTCAGGTATTATGTTGTAATTAGGTTTCCTTTTAGCCTTGACAGAAAGCTCTGTTACCAGATTTAGATTAATGAGTTCTGCTGGATTTAAAGTAAACATTTGTTAGTTGTTCTTGTACTTCTTCAGTATCTAGGTAACCAAGAGAGAGCAAGAGAAGTCTTACGCATTATCTGGGAAGGGTGATAAATCAGATGTGTGTGACATTTTCATTTACAGGTTGATGGAGTAAACAGCATGGAACATGGAAATCAGAAATGAGCCTGGTGTTAAGTGATATAATAGTTTAAAGAGAAAAGTGGTGATGATACGTTCAAATGTTGCAAGTTTTAGATGGAAATCTCATGGTGCTAAGAATTCTAATCTTTTTCTCTCTTTTTTTATGAGCAGACAAAGAAAAAGCGATTTGTTGGAAGATGTGTTTCTGTCTTTGTTAATGATCACTAATTTTGTATCTCGCTGTCAGTCGGTGTCCGTTTAACGTCTTGATGCATTCTCAATCATCCAGGAAAGAAAATCTCCAAAAGTTGATTCTGTTCATCTGGACGTAGCGTTTTGTGGGAGAAACGTTTCGTCACTCATCCAAGTGACTTCTTCAGTCTCCCACAAACGCTACGTCCAGATGAACAGAATCTGAACAGAATCAACTTTTGGAGTGTCCGTTTAAGTTTCGATATGTATCCTTATTTTATCATGAAATGGGAGATAACATTACATGACCTTTATTTATTTATTTCATATCACTTTTTCCCCCCCCCAGGGAGCCAACAACATTCAGGTACGGAGGGCTGTGAAAGACACACTTTCTAACCCTCAGTCTCCCCAGCCGTCCCCTTACAGCTCCCCAAAGTCGCAACACAAGACCCAGCAGAGCTTCCTGCCCCCAGGATGGGAGATGAGAATAGCTCCAAACGGACGGCCTTTCTTCATCGACCACAACAGCAGGACCACCACCTGGGTGAGCTAGCACATTGCTGTTTAGGGATGAAGAAAAAACGCTCTGTGATTTTTAATCTAGTGATTAGAAAATGTGGGGCAGTAGTTAGTGTTGGTCTTTTAGTGACATCTGGTGGTGGTAAGGTCAATTTTATGTACACTGACAGAGCTGCTTTTTTAACTTTGATATAGAGAACAAAGTGCACGTTTAGAGTTTGTTGTGCTTTTTCCAATATAATTGTTTACTTTCCTGTCTTTTACTGTTGACAATCAGGAGGATCCCAGGTTGAAATATCCGGTCCATATGAGGAATAAGAACTCAATGGAGCCTGGTGACCTTGGCCCTCTTCCTGTAAGTACAATTACTATAAGACTAAGTAGATATTTAACCTTTGGCCTGCAATGGAGATGCAAAACAACCTCATGAATCACAAAGACTACATACCTTTGTGCACTCATCATTAGCAATATGTACTCCGTCTTTAATGTGTGTGTAACAACTCTGCTCTTCTGAAGCAGTACAACCATGTAGTCTTAGCTAAAGTAGAATCAAGCCAACATATTAATTGGCTTTTTGTGTTATGGTGCATGTTGTAATCAGCATGTGATTGGTCTGTTTATGTTTAAAATTAAAATATGAAAGAAATTACTTTGACAGTAAAATATGAAACTTCATGTGTTCATGTGATCAGACTCCATTACACATTTCCATTTTTAGTCCTGTAAGAACAGAAGCTGTTTGTGTGAAGCTTACCCAAGAGGGTCTGGGGACTGTAATAACCTTATTAGGAGGTGAAACCTTCCCTGGAAGTGGGCAAAATGTTACTGTAGCTAGATGTAGTATTAATAATAAGAATATTACTAATGACAGTAATAATAAAAAAAGCTTTATGGGTTTGTACAACTCACAGGCTTGTGTGGTGTGTGTGCATGTGTGTATGTGTTCTCTCTCTCCCCCTCTTTCTCTTTTCTCTTCATTCTGATGGATCTAATGTATGCTTCTTCTACACCTGGCCATGTCTGTTTGGCAGAACCTACCAGAGGAGGTTGGTTGGTGCCTCCCTCCCTCTGCCTGCCTACCTGTCTGGTCCAGTCCAGTCTGGTCAAATGCCTGCAGACAGCCTTCTGTTTTCTTTTTTCTTTTTTTTTCTCCTCTCCTCTCTTTCTTTCTTTCAATCTTTTCTTTTTTCATGACCAGCATGGGTGGATTGTCGCTCTACCTCCTTGGTATTTTACCCCACTTCCTCTCTCTGTGTGCAGCCTCCTTGCACCACTGCCGCTCCTTCTGTTAGTGTTTAACATTTGGAGCTCCCCATCATTGTCCTTGGATCTCTCAGTCTGTATCAATGTCTGAGAAAACGGTTAACACTAGACGGATTTCCCAGGCATTTGTTGGAGTTGGGCTGACTGAAGGAGTGAGACTAGAGTACATAATGGGAGTAAAACAATGAGGGAGGGAGGTTTCAAAGGAAACACAAGGAGCTATATATATATATATATATAAATACATATATATCAGAGGAAGGAATTGGCTGTATGCTGCATGTATTCTCAGTTTTTTCAGCCTGGTCTCCACTCATGCAGCAGCAGCATACTTACACATATACCGTACGTCTTGTAGCTACACCTTGTTCAACAGATTGAACTGTGCCTTTCCCCCCACCCCTTTACACTCAGTCTACTGTAATGTTTTTATTTGCTTGATTGCTGATGCCGTACGAGTGTGTGTGGACTGTGACACTGTACTGAGTGGTCACCGTGTCAGTCGTGATATACTGGTTTGAACTCATAGTGGTGATTTAACCTTTATGTTGTGGTCGTATCCCTGCCTTGCTGATGTGCCAGACCGAACTCAAATAAGGCACAAAATCCTTTCATTTCCTTTGTCGGTGTTTGATTGAGCTTACCTTGCTTGCAGTGCTGGGATGTCATTGTTTGGACCATTTAATGGTCACTGAAGTTCAATTAAACATAAATTTGAAGAAAAGGAAAAATAAATGGATGGATTTAAATTGCTATTTGAGCACGGCCTGTTTATTGGTGCTTTCTAGTAGATTCTTATTCTTCCTCTCTTCTTCTTCTTTTTCAGCCTGGATGGGAAGAAAGAGTTCATACAGACGGACGCACCTTTTACATCGACCACAGTAAGATGCCTTTTCCATGCTTGCATTTGGTTATGTGTGCAGTCATGTGAAAAACCAAGTAACACCCTGTTATTCGGTTGCTTATAGAGCCACATTTAGCAGCAAGAAACACGAGGTAGCTATTTTCTGGATGACCTTATCAGTCTCTCGGATTGTTCTGGAGGAATTTTGGCCCACCCTTTTTTTATAAAGATTTGCTGCTGTGCTTGGGATTATTGTCCTGATTAAGCCTTAGCTGTCAGACAGATGGCCTCATGTTTGACTCTAGAATACAGTTCATGGCTGGGGAATGACTGCAAAGTAAATTTAAGCTGTGCTAAGATGGTGTGTTTGATTTTTAGCAAATGTGGTCCTGTGAATTATGGCAGAATATCTCCATTTTGATATCTCTACCTGCAGTTCTGGGAATCTGTATTTCCCATTGGGTTACCTTGTGCTGTTACAGTTTAACAGCTGTACTACATTTTGTGTACTTACCTTCTACTGTACTTTCTTGCTGGATCCAGTTTATGATCATCGCTATGTTACAATGGACTTTTACTAATAACGTTCTCTCTGATAGCAGTCAGACTGCACTCTTCTTTAATGCCGGGATGTTTAACTCCTCCGGATACTTTACATCACTTCCCACAAACTGTTTTAGACTACTCAGGAATAGACTTTTCCCTCGATTTGGCTCTCTCATGAAGGCTAAGTTCCAAACTAGCTGTTGGTGTTCACCTGATCTGACTTGAAGACAGTCAAGTATTTCACCTCACCAACTCTGACCTCCATGCCATCCTTTTGTTGAGTTTCATCTAGTCGCATCAAGTCTGTTAGTAAATCAGACCTAGTAGATATGTTAGGGCATGGCTTTAGCTTTTGTTGACATCATCATCAAATCCTTTGAATAGTCTATCCCTGCAACACGCCTATTCATGAACTCAGTGAACCCTTTCACTTTGGCTTCAGAACGCACTACAGCACAGAGACTGCTCTCATCAAGATCACAAACAACCTTCTCATTGCTGCAGACTCTGGCTACATCATCATCCTCATTCTCATCATCCTCTCAGCAGCTTTTGACCTGTTTGTTCCTGTGGCAGCAGTAAGGGTGTACTAAGTTTTTTACAGGATAGCATGGAGTCCTATGAAAACCTTCTTTTTCACATTATATTGCTTTTCTGCCATTATTTTTGTTTCCTATTTACTCAAACTGGTTTCAAACATCTGTTTCGTCCCAGTGTCCCTGAACATAATTTCTTAAAGATACAAATGAAATGAAGTAAAATTATGTTCTGTTGTGTTCATTTTATCCAGATACAAAGAACACGCAGTGGGAGGACCCGCGTCTACAGAGTCCAGCCATCACAGGACCCGTGAGTTGTTTCCTCTTACTGCCCCACTTGTTTAGGGAGTCGCTACATACAAATGACAGCTTTTTCTCTTAACATAGCAGTTCTATCTGCCGTGCACTCTCATCAGCCCCGGCCCGTCTGTGCACAGCAGAGATAAATCACTTAGTTGTTGCATTTGTCACTTAACATGCTAACCTGGTGTCCTTCTGTGTACCACTTCAGACTTCACTCTCACTGGAAGGTCGCCACCATGTTGCGCTTGTGTTCACACATTTATATCAGGAAACCCAACGAGGAGACTGATAATTTTTGACTGTTTCTTGACTTCTGTGTTTTGTTTGTCTTTGCAGGCGGTTCCCTACTCCAGAGAATTCAAGCAGAAATATGACTACTTCAGAAAGAAATTAAAGAAACCGGTAAGACTTTCTATCCTGTGTCTCTAGTTTCTGTCTGTGCTACTCTTGCATAATGACACATTGACATTACTTTCTTCTAAAAACTGTCTTGTTTTAGCTGTTTCTATTATTATTATTTCCAACAAAACACATGTTACAGTTTTTACTTTTAACCATTTCAGGCTGACATCCCTAATCGATTTGAGATGAAGCTACACAGGAACAACATCTTTGAAGAGTCTTACCGTCGAATCATGTCACTAAAGAGGCCAGATGTTTTGAAGGCACGTCTATGGATCGAGTTTGAATCGGAGAAAGGATTAGACTACGGCGGTGTGGCCAGAGAGTGGTTTTTCCTCTTATCTAAGGAGATGTTCAATCCTTATTACGGCCTTTTCGAATACTCTGCCACGTAAGTGTCTGCTCGTTTGTGTGCGCCTCCTTTAAGAGCTGCTTTTGAGACTGAAGAAAGGCGTTGAACCCTTGAGAATTCAACAGGATCTGACACACCACTCAGGACATAGTGTTACACAAAGCTAGTCGTAAAGGAACCATTCTTTCTGTTCTGAGCCATGAAAACATCCATCTCTACTCATTTATTGCGTTAGCTGTTGAGGGGCAGTGCTGCCGTGTCACCCCCATGAGACTTGTGAAAGTTTCCTTTTACTTTGATTAGCTTTTCCTCTTATTCAAAAAGCCAACGTCGAACAAGGGTTTCCCACACACAATACGCATTAAGGTGGTCAAAGTGTCTTATGTTGTACCGTCATCAATATGTAATGACTTTGTTCTCACATATTTTTGACATGAGGTACCCAAAGAAAATAAATGGTGACATTTAAGGGCAAAGAATTGAAAATTTTAAATGGAAAAAGTAGTCTATAGATGTGGTTCAATGAAAAGCTAATAAAACTTTTAGAAATCACCTTAAAAGATGTCTGTCTCCACTCCACTGTTCCTATTTGTTTGTGTTTTTTGTTTTTTCTTTTCATTGCTTACCTAAATTACTTACTTTGTGCTGTGTATGCTTTTAAACGTCTACTCTTATGATATCGATATTACTGTCTAATCGAATACTTTTTTAAATCTGTGCTCATGTCTTTCCAGGGACAACTACACTCTCCAAATTAATCCCAACTCTGGCCTATGCAATGAGGATCACCTCTCCTATTTCAAGTTCATCGGGCGTGTTGCTGGAATGGCCGTGTTTCATGGAAAGCTGCTGGATGGTAGGCGACTTGATTGTAGAGGATTGCTTTGATATTGCAAAGTTGGCACAGAATTTTAGCTCGGTTAAAGCAGTTTGTCACTTGTGTTTTTAAACGTGTTGTAGAATGTAGAAAATAAAAGTGATGTTGATGATTATCATCATGTTTTGGGGGGTTTTTTGTGCCTCTTTTCAGGTTTTTTCATCCGACCATTCTATAAGATGATGCTAGGAAAACAGATCTCTCTTAAAGACATGGAGTCTGTGGTAAGGTTTCTTTTTGCACTACAGAGACAGTGACTTTGGATCCGTGAAATATTTATTCCTTGAACTTGCTTTACTAAAATAAATATATTTTTGCTTAGCTTTCTTTGGAACAGTTTCACATTGATGAAGTCAAACTCTTCTTTCTCACAAGGGAAGGCCAATGAATTCTTTAATTTTCTTTGTGTCTAATAGGACAGTGAGTACTACAACTCTCTGAAGTGGATTCTGGAGAATGATCCCACTGAACTGGACTTGAGGTTTTGCATTGATGAGGACAATTTTGGGCAGGTGTGCAGGCATCGAAGCAGTCACTTTTAATCAGTTAAAACCTCATTTTAATTTCAGTATACTAATGTTATTGCGTATCAGAAGAAAACTCAGCTTCTTCTTTTTTTTTTTTATCCTTCAGACCTACCAGGTTGACTTGAAGCCCAGTGGCTCAGACATGGTGGTCACCAATGACAACAAGAAGGAATACATAGAGTAAGTATTTTGATTTTCATGTCATCCGTTGACTCATATTTATAAACAAAATTGCAATCATCTGCTCATCTACAATAATATATGAATTTTCCCTCCGTCAGTCTGGTCATTCAGTGGAGATTTGTCAATCGGGTCCAGAAGCAGATGAACGCTTTCTTGGAGGTATTTATGTACAGCCATATGCTTACCACTCGAGGGCAATGTGGCCACTGATTTTTAGTTAGTTTACCTAAACCTTTGGGGTGGCTAAGAGCCTAAGAGGCAGGTCATCTACTAATCGAAAGGTTGGTGGTTCGATCGCTGGCTGCTCCAGTCTGCATGCCTAATATCCTTGGCCAAGATACTAACTCCAAGTATGAATGTGTGTGAATGTTAGCTAGAAAGCACTTACATAAACAAAGCATAGAAAAGTGCTTGTGTGAATGGTTGTTGTATAGAGCACTTTAAGTGCTCAGGTAACGTAGAAAAGTGCTATATAAGGACCATTTTACCATTACTTAGTTTAAGAGTTGAAATTAAATTCTTCTAAACCTGCTTACTTGTTATCATAATTCTTTTTGTTTAATTTTCAGGGCTTCACTGAGCTCATTCAAATAGATCTGATCAAGATCTTTGACGAAAACGAACTGGAGGTATGAATATCTTTCTAGTAAAGCTGAAAGAAAAGTTTAATTCATTAGCCAGTGGGTAAAATTAATTGTTTTTTAAATCAATATACTACTTCTGTGAGAATATTTTATCCTACTCTTAAGCTGCTTTGTCATCTTTACTGTCTTAAGTAACCTTGCTTGCTGGGAAACGTATATTAAACCACTTATTTAAGGCTATAGCTGAAAGATTCGTTAAAATTTCTGTTAAGGGTTTATTTTATGGTAAAATGTGGCACCGGGTGTAAATGCTGTCTTTTTCTTTTACCTCCGTCTCTCTGTAGCTGCTCATGTGTGGTCTGGGTGACGTTGACGTCAACGACTGGAGACAACACACCGTTTACAAGAATGGCTACTGTCCCAATCATCCCGTCATACAGTGGTTCTGGAAGGTATGCTCATTACTCAGTTACACAGTTCGAGACTCATAACTGGATGCAGCAGAACCATTTAAACTTTGTTAGTCTACGTGTTTCTGGACGTTTCATCATAAAAGCACGTTTCCCTCCATCTGGCCTGCGAGTGGAAGTTGCTGGCCTCGTTTTTGAAGATCAAAGTCTATTTGGAAGAACAGGCTTGTTTGCTCTGATGAAAGTGGTACCTGCCCCTCGTTATCATTTGTCTTGACTTGAGCGTTAACACACTCACACAGCAAACACACACCAGCCACAGAGACTGCTGTGTCGTGTCATCTGATTAAGGGCTTCGACCGCTTCAGTTTCATTTTGTGTCATCACTTTTTCCTTTAATTTTTTTATGTGTTCAAATGTACATTTATAATCTGCATATATTTGTAAGGACACTCGTTGACATAAACCTACCCTCACCGCTCGCCAATTAGTTAACAACTAGTTTAATAACTAACTGTTAACCCTAAAATGCAGTCCAGCAGTTCTTTGAAGTTCTTTGAAGGTCACAAAGTGAGACCGTCCATGTCCTCATGCCAGAGATCTAAAACTTCATCCCCACACAGACATGCGCAAAGGCAAGATTGGAAAACTATATGCAGAAACTTTCCTCAAATATAATTTTGTGTTGAGTTGATGGGAAAGCATTAATAAAGACAGTGTTATTTATTTATTTTTTGATTGAAAAATGTTGTTGACTTTTGGGAAATTGAAACGTTTCTCTCTCGTCAGGTTGTCCTGCTGATGGACGCTGAAAAAAGAATTCGACTCCTCCAGTTTGTCACTGGAACATCACGAGTGCCCATGAATGGTTTTGCTGAGCTTTATGGTACGTGTTTGGTGTTTGTGTGGTGTTTTCTACTTTTGTAGCAGTGTTAGCATATACTCGGCCAAAACAAGATGCAACAAGGTCACAAAAATCCTTTTCTAACAAATTGTGGTCCATTTACCACATTGAGTAAATGTAATTCCATACATAGCAAATCTTGACATCTCTTTCTAAGTTGTAAAAAGTCACATTGATTTGTTTAAAAGAAATCCTTTGTTTTAGATTTATTTGTACAGCTTTACTTGACCCAGTATTTCCATTTTAAACAAAAAACATATGTTTATGTAAAATGCAGTAAATATCCAAAGGCTTTCCTGCAGCCAAGGTCTTAAAGGGTTTAATTTGTCCTCGTGTGTGCATCAAGAGTGGAATCATAATTGTTTCTCCCGTTGTGCCAGGTTCTAATGGTCCTCAGCTGTTCACCATCGAGCAGTGGGGAACACCAGATAAGTTGCCAAGAGCTCACACATGGTATGTCACTGCTGCACACACTCACAGAACAACAAAGCCGAGAGTCTGCAGCTGTGCTAGCAGCTCTGTGAAACTGCACAGTGGTGCTTAGCAAAAAATCGTACATACTTTCAGTGGCATTCCCAGCAGGCACTTAAAGCTAAACTGACAGGAATCTCAGCTTGGCAGAGTTTTTGTCACATGCAAGGTAAAAGTGTGCAGCTGCTAAAGGTTGTTTACCATGTTATCTTTTTAAAATGTGGGAATGGTACCAGCTAGTGTGAAGACATTCATGTTTTTGCCCCCTGTTGACCAAATTAAACTCTGCAGTAATATTCTTGGTTTTGAGTTTGTCGGTCGTCCAGTCCAGTGTTCAGTGTGTGCGGTCTGTGTTCTTCTCTTTAGCATCATGGACTGAATTTGTAGTTTTTATTTTTTTTTGTAGCCACGCAGGAGAACGTATGAGCTAAATCGTACTTTTGAGCTTTTTTCTCAACTACAATGTAGCACTACTGCCACTGTTTTATATACTGCCATAGTATTTGAAGCCCTTTTGTATGTGAAAGGTTTACACAAGTCTTGTACAGAGGTTCACTGCATATTTGCAGTTCTTCCTATTATCTCATGTGACAGACAGATTGGTGGTGCATCAATGGTCATGTGGAGATTGAACTGGTCTGTCATGGTAAGAAGTGAAGCTGTTGATGTACTGGTCGATCTACGTTCTCAACCTTAACTATGATCGTGAGCTGTGGGGTAGGACTTTAATAATGAGACGGGGTTGGGTTTTCTCTGAATTACTGTAAGATCTTTAACTTACAGTAAAAAGTGCCTCCAGGCAACTATTTGGTGCGATATAAATGAAAATGACTCGAGTGATCACTGTGGATGATATGAAATTGCCACATACAGAACCAAAAAATGTAATTAATTAATTTATTTAAAATGTTACCTTATTTGTTTTACCTGTTTTTCTTTTCCAGTTTTAACCGCTTGGATCTACCCACCTATGAATCATTTGAAGACCTGAGAGAGAAGCTCCTGATGGCCGTCGAGAACGCGCAGGGCTTCGAGGGAGTCGACTAGAACGGCTCCCTCCAACCGCATCCAACCCGCCAACGATAAGACAAAATGAAACGGGGATGTCAAACCAGCTGCTGTAGCAGTTCTGTGCAAGCATGTTGTACTGTAATGCCTGACTGCGAGCCACCTCCACTGCACGGTGGTTCGAGACTGTACAGCGACTTGTCGAGCCAATATGCCTACGTCTTTATATCTTTTCGGTTTGGGTAGGTCCCTCCTTTTAAGGTGCTGGGGAAAGGAAGGGAGTGTCGCACTGTTTCGAATGCTGAATTCTGTTATCCACAGGCATGAGCAATGAATGACGGGAGCTGGCCCCTGATCCGCTGTTTCTCCCCCCTCTACCCTCGTCCTGTGAAAATCTACAGTGCTGGAAAACACCAATGCATTTCAATAGCTCCTTTATGTACACTATAGCACAGTATTTGCACCGTCTTCTACAGAGGGGTGCTTCGCATGGCCTTAATCTGGCTTCTACATGCACTATTTCTCTAAGAAACTGCAACGGCACTATGATCACAACTCTCTCAAATCCTTAGACCAACACCAGATTACCTTAGGAATGCTAGCCAATCACATTTCAGGAAATTGGCCACGCCCCTCCGTAGAGCCTTGTCTGCACTGTGTGATCAGAGATCACCATGCAGCCTTTTTTGTAGAATAAAGTTTTCTTTTTTTTCAGGCACTAATAATGATTCAAAGATAGGGGATGAGTTCCCAGAGATGGGAAAAAAATTTTCTCCTTTAAAAAACAAAAAACAAGCAACGTTTTGTCATCATGGAACATGTTTTCTTTTGAACATTTGGTATAACTCTTCCAGGAAAGTACTCTCAGTGTATTTGTACTGATGAACAATTGTTCTTTACTATATATGCCATGGTGTGTGAAGTGAAAATCTGGCTAGTCTGGGAAATGATGACTCCATATCATTTGTTACAGTGATAGCAAATGTGTTTAATAAAACTGTTTTTATTGTAGTGCTTTGAGAGCAGCATGAAACTGTATCTTGTGTTTGCTACGTAATAATTTGGAAGTGTAATTGATCTTGAAGTTGGGGAGGGAAAACTTAAAATTAAGGGGGGGGTAGTTTCTCTGAGACGTCACGATTACATTAATATTCTCATGCCTGTTGCTGTTCATAATGCTGTAAATTGTACTTGAGGGGAGATTTAAAAACAATTTTAAGTTCTTTCATGATTATATGAATTTATGTATGTATTACATTTAACAGAAGTATTACTGATCAACACTAAAATGAAGCTGTGCGTGTGTGCGCGCGTGGATGTTTGAGAGAAAAGCTGTGATCCCCACTGAATATAAAGCAGCACGTTTCTTACAAAGAAAAGAAGTGTTTTCTTTTTTTCTATCTTGTTTCTCTTTTTCTAACACTATTGAACCTAAAGGGCACTTTATAGATCACTCTGAGGTCATGTCGCCTGTTATGTCTCTTGTCATTTACTTGAATGTGATTTCCCCCTCCCCTCCTCTTATTCAAAGCACTCACTTGGTGCAATATGTGGTCTGTAAATCTGGGCTGCTGCTACAAAAAGTTGACAGAAATGAAGCTGAGCCTTCACGTCTTTTAATATTCTTTTATCTCTTCCTTTGTCCCCTTTCTCTACATTTCCCTCCCTTCTGTTTCTTCCAGTCTATGATCCCAACACTCAGACTGACTCAGTACAGTTTTGTTTTTGTTGTTTTTGTTGTTTTTTTTTGTTGTTTTTTTTTAAACAAATGAGGGTTAATATCATTTTGTTCACAGTTCGCTGACTTCTGCAACTCTTTGTGGTTCATTTAATTTCAGTCAAATAAAAATCAGACTTCTCACACACTGTGTCGTTTAATCATTCGAGATCCGACTTTCCTTAAAAACGAGGTGGAAGAGCCATGAAACGGACACTGTTTACTGTTTCAATAAAGCCCCTTTGGAGAAATCTGCTCAAGTGCATGAGCATCCTGTAAAGTTAGGATAAATCGTCAGCCAAAAACTTTTGGTTGCTTTCTATAGTTGTGCATATGCTTCTTATAAATATGAAAGGTTGGCATCGTATGACTTAAGTCCTCCATAACACCTGCACGACTCCCTTGAAAATGAAAGTTTGCTGAGCTTTTGTGCTTCAAAGTTGCAATTTGCATCAATAATGAATCAAAAACTGTAAAAATATAATAAATTACAATAGTAAGGATTATTCAGTGTAATTGGTACTTTGTCTAATCGTGCCATAACTGCAACTACATATTCCTCAAATTTTAAATGCCCAAATGTGCAGTGTGTGTAAAATTGATTGCCTTCCAGATTTGAGTTTTAAATAATGATTTCATTTATTAAGGAAAATGAGTTCTCTTAACCTAAAGTGGAAACAAATTAATGACATGAACACTTTACTGACATTTCTTTTTTTTTTCTTTTTTTTTTTTTGCAAAGCTGATTTAAATTTCACTCGCCACACCCAGGCCTGATTACTGCCAGACCTGCTCAATCATGAAATCATTTAAATAGAACCTGTCTGACAAAGTGAAGTAGAGTAAAAGACCTTGAAAAGCATCATGGCATGACCTAAAGGAACTGAAAAACAGTTCAGAAATCAAACCACTGGCTAAAGCGTTGGAACTGCTGCCATTGCTGATTAGGCATTTGTGTCAATCAACAGCTGAAGAGGTGTACCTAATGAAGGGGCTGGTGAGTGTATTTTTAACATGCATTCAGAGACTTTGTCTAACTTTATTACTGACTGATCGTTCATAGAAATTTGGGTGGATAAAAATGCACCTATATTTTTATTCCCTATCATTTGTTGACCTTCCTCAAAAATGACTGACCGTCTCTTAAAGTGTATTAGTTCTGCACTTCTGCCAACTTACTTCACTCACACAAGTTTTCAGAAATCTTTGTAATCCCAGATGGAGCGCTGCTGCTGCACCTTTCCCCCGCCTACATTCTTCAATTCTAACTATTTAAATTCAACTTCCAGGTATCTATGCTGCTGCTGCTTTTTTTTTTTTTTTTAAAACAGAAAATTTGTCTGCATTGACAAATATTTGAAAGTTACTACCATCTTTCTCTGTGTGTGCACGTGGGCGGTAAAGGGACCTCAGTTCATTCACACAGGCAATCTAAGAGTTATCAGCTTCAAGGACGAGCAAATAAAAGCCACCCTGCCAGTCCGGGGACATTTTATCAAGCCCTCCTACCCTCAATCTGGTCACAAACAAACCAAAAGCCAACTTTTCTCCTGTAGCTCCTCCTTATAAACGCTTTCACTCACTTAATAATAAATAAAAATCACAGGTGCTATTGAAACAGGTTTGTTTTGTTCCTGTAGGTACACGAACTTTTAATAGATTTGATTTCAGGCTAAACACTTGTTTCTGAGTGAAACACTAGACCCTTCATGTAAAGCTGTTTTCAGTGTCATACAGGCCTTTGTTTACCTGTCAAATTCATGCACGCTGTTATTCTCAGTTTGGTTAAATAAAAATGTATGAATTACATCTAATTACATGTAGGTTTTATATTTAACATTATAAACAAGTACTTTCTCCATTTGTCTGTTATCTTAATTAATTCAACCTCAGTTTCATTTTTGGTTTTAAAACAATTTCAAACTCCTCTCCACTTCAAGCATCCGTTTCAATATAATCTACATTTCTGGCCGTAGTACCAGGCATATCTATAACTCAACTATTGCAGCAAGTTACTTTTAGCTAACTCTTGTGACATTTGAAACTTGTGGGATTCGTGTGGTTTAGCCATTAACTGTTCATTCACCTGGCAGCTATTGCAGATTAAGTTGTGACCCTAGAACTGATGTTTTTGATCATGAATAAACTCTTAGGAACTTTGGTGTTTAAAATTTAGAACATGTGAAACGGCACATGGCATTATGAGTATTTTAGATTCCTACCTCCAACAAAAATAAGAAATTTCATTTCCACCAAACTGCTATCTGTTTGGGAGCAGCACCTGTCTTAAGTTTGTTGTTGCTGAGCTCACAGTGACTTTCAGTGAATCCTGATTAAGGCCCTGAACAGTTGTATTTAAAAAAAAAAAAAAAAAAGTCTCCCCTCCACCTTCTACCTCTGGTCAGGGTCGATCAATACTTCCCCCGTAGCTTATCACTAATGTGCAACTGGCTGTTTGTCCAAACTCTGCTCTGTCTACATAAAGACTTGGATGGGACAGCCCTGAACCCAAATGCACCACGGATCACTTCAACCTGCAGCTGCGGACGCTCTACTGGACTTAAAACTGGCATTAACAAAGCGACACTGGCATGAGCAGGAAGACCGAGAGTAGAAGAGTAACTGCAGGGAAAAGTGCAACTATTAAGTATAAATGAATCTGGAAAGACCTTTTGAAAATTAAGGTGAGTAGACATTTCCCTCCAATAGGTCTGAAGCTTAATGATTGAACGGTTTAAATTGTAAAGAGCTCGGGACCGTCCCCTGTACAGATTCAGCTCAGATGTGTTTAACACTAAAAGTAGACTGAAAACTCATTTAAGCTCATTTGGCATACAGCCTGACCCAGTCTTTAATTTCTTCATCTTAAAGACGTTAAGGCAAACTTGGTAATTGAGTCTCACATGGGTGTCTTTCTTTCTCCTTCACACACACAGCTGCAGTCATCCCTACAATCAGTTGGAGGGGGGGGAGAGCGACTAGACTGGACTTTGAACATGCTGAATAAGCCTAGAATATTTACATGACACTATGGCTTTTTTTTTTTTTTTTTTTTTTTTTTTTTTTTTTTTTTTTTGCTTCAACATCTGTTTTGGGTTTGGTTTTTTTGGCCAAGTATAAACTGCACAATTCACTTAATCTGGATTTTTCTTTCCTGATTTTGCTCTTTTCCCCCCTCTGTTTCACCAGGTCACCCATCAATCACTTTGCACCAACAGCGCCTCTGTCTGCAGAAAACCTTGTCCTCCAGAGCTGTGGAGTGTGACAATGGTGTTTGTTTCCTCTTCGTCAAACGCCATTATCACACTAAATAGCTACAGTGTGAAAAGCCCCTCGACGTACCCCTTCACTTTTGGGTTTAAGTGTTGTGTTTGTGGTGTGTGGGTTTTCTTTTTTTCTTTTTCTAAATTTTAATCCTCTTATTAAATCTGTTGTACAAACTGTAAAGCAAGACTGTATATCAGCTGTGCCAATGACTCTGTGCACACTACACCAGAGCAGGAGATGGAAATAGACATTTGGTGTGTTTATGCATCATATGTGATGCTGAGCCTCTGAGTGTGACCCACTTTCTTTTTGGATTCAAGGTGCTAATTTGCTGCTGGAGACCTTAAAACAGACCTTGGTTTACTACTACTGATGCCAGCTTTGTAAATGTAAAGCTTATTGCACATTTGTCTCTGTTTACCATAAATAAAGTGCTTTTGATCTGTTGCTGACAGATGTTCACATTTCACGGATGCCTTCAAGACCAAGCGGTGAACAAACACACGCAGGAATTTGTATTCCTTCTAGTAATGTTGACTCAACATCTTTCACCTGTCCTACCACGCATATGTGAAAGAAATTAAACATTTGCGACCTGCGTGCCATGCCAGCAATGTGGGTCAGGGTCTGAAAGGTAGACGTGAGGAGTGGTCAGAGGCATAATGTATAAAGACTGTTTTAGACTGCAGCTGAATAGCTGGAATATTCCTGGGGTCGTAAAGCCTCTCGATGTCAGATGAATGTGGTATTATAGGGTTCACTCTACGTGCCTTTCCCTATACATGCACTGAATGTGGGTAGCTGGAGGACTTTTACACCACTAAAGCCGAACTTAGAAATGCTGAGAGATGCTCACAACGGCTCACACTTCTACATACATTCAAGTGATACATCAACTTTATGGGTAAAAATGTCTTTGTTTTGTGTCCAGAGTAGGATCATGATGTCATTCTAAATCAGTTACATGAACAAATATAATGTAACATTAAACTGGATACATGTTCATCAATTATTTGCCAGTTTGCAAAGCGAACACACGCACAAAACAAACCCACACCCATTCATACAACCTAACTTAAAGACATTTCCTCTAATCAATCAATAAAAAGTCCATTAATTTAATGAACTAATAGTTTGAAAATATCCCAGGAGTAGAAAAACAAGAAGAAATCGTTCCTCGCTCATCAGTTCATCAACAGTCTCGTCAGCCCCAGCTTGTGCTACATTTGTTACCTTTAAAAGATCTCCTAAAATCTAAAAAGTTTATAGAAACTGTCCACCAAACTCTGCAGTATTCAGTCCAACGTGAATCACGCGAATCACTAAAAAAAGAAAAGGTAACAGATTCAATTCATAATCAAATCCTTAGTCCAGTATTCTCCTCCTGTTATGACTTCCCCTTAACTACTGGCCCAAATGTTTTCTTCTTGGGTGGAGTGGAGCTCTGGGGTTTGGGTTTTGGAGCAGACGCTGGCTTTTTGGCTTTGGGCTGCAGGGATTTGAGACCTAGCATCTCACAGTACACATTACACTGATGCAAGGCCTTAAACTGGTCTATGAAGGAGGTGCCACAGTTTCCTTTGAATCCCTTGTATCTACAAAGAAAATAAATAACATGAAGAGATCAGTTAGTGCAAATTCACAGTTTGCACGTAGAGTATCTTTGGTCTCAAAAAAATGTACATACTCACCCTTTCTTACAGGTGGCTATTCCCACATCAGTAAGCTTCATGCCAACTCCTGAAAAGCAACAAATCACATAGGTGTTTAGATTTCTAACCTGCAAAGAAATAGTTCCCACAAAAAACATATTTTTAAAAATTTTATTTTAATTGTTTCCCTGACCTTGCATGTCAGTAACCAGCAGGTTGCCGTCGGTTTTTTGGTAAACCCAATGCTGGAAAGCACAGCATTTCTGTCCTGCCTCTGAATCACGCCTCATCAGGTTGATCTCTTTGCCATCCTTGACTGAATATTTAACAAAGTTCCCGATTAGCTCCTCTTCCAGTGTGGCGTAGGGGATGTCATTCGATGGACGGTGAATCAGGTAGATGGGAATTATCCTGGTGAATGCCCCAAAAAAAGTGTCTCCAGTTAAAAGCGAATTAATGTAGTGAAGAAATTATAACGAGCTTATCAAACGTGTCACTCACTCTGGGATGTCTCCGAAGGCTTCAGTGGACTGAGCAGCAGAAGTGTAAGCTTTGATGTACTCTCTTGCTGTGTTCTGGACCTGGCATTCCTGCAGACCATTAAAAATAAATAAAATAATAAAATGAAACAGAATGAAGTGAACTGAATCAATTGGTGAGAATTTTATCTTTTAATCCAACTTTTAACACACATACAAAGAAAAAAATTGCAGTATGGTCTGTAGAACAGCATACTGTCTATTACAGACACTTTGGAGTTGTAAAATAAGAATACTGTCATTATGATGCATGTAGTTGAAGATAAAAGTAAAACTTCCTTTGTAGTCTGGTAAAAGAGCACTTTTGATCTTTCCTTTATGGCTTATAGATGTTATAAAAGTGTGCTGTTTAACTTTCGTTAAGGCTTAAAGTTTACAATATTGAGAGAATGGCCACTTTGAGTGACAGGTATGTGCTAAATACGCCATTAGCTGTCAAATACTGTGGTGTACTGGGGCTTAACTGCAGTTAAAGCTGGCCCAAGAGGTCCGTTTTGCAGTGTTTGGTGATTGAAACTCAAGTGTGGTCAATCAGCTTAAAACAATTGTTTTAAGCTGCTAGACCACACACCAGCACATTTAAATGTGCTAGTGCTACCTAGCATGTCTCCCTCACAGTCAAGAGTCACTTCAGTCTCCAAAACAAAAAATGATAGCAACAACCATAAAGCTAATCATATATAGACTGTGTATAAAATGTAACTGAGTTCCTGTTATGAAGATTCACCCTGAGCTTTAACACTGTCACTACCTTACTGTTTTGAAACTGGACACAATTAGTCCAAATTAGGTTTTGCAGTCAGATATCTAACGATAACTAACTTGGCCACCATAGTGGACGTGTGACAGTGTAGAGTCACATCACTAAGGCCCCAGCCACACTTAAGAATGGTCTAAAAGCATAGGGGAACCGCGGGTCATTAGGGAAAAACAGGTATGCTCCAACCAGCTGGTGAGTGGTTGCTCAGATTTATAGCCCCAGTAACAAAGGCTTAGAGATTAGTCGGTGAGCTCCTAACAACCACAGCTGCTAGAGAGAAAATGTGTTCCCCAGTCAGTTGACAGAAACCTTCTTTTGACTGATTCGATCGCTGGCTGATTGCTACGGTTCTAACATGATAACATGGAAGATGCTAACATGTCTGCAAACATGCCAACTGCAGCACTGAGACGCAACTTTTACTTTGATTCTGGTTCATGTTGTACTTTCTCAAGGTTTGCCACTGCATGGCTAGAGCTTAGCAAGTGTTTGCAGACAAGTCAGTGTCTTCCATGCAAACTACAGGTGACTGCACCAATATGCTAACAACCAAAGCAATCACAAGGAGGTTTTTGGTGCAGTGCCATCTTTCCAACAGCCACCAACCCCTCCCCATGCACCCTCTCTAATGAGGTGCAATTACCTTAAAATATGATCTGCTTTGTCCTCTTTTTTGACTCTAATGGAGACCGTAATTTCCAAAATTAGCCTCATGTTTTACTTTGTAAAATTAAAAATTAAAAGTAAATTGAAAGTAAAATTGAAACTAGTGAAGAGGCTAGATATCATCAGGAGAGTTAGCGAGGGCGTAGTGAGCTGAGGGCTGTTTTCCTACAGTCTTCTATAATCTCATAATTACTCCTTGAGCCATGAAGAATTACTACACACTAATTGTGATATTCGTACCTCCACAGCCAAGGTGAAGTTCTTCTGAACAAGCTCGTCATTGTTCTTGGTCCCATAGCTGATAGCATTGTGCACTTTGAGCACACAGGAGTGACCTGGCAGTAACAGGGGTATCTGACCCGCATGCAGCTTGGTCCGGAAAGCCCGCCGATGCATGCCCTCCCCAAAGTGTTCCTTCTCGGTGATCATACTGATAGGATGGCTGTCTCCAAAGTATTGATCGGATAAGAAATCGTCTTTGAACAAGAGTCTGGAGAAATGGGCGTCCTCTTCTTCACTACTAACCTCAACAGGGTCAGCTGGGGAGGAAAAAAATATAGACACAATATTACATCTAGGGTCTTCTTTTTAAAGCTCAGCTGTATAAAGTAACATGCTCCTAAATCTTAACTCACATGAAATGGTTTTTGGAGCCAGGGGGATGACAACCTCACTGAGCACTGTGAAATAACAGGGAAAATAAAACATGTAGTTTTCATTTATATACATCATGTAAACATTTTAAACATTTTCACTTTCAAAAATGAGCTAAATTTTTTTTTGTTACCTTCATATGTGAGCAGGTAGTCCAAGCTGACTGAGCCATGTAAGCTGCTGAGCTGGCAGAGGTACTTGCCCAGATCTTTGTGAGAAGCATTGCTGATGGTCAGGGTCACTCTGCTCTCATCCCCTGCACTTCAGACAAAGGGACAGTGTTACTCAGTAGAAGAAAACAGACACGCCTTGTGGGTTGCAAAGCAGCTTGCAGATACAAAGCAGCTGCAGGGAAGCTAAACCAGCTCGGTAGGACATTATTATTGCTAAAAATGACATAAAAGTCATATGAATTACCTTCTTTTCATCTCAGCCAGGACAGTACCCTCTCTGCTCCAGGTCACAGTGTAGGCCGAGGTTACAGCAGCAAACTGACACCACAGGCACAGACTCTGGGGGTCACCACTCACGGGCACTGCCTGTATAGGCTTCACCACCTTGGGCTCTGCAGATATTATGATAGGCTTTAATAATGCCATGTGAACTATGTCTTTCCATGCAGAGGACTAGCTGTTTAATCAATTCCCGTACCTTCCTTGGGTGGAATCCTCTGTTTGACCACTTCACTGTACGCCTTCTTACGAGTTCCTCCAACATCAGTCTTGAGCTCAGCTTCCTTTCCTTTTGCTGACACATCTGACTTTGGTAGTTTAGACTCCAAAATGCTCACAATCTTCCCAAACTTATCCTCTGACAGACGTCGCCTTTTAACCACATCATCATTCAGAGGACTTGTAAAGTTCTTTGGCTGGTGGCCCTTATCGTCTGTGGGATGTGGAGGTTGTTCTCCCTCTGACGCTTTAGCCTCCGATTGCTGCTGGGACTTTATTTCGGCTACATCTGGCTGTTCGCTTTCCTTTTGAGCTTTGCCAGCTTTGGCACCCAACTTAGATTCGAACAGCTCGATTCTTCCTTTTGCAGTCTTTGATTTTGCTCCATTCTCCACTTCAGCCAGTGGCTCCCCTGGCGCTGTATTCTGACCATGTTTCTTTTTCTTCTTGCCGTGTGGCTTGCTTGTTGCCTTCTCGGTTACACCTGTCTCAATAACCAATGTAGCCTCCTTGGCCTCAAGTCCAGATTGACTGTTCTCACTGCTATGATTTTCTCCAATAGTAGGGTGAGTTTCTTGCTGGTTGGAGGTCTGCTGAGCAGAAACACGGTGACATTTGCTTTCCTGTTTTTTGGAAGGTTGGGTGAAATGATGATGACCGGCCGATTTATCCTTTTTGGATCGTGTTTTTCCCTCTGAGGTGTTCTTGTGGGTTTTGTGAGGCATCTTTTCAGTCTTTTTATGAGTCAGATCAGTCTTCTCCGATTTAATAGCTTTGGGTTTTACGGGCTTGGAGACAAATGGATCATAAATATCTAAAGTGATGCATGCAATGTGTTTCTCTTTTGAAATGAAGAGATTTTCAGCGTGGATAGGGATGAAGTTTTCTAGTTCCCTATTGAAGTCATCAATCTCCTCAAATATTGTCTTTCTAGAAAAGAAAGAGTCTATAGTGTCACTAGTTTTCAAGTCTTGTAGTCCTTCTGGTGAAGATCTCTCAGCAGTCTTTGTTGTATTCTGCTTTTCATGAATCAACTCCTCACCGCCTTCCAGAGACGTTTTGTTAGTAATTCCATCCGGGGTTGGCAAGACAGCACTCTGTCTTACTTGGTTGCAACTGTTGTTATTGAGAGAGCCTTTCAAACAAATCTGATCACCTTCCACACTGCTGCTTGTCCTACAGTTGAGGGAAGGGCCAATACTGACTGGAGCTAAGGGCATAATAAATGTGGGACTGTCCCTCTGCGCCTCCACCTGACGTGCTCTATCAAGGTCTGGCAACGTGCCAATAGACACGCAGTTGTCCGCATTAAAATGCAGGCCAGGTTGTGTGTCTCCACCTGGCACGTTTGAGTTTGTCAGAGCGTCCGCGGTGAGGACACTAAAATCAGTTATTGATTTGTTTTCATCCCTATTAACTTCAGATCGCCCACAGCTCAGTTTAGCTTCTGGCTCGGCCACTGAGCCCAGCTGGACAAGCCTGTGATCATCTGTCACTTCACACAGTCTATCTCCAACGGGCTGATAGAGAAAAGGACAAAGAACAACAAAGTGTTAAACTGAGAATTAAAAAAAGTTCTCTTTCAGTTTCCTTTATGGCTGCACATAGACAAACACAGAACACTGTAACAGTGCTGTTAATATACTGCCTTAGGGTTCAGTATCAGGCAATTACACTAAAGACTGATCAGATATTTGTTATTTTAGCACGTACCTTTCTATAGAGCCAACAATCAGACGTTTATAAAACACCATGCTTCTATACCCAATCCACCAGTCCATATGTCCTGCATGCAACTGGAACCCTGACTGTCAGTGTTAAAGACTGTACCTCCAGCTGCGATTGCACCTCTAAGTCAACCAAAATCAGTCTCCTGGCCCCAAGAACCTGTCAGGGTCCTGATCGTGGCTTTTTAAAGGAGATGTGGTGGAAATGGGTGTGTCAAAGGGTGCGTACAAATAGAGAGAGGGCAATGGAGGGTCGTGTTTCAGTTTTCAGCTGTGCTCTCCTCTCACCCTGACACGCCAAGGATGCATGCTATTATCACTGGACTCTCAGCTATTATTAGGTGCCATTTCTGTCAATCCAAAGTTTTCCTCTTAGGCACTCATTTTTCCCTCAGCACCCACAGCTGTCAGTCTTTGAGGTTGGGAGCCAAACGACTTATCCAATCAAGGCTGTGGGTGCAAGGACTTGGTTGCAAACTGAATGGCTCCAATCCAAAGCAAGCCGACAATGCTCGCGAGCCTGGTGTGTGGTGACATACGTGGATTTTATATTCAGCGCAACTCATGACTGGCTTAGTGATGTTAGAGGTATGACAACGCCGACAAGGACAAGAGCAGGAATGTTTTTTAACTTTGTGCCTGTGTTTCTAAAGGGCATGACTGATTTGTCTGCTGGCCAACGATGCTGTTGGCCATCATGCAAACAGACAGACTGGAAAGAGTTGCACACATCCCCCAAGCACGACTGCAAAATATTCTGTAATAGTTCATGTTTTCACTTCATGCTGATCACAAACTTTTACCTCTCAAGTGTTCAAAGATCTATCATCTTACCTCCTTGGTTATTAAATCTGTAGGAGGGTCCAAATCTGTATCTTCTATTATACTCAGTACGACTGGGGTTTTTTCATCGATGATGAAACGTTCTGTGTCCTGGGACTCTGCACATTCATCAAACGGAGAGAGGTCCAGATCAGCAGAAGTAGATCCAGGCATCAGTGTAACCACAGTTGCATCTGCTGTGTTTTCTCCTGAAGAGGCCACCGTTGTACCAGGTGCACCTCTGGATGGGGAGCACTTGTCTCCCTGTGTGGTGGGTGTTGGATTGCAGAAGGATTCAGCCCCCTCTGTGTGATGGGGTTCAAGTCCTGTAGAGTCGAGGCACAAAGAGAGACAGCCTTGCCCAGAGTGGATGGAGCTCTCTGAGATGTTTTGTGCACTTAGAGGTTGATCCTGCACGCCCATTTGTGCCTTAGCTGTTGTTTCTAGATTGTGTCCTTCTTTCACAGTCTCTGCTTCTGTATGAGTATTTACCTCTGATAGAGCCTGTGTCAATGCATCTATTTCAGCCCCTATTTCTGAAAAGGCTGATGTGAAGTCCTCAGATGGAGCTACAATGATCCCAGTCCAATCTGAGAGTGCACTTGCCCAGCTGTCTACTGATGACCACCTCTCAATTGGTGGCCCCCAACCTTTGGTGTCATCGCCCGTCCAGCCAATCCCCTTGCTACCTTCAGGGTTGTAATGTGAAACCTGTGTCTCTCTTGGGGAACACGACAAGTGACTGGCAGGAGAGAGAGCTTCTTGGATCACAGAGTGATGCAAAACATCCCGATCTTCTGTATCATCACCAGCCAGATACTGATGTGCGTCCTGCCAGACCTCCATAGGGCTGTTGCCGCGCTGCGGGGTTGCTCCAGTGACCTCTGCTTCTCCTTCTCTCTCATCATTTAGAAACATAAAGTATTCCTCACAAGCATCTACAGCAGGTGTTCTTAGCCCCAAGTGTTCACTCACATCTGGCTCATTATTCTCTGTGGATTGTTCCTCACAAGAGCTGTGATGACATCCTGTCACGTCTGATGAATCACACATCAGTACATGTTTATCGCAGTCACGGTTCACTTGTTCCACACTTGTTTGTGATAATGGCTGGTATTCAGAACATTTAATCTCACCGGGAGCTATACTTGGCCTTACAATGAAGTCCTGCGTGTCACTTTCAAAGATATAAAGATCTGACAAAGGCGCTACAGCCATATCGCTATCTGAACTGTCTGACTGAGGTGATAACGACCTAAATAATGGAGGTTTGTTTTCAGAGCTGAAATTGGGACTGGAGTAGGGGACAGTGACAGACTGCTCCATCAAACCTTCAAGTGTGAGTGACACAGCTCCAAAAGATTCAGGTGGAGTATGTCCTTCCATGAGAAGAGATGAAGCAGATTCAGACTGAGGTAAAATGAGGTCCTGACAGAGTTGACGTATTAGAGGTGATTTCCTTCCTGACTGGCTCAAACAGCGCTGAACCCTGGAATTGTTATCCGTTGGTGGAGCCTCTGAGGAAAGCGAAAACTGCTCTGATACATTTTGGATGGACGATAAAGACTTTAGGCTGTGTGGGTCTGCAGAAACATGTGGATGTGTGGATTTATCAGTGGTGTCTGAAAGACAGTGCACAGTCTCCGTTCCAGACAGCTTGTCTACTGAGGGGCTGTGCATAACCGAGTCAAAATCCACAGTCTGACTGTCTGTCAGAGCCGGCTGACTTTGGCTGTCTGCGCAAGGAAGTGACGCGTCCATGGGGACTTCTAGTCGAGCGTCTCGGGGAGGTTGTCAAAAAAACTGACAGCAACATGAGGCCGACAAAGTTTTGTGTACAGTGACAGATTTGTTGCACCTTCTGTCATTATTCCATCCCAGAGTACATTTGGATCCTTGTTTATCTAATTCAATATCTGCAAAGTGACACACAAGGTTAGCATAAAATTCAAATAAATAAACAGTTAAAATGCAAAGATGTGAAAGACAATCTCTGGCTTGAGTCTTAAGTTTGAATTTACTTCCCTGAAGTATCTGAAGCAAAAGCTACTATCTCCTTTCAGCTGTCAGTTTGCATTTTGCTTATCTAAGCAGCAGGAGATGGTTCATTCAGAGGCATGTTGCATCTATTTCAAGGACGTTTAAGACACACTTGACATATCTTATCAACGGGAAGCCTTCCTGCCATTACTTCTTTGCTGATAAAGAAGTCTGCCTCGTGATGCTTTTCTTGTTGCCAGTGGAAGATTGTAACCTCTAAAGTCTATTTTCTTGAATAGTCAAGTGGTGAAATGTGCATTGACTACATTATCAATATACTATTTATTTGACGAACCAAAAGGTGCAAAGTTGGGATTCTTTGTGAAAACAAAAGAAGTTAATTAAAAATGTAATGATTGTTGCTAACCTGATACCTGATGTTCATGAAGCGACAGGGAAGGTACCATCTCTGGTCTGTATCTATTATCATTATTGCTATAGTATAGTTAGTTAAGCCCCTTCACATTCATCTTAATTTCAATTTCAGTTGTACAGCAATACCTCACTGTTATTTTTCAGACTACAGCAGCAATTATTTGGTGTCTCTACGTGACTTTAGCATCGTTAAAATGCCATTGCAGACAATCCGACACACGTGCAGCGGGCATTATATGAAGTGTTGATGGTGGAGACTTTAAATCATGCACACTGATATACAAGATTTCTGGAGGGGAGGTAGTGGCACAGACACTGGAAAAATACCAGAACATCTTTACCCGTGACCTGCATTTGTCACATTCATTCCTGCTGCACGGAAGGACACGTCGCACAGCCCTCCACCTCAGATGTTTACTATGAAATTCAAATCCTACCTACTCTGAGTTTATTGACAAACTTATATTTGAAACTGATTTCACAATGATTTTAGACAGAAAAAAAAATCAATGTAAAAAAAACACCAATATTATTTTTCTGTATCACAATAAAGCCAGTTAATTTGATGAATGACCTTAATACCAACCAAAGTAAATTGAATTTTTTCTTGTGTCATGTCGTGCATTTCTTAACCCCATATTGAGACTTTGTTAAGATATGACAGCACATTTCACTCTTGCACATGCAATTCAAAGCAGTTTTGGTGGCAGGATTGAAACGCGTAATGTAAATGTGTTTGTGTTTGAATTCTTCTTGTGGATCTTTCAAAATAAAACCAACCTCAGCCAAATAACCTCCCCAAGTGTGCTGCATCTATTTTCAATTTTTTGCCTGAAAAGCTTTTGAACAAAGTTTTGATAATATCAGCACAGGCTGCCTGATAATGTAAGAGTTTCCTGACAGTCACACATTAAAAATGAGAGGGAGATGAAAACCGAAATAATATAATGATAATAATAATAAATAACCAAGCGTGTCTTGTGTATCATGTAGCACAGCGGAGTTTATGCGCCCACATATCCACATGAAGTGTGACTGTCCACGTTTACCATTCCAAAGAAAGCCACAAACAAATGTCTAACAAGTCATGACACAAGTGAATCATAAAGGATAAAAGTATAACTATTACTCAAGGCATTAAAACAGTTGTCTATCTGGTGAGGTGGGGGGGATTTCCAGCCATGCAAGTAGTACGTACCCTTTTGATAGCCGTATGGTTGAGAATATAGACCTATGATGTAGGACTTCAGTACAAGCATAGGCAGAGCTGGTGGTCTCGGGGTGTGAGTCTATTTTTAAATGTTGTCTCCCCACAAGTACAAAGTCGGTTACCTGATATAGTGGACATGTGCCGATCTAACACCCGATATCTATATTTACAGGCCGTTTCAATGATGGCCTACTTTACAGACTGAAGACTTGAGTTGCGGTTGTTTAATTGTCTGTTTGGTTTCTTGTTCAAATCATTTTTATCCTCAATTGTAGATTCTGATTGCAGGAAAAAAAAATCTTAAAATCTTGTTTGTTTCTGTCCCATCCCCAATAACCCCAGTTTACAGCGGTATTTAAATAACAACAGATATTACACATATAATAAAATACAGCATATACTATTTCAGTTATTTTCATGTAATTAAAGTTCCTGTCTGATTAAACTGTGCTAGCGGCACACCTTTAACAATGAGGGCTATTTTCCTTGAGAAATTAATACCCCTTCAACTACTCTGGCAAAGCAACAATGCCCTGTTGTCAGTGGTGAAGAGTTCTGGGAAACGAAGCAAATTATCTTTTGAGATGTGGATTCAGAGAGTGATCGTCTTATAGTGCTATACAATACTCATCGTATGCTAAATGTGAAGAAAGAATCTGAAGACCAATGAGTCATTTGGTTACTTCAGGACAGTGATGTCAAATTCATTTTAAATCATGGACCACTTTGTTCTTAGGTGGGCCGGACTGATGAAACTACTTTTTCTATCAGCTCAAAGAAGTTTAACTACTCATTTACTCTCAAATATATCTTTATATCGGAAAAAAGAAATTCAAAATGTACACTTCATCTCAGTTTTTCTGCACAAAATGAAATGCTTATGGAGAAATTAGATAGTTACAAGTTTTAGGGCTGAAAATTGTAAGAAATAAATGTGTAAAACTGGAGAATATTTCTGTTCATTCATTGCCCGGGATGTCCTCTAATTATAAAACTGAAAGTATTTGTGAATTACAATGAAAAATGAAAGGATTATTTTTTCACTGTTGGCCCATTATGAACAAAACAAACCAAAACAGACATTCCAATAGTAGATGGTGAAAAAACAGGAAGTTAACTGTTATTTATTATTATCTATTACTTCATTACTTTGGTGTAGCATGAATGGTCATAATGGAGCTCTTTATCAGCAGGGAAAACTGTAAAATATCTTCTCTCTTAGCTAATCTTTCCCATGTTCCTGTCTTTAAGGGATGGACAGATTTATAACTAAGTGATTCAAGGCTGTTGCATCATCCTCCCTGGAACAGGTGAGAGGACGGGAACGGATCATTTTACCGCTTTAAAATCAGCACATTGTAAATAGTAGTTTAGGAGCCAGCACTGTCCAATAAAACAGCAATACATCAAAACTAAGAGAAAAAAATATCAGTGTAACAGATTTTCTATGAGTATTTTGGTTTAATCCTTTCAAACTCTAAAACAACAACAGCTTTGACAAAGCACTGCATCATAATTGTTTGTTGCGCATGCAAATCAGTGACACGTTTCCTGAATGACTGGATGAGGACACAAACCATTGAAACCGTGTCATATCATTTTACTCATTTGTGCCATTATGTAACGCTCGCGTCCTCACAGCTGTTGCTTTCCTGTCGGGGGCTTTGAAAATCTACCAAGCAACACAGGGAATATTAATGGACATTTAGTGTGTATCTGTTTGTCTTCGCTGCGTTTGTTTTTACTTAAATTTTCATTCTTCTGTTGGGATCTTCTGTTATTTTACTTTAGAAAAAAGATCTGAGGCCGGATTTGGTATTTTGTGGTAACATTTTAGATTTAGAAAATGAAATCACAGTCCAAACACATGCATGGAGTTAGGCTGTAGGTGTGAATGTGTTGTTGAGTATATGCCAGCATGCGCCTTGCCTTTTGTCCATTGGCAGTTGGAATAAGTTTTACCTCCCCTGAATTGTATAGATGGAAAAATTATTGATTTAATGAATCTGAACTTGTTATAATGTAACTGTTAAAGGATATGCATTTTTTCTGCCATAGATTCACAGGGTGCTGTGGCTGTCATGATCCTGGCCTAGGTCTGTTTCTGGGTCTTGTGGTTGAATCCTTTGTTATATTTTCTTCTTTTGGAGTCTTAGTTTGCCTTTTGAGTCTTCATCTCCCTTATGATAAGTACATATATGTGATGGTGTTTCTCCGTTTACTTATAATACTTATTTCTAGTTTTAATTTGGGGATTTCTTCAGTGTCTTGGGTTTAGTTTACTTTTTCCCTTTCCAGGGGAAGCCATGTCTGCTTTCCCAGGTTGCCCTTCTTTGTGCGTCTCTTAACTTCCCCACATTTCTCCAGCCAGTTGTGGATTTAGTCTATTCTCCTAACGGACTTTGTTGGAGTTTGTTTTGTTTTTGGTTTAGTTTCCATCCATCTGTATTTGGCTCCAAAACTCTGCATTTCACGATGGCGGCAGGCTTGATCGGTACCAAGTGGACCGACGTACACATTTCTGGGTGTTCACTTTAACAATAAACTGGACTGGTCAAAACAAGAAGGGCCAAAGTCAGCTCCATTTACTGGGCAGGCTGAAGTCTTTTAGGATGTGCAGAACATTACAAAGGACCTTTTATGACACTGTGATGGCTTCTGCTATCTTTTATACGGTTCTCTGCTGGGGAGGTGGAACCACAGAGAGGGATAGGAAATGGTTTAATAGACTAGTAAAGAGGGCTAGCTCTGTTCTGGACAGTCCCCTAGAGCCCATAGAGCAGAGGGTGAGAGGAAGATGTTAGTCAACCTAAGGTCCATGTTCCAATTTCTTCGTTCTGTTGGTTGGATAGAGTTTTATTTGTTACACAAAAACACAATCGTAAAGTATTTTTGCAGCATTACAAACCTTAAAACTATTTTTTAAAAGCATTTGGCAGACAAGTTGCTCCACCACGAGCATGTCATTGGGACATGGCCCCATGGAGTCGTGTAGTCATGGAGAGAAAAGTATCATCTTACCAAAGCAAGATGTATTTTTACACCATGTTGTTACACCAACTTGTTCAGCCCGGCATGTGCTCCCTCTCTCTTTCTCTCTCCCAGAACTTCTAGGGCAGTATGGCGGGGGTGAGAATGGTCCCGCACATGAAAGAAGTGTGCGTCACAGCCGTGTTTTGTTTTTGCGTGTACGTGAGAGCGTCAGCTAAAGGATGATGTTCCATAACCAATTAAGGCGAGGTCACCAAAACATTATTTACATAATGACACACTAAATGCTGCAGCTGGAAAACTTGTCTAAAATTTGAGTGATACAGATTTTTTTGTCAAACATGAGCTAAATAGATCTATTATTAAGAGTTTTTAAACCACTTGACAACATTTTACAAAAGCAGAGACTACTCAAGTAAAAATGTAATGTGTGTCTTTGTGTATGTGGCAGAGAAAAGCAACACAATGGAGAAAACAATGATTTTCTTTAAGGCTGCTCACCAAACATTTTGCATCTTGATAGAACCAAACTTGTCGTAACTTTAAGTGCTTTCATGGAAACGTAGCCGTGTGTTTTGCGTCACCAAACATTTAAAACCTTTTGCCGTGATCTCGTCAATCAGTTTCACTTTAAGATGAGTCACTGACATGGAAAGTGAAGTGAAAACATGGTCTAATTCAAACGTATTGTCTTGATCAGAAAAGTTAATGGTAGGGAAATGATGGTGGGGTGAGCTATGAGTCAGTTGCAAGAAAAGCAGAAAAGCACTTAGACACTCAAGAAGAGTGTTCGATGTATTTTTCTGTAATTTCAGTAAAAGAAAAAGGCATATATATATATATTTGACAACCACAAATGATGTAGTAGTTGTTTTAGGTATATAACTATAGTCACAACCACATCCATCTGTACCTTGCTTACAGGCTGGCTATGTACAGTCAGAGCTTGGTTTTCTTAAAGGGCTAATGGGCTTGAATACCTACATTACTATGCAACAGTCCTGAGCCATTGCTCATTTCTTTATATTTTGCTTCCAAGGCCAGACTATCATGAGCACTAGTTCTCCAGGCTTTCAAAGTCTTTCAAAACCTTTCTTTATACATTGGCAACTTTTTCTCTCATTTTCAGTGCACTGGTGTTGAAATGACTACTCATTTTCTCATTTTTTAAGTTTTCTTCTTTTTTTTTTCTCCTGCTAGAAAAAAACTTTGCTCTTCACGTTGACCTATGAATCACTCAAGCATAAAAAAGCGATCGACCTCAAGGGATGAACCAGTGTTGTGTCTACACATAGCTTAGCAAACAACCAATTTTAAATTATATCTTCAAACATTTTGATATTGGCAGCCTGTTACAAAGAACATGATTTTTTTAACCCAGTTTCCTCCATTAAATCTATGAAAAACACCAAAGATAATAGTTTGTTTTGCAACAAAGGGATTCCCAAAGAGCGTGCGTTCTTTGAAAATTTGAGGAAACCGGACAAAAGAAGAAGTGGCAGCCCAACTATCTACAACAAATGAACAATGTCTGAAAGTCATGCACTTAAGAAATAGGAAACAAAGACTTGACACAAGGTCTGAGACATACATTTGGTCCTTCAGCTGATCTATCTACTGTTTGCCAAAAAAATGGTCTCAGTAGACGGGTAGCTGTCAAAAAGAAGGGTAAACAGGGAGAAATGGTTAAGGTATCCCAAATTACAAAAGATCTGGACTGAAAATCAATAGGAACAGGTGTAATGGAGTGATGAATCCAAATTTGAAAGTTTTGGTTCAAATCATTGTCAATATGTACAGAGAAGACAGGAAGACCAGTGAGTATCTACAGCCATAAACACAGTGCTGTCTCTGTCATGGTTTGTGATTTCAGTCAATCAGTGGCACATAGACATGACTAAAACGGCAACATTGTTGAAGCAGTGTGGGATCATGTTGACAGAGATCAGAATGAAAGGATGCCAACATTTAAAGATGTCCTTCAAGATGCCTGGAGAACTACTCCCGAAGACTACTTCAAGAAAGAGAGTTTGGGCTTAAAGGTGGTCATACTAAACATAAACTTTTTGTCTGTTTCTCAGAATTTGAACTCTGTTCTTGCCTTATTTACTGTATTTCCATCTATGTTGGCACGCTTCAGTAAATCACTGCACCTATTTCCCATTTTCCTGAGATAATATAAAGAAATACGGGGTTGCTCAAAATGTCTGCACCTTACGCTAACACATGGTGACAAGTTATCTTTTTCTTGTGTGGTATCTGCAAGGCATCAAGAACATGGACATGTGAGGCAATAAAAATGTAGTCAAGAAAATGTCATGTGACCCTGCAGGATGTTTTCTCCATCAACCCATAGCGACTTGTCAGATATGTAAATTGTGTTTACTGTGTCAGATAATAACCTCAGCACACACACACACACACACACGCACACACACTAAAAGCATACTTCCAAGTTTTTAATTAAATTGCTTCGTTAGCTACAAAAGCAGCTATAAATAAAAGCAGTGTTAGAGATCACAATGCATAAACAAAGATAATGAGGGTAGTTATTAAGGATGTGAATAGCTGGGCACGTTCATGCCCTGCTCTATTTTGGGAGCAGGTAGGGCTTCTCAACTAACACAGTGAGCATGTAGCTCACTGCCAATGTCAGCACCAGGTGGCCAAGGAACAGGTACATCTGAGCAGAGGAGAAAAGTCTGATGTTATGAAGAACTGTGCCAAATCATTTGAAATAAGCACACTAAAACAGAACGTGCAACATGAAATACTTACAAAATTGATGTCTGTGTAATGGATTGGGGTCTCTTGAAAGCCAATGTACAGGATGATGAAGACAGGGTGTATGAGATAGCAGGCGAAGCTGATATTGGAAAGAGGAACCCAGAAAGTCAAGGATAAGAACCTCTTGATAAAGCCTGGAGTGATAAAAAACAAGAAAATATAAAGACATATAAAAATAAGAACATACAGACTCAATTTCCTTTAACATACTATGTGCTTTCATATATTGTTATTACTGTTAATGTAGAGATATGGGATTTAGTTCATCCCAACACCTGGTTTACCTCCATAGCCTTCCTCACAGGCCAGTATAATCCAGGTCACAGCCAGTGCCCAGAGTGGTCTATGCAGCCCTTGATACAGGGCATGTGGCACAGATGGATTGGCTGGCGTCTCCTTCAGGATGTAGGGCAATCCAACCAAAAGAGCCAAAAGTGACAGACAACAGAGCCAACCAAGTGCTGCCTGCCACTGAAACAACAGACATGATAAGCACATAAGTGTGGTGGCAAATGTTCAAATTCTGGCTCGGCTATAAACCAAAAGGCATATGCTGTTTTTAAATTCTCAGAAAAGACTAAGCCACGGTCTGGGATTGAAACCTGTCAAAATGCTCTCACCCATTGCTTTAACAGTGGATTTTTCTTTGTTGTCAGATATATTCCGGTCAAGATCCCTATTAGAAATGGCCCGTATCTCGTGTAGGGTTTCACATAGTAATACAAAACATAATTCTCAGATGTCCTGCAAAATAAACAAGTTCATTTTCTGGGAAATCATAAGAAGAGATGCATAGTTGGTAGACAGCCTCAATTATGTTTTTGCATTGTAGAAAAAGGAAACACTGAAACTTAAAAACAAAAAACCTTGATATTCATTTCACCAAACGCTGTTTTTCATTGAATCTTACATTGTAGATGGCTGAAAGACTGGTAGCTGCAGGTGTGCAGTTATAATAGCACTGGCCACAATAGTCATCAGGAGGAGGCCACCTGCCACAACCATAAACACACTCCTATTTCTGACAAATAAAACATGGAGGGGATAGGATTACAACCACAGAGATAATAAAAATGTATACGGCTCCTAGTGATGCTCTAGTTCAAGAATGAAGAAATCACTTTAACAGTATTTCAGAATCATATTAAAGGATGTGAACATACAGTCTGTATAAATAAACCAAGAGAGGAGTGGTTGCATAACACTGGAAGTCTAGAGACAGGTACCACGTCCAAGGAATACACTGCACAGGGATATGAAGATAAAAGGTTAAGAACAGGTAAATAAATCTGTTCTAAAATACCCAATGTAGGACTAAATTATAAGTTAAACTTACTATCTCATGGACTGGGAGCAGATTACTGATCAATAGTAAGTTAGCCCACCAGTATGTCTTACAATCCATCACTGTGTCTATAAATGGGAACCAGTAGGGTCCCCACTTGACCAGAGAGATAAGGCCAATGGTTAGACACATAATGAACAGATGCAGTGGCTGAATCCTGCAAAGAGGACAGAGAACAGCAATTTAAAAAAATGAATAACACATGCAGAAAGCCTCTTTTACTTGAGTGTAAAAATGGAGTGACGCAGACACAAATTAATTTGGTTAACTGACCAAAATAGAACACCTTGTAATCCGCTTTAAGAGATAGCTCCCAACCAGGCTGAGGCTCAGTTTGTCTTCAGCCTTGTTGATAGAGCCCAGCAGGGACCTGGCACTAAGCAGACCCCTAAAACATCAAATTTCTTAAGCTGGCAATAAAATAATTAAAAATATATGTTTACACTGTCAATCTGAAATTGTTCCAGTCTCACCCCAGCAGTAAGAAGGTATCGACAGCCATGAAAACAGGTCCACTTATGGTTAGCACATAGAAAGGGCTGCTTTCAACAGTTTTCCTCCAGTCTTTGTAATTGTCTGCAACACAGGTCTTATGAACATAAGTGAAAGTATATGTGTGTTATGGAGTAATGAGACCATCAATGTACTGTCATACCCAAGCTGTTGATTACAGGGAACTGTGCAGAGTGGCCACATATGATCCATAACAGGCTGAGAACACGGATGCCATTCAGTGAAGCGTAGCCTCCGACTGGAATTGATGTGGAGGTGCTAAAAATGCCCTGGGTGGTCTTCTGTATAGAGATTGCTTGAAGGCAGCCATACACACGGCTTTGAAGAGCGCATGTTTGTGTGGGGTGGTTGCTATCTGCCAAAACCAATATTATACAAGGTCAGCATTGTCTCAATATAAATACATCTGTAATAACTGATTCTGCAGCTCACATAATCGCATTATTTGGTTACTGAAGATAGTAACCATAATATGTGTGATATGCAGTACTACTCCTCAGCAAATCTAGATGATGCACTTTGCACTTACTACTTTCTCCTGAACTCCAGCTATTAGTTTCACTGCTAGATGAGCTGCTGGTCTTCAGGGTCCCATAAAGGTTGAGCGCAGCGTTTAAGCAGGAAGACTCTAATGTAGGTTCGACCTTTCTTTTCCACTGCCACCTTATCATAGCTGTTAACAGGGTGGCTCCGAGAGGAATTGCTACCATTACACAACAGACAAACCTGCAGGAGAAAATAAAGTTTGACAAGACAAAAACAAGGTGTCCTGAGCTAAAGGCCTGGACATATGAAGAGATGCTCATCTTTGCTGCACAGGTAACCCTAATGGAAGTGCACATGCAGATAAAACAGTAAAGAAAGTGAGAGCAGTGTAATCGTATACTGACAGGCAGGTGATATCAGATGTATCAGGGGCAATTTTGCTGGACAAACAGTGAGTCATGATCATCTCCTGAGTGGACTGATTGACCAGGATGGAAGGTAAAGGAGGAATGAGGGACATCTGATTAAACTGAAGCTGGTCTGTCGAAAAGTGAAAATTAGTCACGTTTAAAAAAAAAAGAAAGAAGTGATATTGTGTTGTATAGATGATACCGCATAAATTCATTTTTAAATCACTGACCGTAAAGCACCAATGTTTGCACGTCATCTTTCTCACAGGAGTCAGGTACACAAATACCGACAAAGTACTGGACTCTTCCCTGTTTAAGAAGAAAACTTAGTTTAAAGTATGCTTACTTTCATCTAATATCTATTGGTTGTCATGACTTTTTATCGTGTTAGTTGTTACCTGCCGAAGGAACACCTGGCAGTACTGTCCAGAAAAGCTGGGGCCGTGAGCAGAGCGGCACTGCTGCAGCAAACCAGGCTGGTTGGTGTTACCTCCTACAACATTGCTGCCCACTTTCCCAAAAGCATCATACACTGACAAAACACACAGAGGAAGAAAAAAAGCCATTCATTCACAGGCCCATTGGCTGTAAAGATGCATGGTGTTACTATATAAGTAAATCTCACTTTTTCATGAATTTCTAGGTTTTAAAGACACCCTTTAGATAACAAATAAAGAAGAAGTGTCTTGTGTCTTGCTAATTTTGATCACAAAACGACATACACATACTAGTGCATCCCCCAAAATATAGTTAAGTTTCAACTTAGTATCTCCTTGGAAAATAATTTGAAATTTGTAATTTTAAAGTTGAAATTTTGAGGAAATAACCCCAAATTTGGACTTCTGGATAACAAAAAAAAAGATTTTTTTCCCCCGTGGCAGGAGCAAGCTTAGATACTTCATTCTGCCATTTGGCTCTATTCACTGAAGACTAACTCATGAGCGCCCTCTAGGTGGATTGTAGGGCATTAACAGTAGGTTTAGTAGGTTGGATTTACGTGTGTCCCAAGACCCCTGCTGAGCTGGCATACCTACTTTTATTAGTAAGTGTGAAACAAACAGTGATGTCATTAATGTTGCTGGAAAAGGGAGTTAAATAAAACAGATAGGGGTGAATTTTGAAGCTAATTGCGTAGGGTTTATAGTTGGTGGCTCTTAAAAAAAGTATTGAAATAGTGAAGTAGTTGTAACATTTACATTGAACTTGAGTAGCATTAGCATATTTTGATTTATAAGGTATTTTGTTCTTCATAAGTTAGCTGTTAGTTTACAAAAGTATGTGTTAGCTAACAGCTACATTTATTAGCTATAGCCTCTTATCACAGCTCCACATAGATTTGCATTTCAGTGGTTCCATCAGGAGGGTGGTGTTGACCACGCAATGTCCAGTGCTACTCCTTATGCTGGTAGTACAGTTAGTTAGTTATTAGCCTCAAGGCTGGTCTTTGTTACTGTCTCACTGAAAATACATAAGCACACAATGAGTATGAATTAGTTACAATGTAGGTATGAAATGAACACTTTCAACATCATCATCTTAACTATTTAAATATTCTTACAGTTCGTTTGAACACTTATGCAGTTTCATAGGCTCTACACCAGCTGCGCAGGTTAAAGTCACGGATTTGATGTATGCATCGATCAATTTTGATGTAAGCATGACAGTCACAAAAACCTAATCATTGTAATTTTCAGAAGCTTCCAGCGGCAGTATTTTTATTCTCTGAGAAGGTGAAAATGAACTTAAGCTTATGGTCTTGCATTGTCCTGGAGAATTTGTAATCTATTTCTGTATTTTTGACTTTTCTATCTTGGCTCCTCTGCTAAAGTGGATTAAATGCCACTTGCCACACAAGCGCATAAGAAATGCCATACAAAAATCACAATCACTTACTTAGAACAGCATAGCCCTTTGGTTCATCCTGGTTAATTTCCCGGAGAAAAGTGTTTGTATCCTCCAAGCATCTTTGGGACACTGTCAAAATCTGTGTGCTTTCCACTGCTCCTCTGCCCCCCACAAAAAGAAGAAACGCCACCAAATGGAGGATCATTTTGACTCTGACTGTTTCTTTTTAGGGAAGAAGGTGTTTAAATAACAGAGAAGGGAACACGTCACCATTCAGAGTGTACTGTGAAATTCATCTTCCATGGCTAAATTGAATGACTTTAACTGGTTTTCACTAGCAGGTGTAAACAGGATTTGGTTACATGAAGGAGGATGAGAGGCTAACAAAACAATCCAGGCTGTGATTTTTCTCACTACGCAAGAACAACATTATTAAAGTGCAGCTTTGACGGGTGACCAGTCCACATAACCATTTAAGCACACATTTTTAAGTTATATTTTTATTATATACCAATTGTATTTTACATATTCACACATTTTAAATAGCATTAAATAGACACAGAGACACAAAGGTAATTACTTGAAAATTCCTCTGCTCAGTTATAACTATTACTACAATTTTCTACTTTTCTCTAGTGATGGAAGAAACACCACAGATCATCCAGCCATCAGAGTACAGCACTCCAAATAACTGACCACTAGAGGGGGCGATTGTCTATAAAACATTCTTGGGCTGTCTCGTTTTTACCTAGCAACAGCATTGGACATTACACATATTTAATAGAATGCAACCCTATTTTGATCTAATAATAGTAGTTTAGTGCTTAAGTGCTTCTGTGTCTCTTACAAAGAGGAAAAGACCCTACAATCACCACTTATTTTAACTACTTACTCCATAGCATGATTAAAACATTTTGTCGCTGACAGCATTAGAATCTATAGAGAAAAGGAGAGTTTTTAATAAATAATAGACATTTCTTTCTGTTTTCACATTGCAGCTAACTGGTACCTTTAGAGCTATGCAATACTGGGCATTAGCAGCACTTGTTAGCCATGTGCTGCAAGATACTCATAGTCATTACTGGGTTATTTAATTCTAAAAGATAACAGTGCAGTGTGGTTATTTATGTTTATTTTATGTTTTTCATGCCGATTTAGAGGATTTTGAATTGTCACACTGGGCTAAAAAATAACAATTTTGTGTTATTGTCACGGAACACACATTTTGTGGCTTCATCAAAGGAGGGCAATCAATAAAAGTAAAAGAATAGTTTTTCTTAATTTATGTAGCAGGAAGTCAAACCATAACAAAGTGCCACAACATACTAAAAATGAAGCAAAAGCCGAGGGGAACTGCAGAGTGAAACTTTTCTAAATGCCAGTGATTCTTTTGCATTGATAGCTACTGGATTTAGTGTTGAAATAAGTGATGAAATTGTTGAAATTTTTATATTTTTAAACAAAAACATGATGTAACACGTATAGTCATGCAAAAAAGAAGGCTCAGTTAGAATGTTAAATGTTAAAGTTCATGACAGTACAATTAGAAAAAGACTAAAAGAGTATGTTTAGACGGGCTGTCCGAGAAAGTCCGTCTCTATATAAAAAGAACACTGCAGAATAGCTGACTCTTGCATCTGATGGAGCAATGCCCTTTGGAGAGACAAGAACAAAGTGGAGATGTTTGGACATGATGCAAAAACCAAACTCAGCAAATCAGCACAAACACCCAATATCAACTATCAGGCACGGTGGTGGAGGAGTGATGATTTGGGCTTGTGTTCTAGCCATAGGACATGGACTTCTTACAGCCACTGAGTTGACCATCAGCTCCTCTGTGTACCAAAGTATTCTAGAGGCAAATGTGAGGGCGTCTGTCTGAAAGCTAAAGCCTGCCCCAAACTGTGTCACACAATAGGACAATGGTCCCAAACAAATCAGCAGATCAACAGCAGAATGACTGAAAAGTAAAGAATAAAGTTATTTTAATGGCAAAGTCAAACCTCAGATGTCAAGCAGATTGAAATGCTGTAGTGGGACCTTAAGAGAACTGTGAAACAAGCGTGAGCCAGAATGTTTCCACAACAAAGTGAGAGACTGATAAAGGCATGCAGAAAATGATTGCCCTAAACTTATTTCTGCTAAAAGTGGCTAAAAGTTTCCTTCTTTTTCACCTGACTCTTAAGTATTACTGGGAGCGTGGCTCATCAGAGAACTACTTGTTGTTTTATCATTGAGTACAATTATATCAATCTGGCTGTTAGACATTAGTCTTAATAGTAATATTAAGCAGAATCAGGTACATCAGGATGATCGTGACAGGATTTCTTCCCCAGTGAAGAGGTGATGTCTCCTGTGTAACAGACATCATTTATTAACATTTAGAACAATTTTGTTTACAAGCATCAGAAATGTTTAAAAATGGCAGCAGTGGCAGCAAGACACATTCTAATCAACAGACTGGTTCTCGCATGCAGTTTTACAGCGCAAGACATTTCAAGTCTTATTGTCATTATAAAGCAACAACAACAACAACAAACAAAGTGAGGCTTTCGTTTGGGAAAGGCTGAGACCAAAGAAAACAATGAGCAACAATCTTGTGTTTATTTCACTGAATTGGCTGTCGCCTATTTACAGCCAAGCGTACATTCATAGACGTTTTCTTATGTCTCAGAAGTTTGTTTCAGTATAATTCCTGTCAGTGAACATAACATCGCATAACTTGAAGAACCATGAAATGAAAAAAGATTCACATCCACACAATAAGGCAGCAAATTAAACGATACTCTAGTGTCCTTACAATTTTAATGTTATTGTGCTCTTGTTAGAATTACGCTAATACACTGTAAAGAGGACTGCTGTTCAAAGGAAGGCAAGTGCTTTGTCTCATATTTACAATATTTAGGTAAATAAACATTTTAAGTGAATTGTAATCTCAAAGAGCTGCCAGTTACAGTATATTAAGACAGTAATGAAACATCAACTTAAAAAAATATCACAATCCTTTATAAAATACTTCCAAAAGAAATTGGCCCACAAGTGTCTTTAAAGGATATAGTAAAGTTTGACTTCATGATCAGTAAAGTTGGGAGCTTTGAACTCATATGTGACGCAGCACAGGAAAGGGACTTTACGATATCGCCAGTGTTTATCTTAACTTCACCGTCTGACAAATACAGATTCTGTAAGTGCTTCTGATGAATAAACTGCATATAAACAATGCGCAATGTTACCCCCAAATCCTCACATCAAAGCTCTCAGCTCAAGTTCAAATCAAACACAGCACAGCCACACATGCCTAGGGTGACCAACCGTCCTCTTTTCCCCGGACATGTCCTCTTCACGTTCTGTTAGGGGGGATTTTTGTGATTGATAAAAATGTCCGGGTTTTCCTATATTCCGACAGAGGACCCATGTGTGTGACGTCATCCCCGAACTGCTGCTTTGTGAGCGCTTGTTCTGCACTCACAGACGGGACAGTCAGCGCGCAGCAACGCACCTAATGATGTTTAAAAGATCCCAAAGCGCAAGTCCATCTTTTCAGACGAACTGCAAAAGAAATTTCCCTCGTACCGACCCAGTACTGGTAATTTTTCTTATGCAGATGAGGCATACCATTATCTGTACCATTATTTAATTCCAGAGGCTTTTTTTTTTGCACTTGTTGACTTGTAAAAGCCTATATGGCATATTTTATTTCACAATTCAATAACCGCACAGAGAAGTTGCCGTTTAAATATGTTTCTTTAAGCAAGTTCTTCATGATTGAGCCAAGTGTCCTCTTTTTTGGAAATCAAAATATGGTCACCCTACACATGCCTGACAGGGGATTTATACTTCTGTGTTAAATCTGCATCTGCAGGTGTGTTGTAACCATAAACCCTTCTGAAACACAGGCGCTACGTAGATTTGCCTCAGAAGTGTAATTCAGGCATACGAGTGCAACTCAGATACTCAACGAAATTTTCCCTTTAGTGATGCTGAATATTTTTTCTGTCTCTAGCCTGTGAATTGTAATCGACTGACGGTTACTTGTATGCTTCGTGAAGTTTGTAATGAATGTTTGATCATTTACCTCATAGAAAATAATCAAAAATAAATATATATATATTTTCGCAGGTTAATCGAGAAGTTTTAGGAAATTTTAGGAAACATAAAAATGGAAAGAAAAAAAAACTTCACCTAGCTTTTGTATGCTGCGTCACATATTTAAGTTTCCATATTCCAAACTTTGTTGATATGTTAGCAGCTTACTTTATGAAAATTCAAATGACACTAAGCTGCTTCTTTAACCGATTGTCCTGAATTGTTTGATATTTACTTTTACTCCAGCTCAAAGTTACTGCACACGTGTTCTTCTGGGTGTGTTATAAGAAGTGCGGTCTTTTTGTAGAAGGTAAGTCTTAAAGGGCTCCGTGAATTTTCAAAAACAATTTCAAATCAAATTAGCTGCGCTATGGGATACGGAGCCCCGCAGGGGACATGGGAGGGAAAAAAAATTAGGGAGAAAAAAAAATTAAGACGGACTTTTGCGAGATCTCGCAAAAGTTTTAGCCGCATTCTTCGGAGGCCGCCAGCTCGAAGCCGACCGGGAGGTCGAGGCACGATGTGCCGGGAAAGCGGTGTTCCTCCCGGCTGTAGTAGGTCTCGACTCCCGTTAGCTTCGAGCTAGTGGCCGCCAGCTCGAAGCCGACCGGGAGGTCGAGGCACGATGTGCCGGGAAAGCGGTGTTCCTCCCGGCTGTAGTAGGTCTCGACCTCCCGTTAGCTTCGAGCTAGTGGGTGTCAGATCTCCAAAAACGTCGGAGCTCTTTTGCAAATATGTGATGTCTTGTAAACCGAGCAGGTATCTGACGTTTACACAACTACATTCACGCCTCAAAATATCTTAAAAGTGTATTTTGTGACCCAGAAAGAGTAATATTACAACTAAGTAGCTGCCGCCATTGTTGGAGTTTTGCGAGATCTCGCAATACTTTTGCGAGATCCCGAGTTTGTTTTGCGAGATCTCGCAAAAGTCCGTCTTAATTTTTTTTTTCTCCCTAATTTTTTTTCTCTCCCATGTCCCCTGCGGGGCTCCGTAGGAAGCTGAAGCTTCCCACAGTTTGATATATTTTTCTGACAGACATTCATTGGGCATTGAAAGTTTAGAACACTGCTGACTGTATGAGGATTAATCCCATTAGAATATATTGTCCATACATTATCTGGTCCTAGCAAGAAGACAACTATGGAAACTATTTCACATAAAAGGCTCTTCTAAAAAAGTTCTATGTAAGGCTTTAGAAACATCTTTACCAGAAACTTTGTTCAATTTCCTCAGACACGTTAAATGATCTTTGATGTATATCACATACCTTTTAGTTTGTATTGTATACATGTTATATACCACTGCATTTGCATGATGTACCTACAACATAAACACAGTCAGTGGAGGTACTGTAGGTTTAACAAGCTGTTTAAGTTGAATTGTGGAATGAGTAAAAAGTGTCTTTCTTTCACTTTTCCGCTGCACTTAGTCTCCTTGCCTTTATGAATGCCATCCCGTGTGTCCTCATGTGAGTGTTCAGGTTTCCCTCCGTTTCAAACATCTTCCCACACACCTTACATTTAGTGTTTGGTGTCCCATCACTGTTCTCATCAGTAACATCGAACTGGTTCTCTCTTTGACTCTCCTCATCTTCCTTGCTCCGTCCGTTATATCGGCCAAGGCCTTGAGGCTCCTTCAGCCGGTGGACAATAAAGAGGTGTCGGGCAAGTGAGCGGTGGGAGGTGTAGCACAGGCCGCACTCTTGACACTGGTAAGATGAGCCGTCAGACTTGTGCTGAGGAATGTGCTCTTGGAACGCAGCAAAATCTTCAGTGGTGAAGCTGCAGACAGCACACTTGTGAACTTTGAGGATGTTCACCTTAAGCCTCTTCAGTGGCTGCGAGATAGTGCCCCTGGAGTTCAGCCCTGGATCTCCTTCATCATCTTCTGTCTTCCTTTTGGGGCTGAGGCTCTGTAAAGGACATTATATGAAAGTTAGCTCAGAGATGTCATGAAAAACAAAGAAGTGATTTCCTTCTAAAATTGTTCCACAGTACCTTTTCTTTGTCAGGTAAAGCCTCCATGTTATGAGTCTTTCCTCCTACATCTTTAACTCCATGCATCAGTTGAACGTGCTGATCCAGCAACACTCTTTTAGTAAAGGGCTGACTGAGAGCTGGGCAGTGCCTGTAAAATCACAATTTAAAAAAGTAAAAGCACATTAAAAAAAGTATTTCAGACTTTACTACGTACAAGGCACATTGCATTGTTCTGATGCTGAACTTTGTAAACCTGTAAAATCCCTACAAAAAATGTGAGTTGGTCATGGAGACCATGGACACAAATAATTTCTTACTTTTGCTCATTTACAGAGTGAGACTTGCTCAGGAAATGTAAGCATACACAAACAGTTGCAGAGAAAGTGATACTCACGGGCAGGTGTAGACCTTCCGCAAGCCCTTGTGTTTTAGACGATTGTGTCGGCAAAGGCTGTGGGAGGAGCTGAAAGACTTGTCACACTGTCGACAGGGGTGCTTTTTCAACATCTGCAGAGGGAAGGGAAGAATATCTGAGGACTAAATCATACAGACCTAGAGACTGTTTGGCAACTGCCTGGAAACCACCATTTGCTATGGAAAATGAGTATTCCCTACCAGCTGCAAGTGGTTGCTAGAGGTTGCTAGCAGTTGCTGTGGCATTGATTGCCTAAGCACCTGACCTAGAGTCAGTGGCCCCTAGTAACCACTGGATGCTAGGGAAAAATGTGTAGTCCTGCACCCAGTGGCATGTAGTTGCAGGAAGTTGCCTTTTGTCACTAGGTGAAACTGCTTGCAAAGAGGTATGTGATGCTGCACTGCAAACCTCGTTTGGAGTTGTTTGCATGGAAAATGGTAACTGCCATGAAGACCATTTGTCTTCAATTTAAAAATTTCCCCTTTTGAAACATGTTGGTTGCAGTGGCAATGTGCTTCACTAAGAAGGTGAATGCTTTCCATTTCTGGCTCAACTCATTTATCAGCACTAAGCAAATCTTAAAAACAATAATTTGGCAAATCAAAACTTTCTTATGAGAGTGGCAGATATTTACCTTGCCATGTTCTCGCCTCATGTGCACCACAAAGAGCTCCCTGGAACTGAAGAGGCTATTGCAGTCTTTACATGTGTATCCTGAACTGGGAGGGCTCTTCAAGTCTTCTGAACAGTTACTGTTATTTTTCTTTACTGACAAAGCTGAAGGTTTCTTTTCTCCCTTGTTTTGACCGTTGATATTTCTACCATCTTTGTTATTATTACGGGGGCTCTTGCTGTTGGTGCTGTTAGAATTAGTGGGCTTCGTGCTCAGTGGAAGGTTGATCCCCAGGTTTGGCGGGCCCTCCGTGGTCTTCAAGGTTCCATGTATGGCCTGAAAATGAGCCATGTGGGCAAAAAGTGTAAAAAATCTACTGTCTGACATTTCTAAAGTACAACTCATGAGATTAATTGGAAGTTACGGTAAAATGTTTACTTTCAAGTTAAAAATATTCATACAAAAATTAATCCTATTGCACAAAAATCAAACTATATATTTTTGCCTACCTTAATATGATCCAACATGAGCTGTTTTTGTGCATAGTGCATGGAGCAGTCGGGACATTTAAACACTGAAACTTTATGATTGATTATATGCTGGTCAAAGTGTGTGTAGAGGAGGGACTGAAGAGTAAACACAGTATCGCACATGGAACATTTATAGATCATCCTGAAAGACAGACAGAGAAGTATTTAGGGATGGGAGCTGTTCAAATGCTACTTTTGGGTTTACATCATGCTTATAATTAATGTTGGTGCCAGTTCACTACATATAGCATGAAATATTCAACTTGAGGGACATTAAGGCCAAATGGGTCAAGGACAGCTGCTGCTGAGCGTATATATCATCAGAACTGTTAATGATGGGTGATGTAAGTAAGTAAGTGAAAGGTTACTGTGTGGAAAAAACAAACCAAAGCTAAGCCACCAAATCTAAAACACACAAATCCTACTACTGATGAAACAGCAAAGATAATGAAAGGCATTGGACATGGGTATTGGGTTACATTGACGTGTGCTTGTGTCAAAGAAAGCTTACATACATTTATGTTGATGAGTAAACCATGGAAACAATTATCATATGGGTATATAACTGAGATTAATTTGAAAACCCAGCTCTGAAAATGTTAGGAATCAGTGTGAAATGGAAATACATGATAAATATTGGCTCATTTTGAATTTGATGGCAGCAACATTGGGGACAAAAGACTGGAAAAGCCTAACCCTTAAAACAAAAAGCTGGAGGAGTATCTTGTAACCAATTAGGTAACAAATTGGTAACATTATTTGGTATAAAGAAGTATCTTATAAAGGCAGAGTTTGTCAGAAGGTTCACCTATTTGCAAGAAATACAAATTGTGAAGCAGTTTTAGAATTAATTAATGTTTCTCAATGTAAAATTGTAAAGGCTTTTGAATATCTTAGTATTTACAGTACATAATATGATCAAATGTTCTGAGAATCTGGAGAAATATCTGTGCACAAAGTACAAGGCTGAACTTCAATACTGCATGTCTGCGATCTTCAGGTTGTCAGACTACACTGCTCATTTACAATGGACTTAAAACTCTTATTGGAAAACATGGATGCTGCAGAAGAGAGGATGTCATTTGATTGGCAGCGCATCTCTGATAGTATGCATTAGTGCCTATGGAATTAGCACTAATGCACAACAGTGTGGCTTCATAGTAGAAGAGTCTGGATGCTGAATAGACCTGTCTGCAGTCCAGACCTTTAACAAACTAAAAATATTTGCCACATCATGAAGTTAAAAATAAGACAAAGAAGACCCAGAACTGTCTCCTCAGTTCCCAGATATTTTTAGACAGTTGTTAAAAGAAGTGGTAATTCTACAAAGTGTTAAACTTGGCTGTGTCCCGAGTTTTTTGGGATGTGTTGCTGCCATCAAATTCAAAATAAGATAATGTTTTTCTTAAAATTGTACATTTTGTCAGTTAAAATATTTGATACATTTTCTGTGATCTATTGTGAATAAAATATGGGCTTATGTGATTTGCAAATGATTGTATTTTTGCAAAAATATTTTCAGAATTAGGTTCTATTTTACATATTTTTGATGATAGATACAGCATGTGAAGACCTACTTGGGCTCGCCTGCCTTCAGTCCTGGATGCTGTGTATATGCATGTGAGTGTGTTCCCGGTGCAGACTTGAAGGCCATGGGACAGAGAGGACATTTAAAGAAGACCTCACAGTGAGCACTTTGTATGTGGGACTTTAGAGTTGCGACATCAGCAAAGATCACACTACAGTGGATACAGCTGGAGGGACAAAGAATGGAGAAAGGAAGAACAGGTAAGATATTGACTCAAATTACATTTTATGAATCAATTCAGCACATTCTCCTAACAGAAACTTTGTTGATATGAATTCAAAATGGTCATTGACTTTGTGCCATCAAAAGTCCAGCACCTTAGTCTGCAAAAGACTCGTGTCAAACTTGGACCTGATTCTTGAGTTTATAGTAAAATATATGAATAAATATGCATAAATGTGTTTTAGGAGTTAAATATAAAGATTGATATTGCATATTAAAATACACGATAGTTAACTTAGGCCCCAGTCACAAAGGCCTAAAGACTGGCTGGCAACCCTTTAGCAACCATTAGTCATGAGGGAAAAAAAGCAGTTGCTGGCAGTTGATGTGAAATCAATAGCTGAAGCCCCATTTCTGCTGGACTAGAGACAGGTTGCCAGGACCACCAGGCAGCCATCAGTAAAAGTGTGTATTCTGTGAGCAACTGAGATGTGGGACAGTTGTAAAGTGAAATTGGAAGAATATATGCTGAGCTGAAAACCTTGTGATTTCAAACTTTAACCCAGGGTCCAGAGGTCAACATGAGGTTACCAACTGGTCTCTATGCATGTGACTGAAGCTATAACTAGTATGTGGAAACAGCGGGAAATGACCAGCCTGACAAATCTCTCTATAATCACATTTTAAAGTACTAATTGAAGTAGAAATACAGATATCGTCACACAGAAATAGAAAATACATTTATATTTTGGGATTGTTAACCTCTGGTCTTGGGGATAAAAGTAAATTTTTTGTATATTGAGCTGATTTATGAATTTAAGTTAAAATTGAAATGTTCTGAAAGTGCATTTGCACATAGTGTCATGTCTATGAAGTTGATAGCACTCTTAATTGATAAGCAATTACAAGTCATATCAACTGTAAAAATATCATCAAGAGGCCAAGAATGTAATAAAATGTATTACATCGTTGCGGATTTTACCTTCATGGCCAACTGTTCGTTTAATAACAATTTGATTGACCAGGGTCATAATTGAACTGTAATTGCTCAAAGACAAACTTTTATTTTTAATGGCATGTAACTTGGGTGACTCCAACTGTGACAGTCTAATTTTTTCTCAGTAATTTTTGTTGTGAATAATATCACTTTTAGGGATATGGGATTGTCAAGCTGCAGATGTTTTAATAACTGTAATTAGAAATGACACTATAAGTGCCACTTTGAATGGAAAGCAAGAACAAGACACATTTTATTCTGTGTAGGGCCACTTTCAGAAAATCATGGTGCAACGTGGCTTCATATTTTAATCAGATTTCACACTATGCATATAAACATCTGGGTCTCAATAGCACATGTTTTGAAAAAGAAAAAACTATGTCGCATAACAGAAGACAAAAAAACAAGTTTATAAAGTTCTAACGCACCAGTAGCCGACTCTCCGAGTGTAATGCAGACAGTTTTTGGTCACATGTGACTGGAAGTGGACAGAGCGACAACTGGCACCACACTCAGGGCAGATGTAAGGTGATTTGTGCTGGTGGATCCGCTGGTGTGACAAAAAGCTGCACTGATTTGGGAGAAGCATTTGGCAAATGGTGCATGTTTTCTATGGGATAAAGAAAAGACATTAAAAAATTGACTTTTTTCACCTACTATGTTTAGAAAACTGCTTCCAGAATACATCATGTTATTTAACTAAAATATTATTAATGCAAATTAATATATACTGCAGATTAAATTATTTTTATATTTCTTCCTTACATGTATCTTGGCATTTACAGTCAACTATACACTCTACCCTTTATATAGAATGCCTTGTGTTTTCATAGCATGGTATTTTCTGCGGCTTTTGTAGAGATTTTGTCAAATTGACCAGAGTTGGCAAAAATAGCTTCCCTCACATCCTGTGGTGATTTACGCATTACATACACACCTGACTTCTGGGCTCCGATGCTTGTTGATAGTGCATTGCTAGTGAGTTGTCATCCTGGAACATTTCGTTACACTCCAAGCATTTTAAGCTGTGCCTGCAGAGCTTTGATGCATCATCCTCCAACGGCATGGCTGCCACAACAGGTGCACTGCTTGGAGCTGAAATCACTGCAGGTTGGTTCCCAGCACCAGATACCTTGTCTTGCATTTGACCCGCAGGCGCATGTGCTTGAGTGGTAGTGGTGGTGCCATTAACGCTGTGTGGTCCTGCAGCTGATGTACCAATCATCTGATCTGCAGGGATGGGTTTTAGGATTAGGTGTGAACACTGCATAACCACCCCTTTGTCTTTGTGACCCCTAGCATGAGACAAGAGGCTGCATTTGTTATAGAACACTATACTTTTGGCACAGTGGTTGCAGGTGACCTCGATCCGCACACTGCGGCGCTCGTAGTGCTGTGTCAGGCTCTTCTCAAGAGCAAATGAATCTCCACACTCCAAGCACTTGTAGCCAAGTGAGGGTAGAGAGATACAGGCTGAGGTTGGTGGGGAGAGGTTTGGGATGTACACAGGGACAGGATTCATGCTACTCAGGACTTTATTGAAGGCATCCACCACAGAGCTTTGAGAACTAGTGAACACTTGAACTCTAGAGACTTTCTTTGACTGCTGACTGGTGAGAATTGTCTGCTGTTTTGCTTGCTGTGATTGCTGATGTTGGGGCTGTTTGTACAAGGTGTGTTGGAGATCACAGGCAGCAGAGGACACTGTATGAGGCAGAAGGCTGAGGTTACTAAGATGGACTGTCTTTGGCACAAGTTTGGCATTTGCCAGACTAGAGGCAGGTACCATGACAGTCTGTTGTTGGATGGCATTAGCAGCTTTCAAGATAGCACTGCTGGCACTTTGTACTGATGCAGCAGGGATGACTGTTGCTTTAACCGTTGTGTTGTTAGCCAGCTTAAGGTTGATAACTTGGGAACCAGCTGTCTTGACTGCTGAGACTGGCAGGAATGCTGTTGCAACAGGTTTAATTGTCATTTGCTTGGTTATTTCAATTGAAGGTCCCCCTGTGGTGGTTAATACTGTGGTTGAAAAAATTGCACTAGGATTAGTGGTTGTCATGACAGATGTGCTGTTCTCTCTTTTTTTCAGACCCTCAGGATCAAATTCTGGAAGGACTCGGGTGACTGTACGCTTGATCTGTCCAGTTGAGGTTTTGATTGTTTTGATCCTGACCTTTGGGATAACTGGGGTGGTGTCTGTGTTTGAGGCAGGGGAACCTTTGCTGCTGCGTTCACTAGTCACACTAGAGGGGCTGTCTGGTTGTCTTGTTAGCAGTCTCTTTGCAATCTCCATGGCTGATTCCTGATCCTGTGGCTTCTCAGGGACTCTTGAATTTTCTTTGACCTGTGCTGGTTCTTGTTGTGTTGTAGGAGAATCCAAAGTACCTAAGTCTTCAGCACCAGCTTTCTTGGCACTTAGAGCAGCTATGGCTGCTATACAAGATGAAAGTTTTGTTGAGGATTTGGATTTGACTTGTGAAAGGCTGGATGGATTACCAAGTCCCGATGACTGCCCACCTTCTTGGCACTCTTTGCTATGAGACTTGGGCATTGTTTCCTCAAGTTTCCCTTCAGGTAAAGTTGGCTGAGAGAGAATCTTGAACTTACAACTTCTAAAAGTACCACTGTTATTGTTGTTAAGATCAGGCTTTTGGTCTCCATTTGTTTTGGGCTTGGAAAGACTTTCCCTTTTAGCAGATTTGGAGTTCCGCTCCCCTTTCCTAGCTGTGTGACCTCCCTGCTTGTCTCCTGGGTCTTCTACCTCAATTTTCTCATCATCATCAAACTCTTCTGTGCTGGAAATTGGGCTAAACTGATTGAAGGTACATGATTCATTGTTCATTTTCTGGCCTTCCCCTCTGGGAATTTTACATCCATTCTTCGTGTATTGAGCCCCAGTTGGTATTGTGGACACCAAAATATTATGAAGTCCATTGTGAACAGAAGGGAGTCGGGAATGGGAGTGGAAATGCCTACCCCTCTCTGATTCAGTCCCACAATGGTCACTTGTGTCTAGGTTTCGTGTGTTCTTCACAATGACACTAACACCTACATCATGTGCTGCTGAGGGGTGTTGGGCCTCATTCTCACTGTTAGTCACACCACCACTGGTTTGCTTGAGCTGTCCATCATAGTCATCTTGGTGGCCAGATTCAATAGCGGCTTTAGGATCCACCATGTCAGGGATGTCAAAGGCCGCCAGCAGGTCATCAAAGTCAGGCGTCTTCATATCTCCCATATTCCTGCTCCTGTTCCAGTGAGGTGATCACCCTAGAAAGACAAAAGTATCAAAACATTTTAATATGCTGGTCTTGGGAGCTACAACCCTTAACTCTATTGTAATTGTTCTGTTTACAAGAGTGTGCAAGTATATAAGAATTCTGATCAGGTCAGTCATACAATGATGGCATGAAGCTAGTCTTAAAAAATTGGATACGGAAGAAAATGTGTTCCATTTATATTTGTGTTTGCTTCATACATTAAATATAAATATGTAGAATTCAGTCCTATTTCTGTCATAACTTAGTAAGTTCACTGACTAGTTTTAGACAGGTACACCAGGTTGTAACACACCATCCACATAGTGTGTAGATGTGATGCTGTGATGACATTAAAAGCACTTTGTTATTAAATAAATTAATAAATAAAACAGTAATAATATTTTCGTCAAAGTGAAATAAACTAAAAGTATACCACAGTGCTGATTATGTCAATTTTAGCTCTCGTCAAGAATTTGCTGAATTATGGAATTATGCCTCAACTATATATATATGTATATATGATTTTCCTTTTTCAGTTGTCACTGCTCAGCTAAATTTTGTCTTGAATAATATGAAATAAAATGTTCACAATAAATTGGCTTAGTTAAATAATTTGTTTAAATATAAACAGGAACACTATGTGTCTGTTTATCATAATCAAATACAAATCAGGAACATATTCTTGGCAGTCAGGTGAAATGTTTTGTGTTTTGAACATCTTTTTTTTTTAGGAATCAGCCTTTATTTTTATTACAAAAACAATTTAAACTAGCTATGATTGGGCCTGTCTGAATGTAGCCTGTTATGAGTGTTGGGGACAAAAGGGACAGCTAAGCTGCTCTGCTTGTACGTGCAGCTAAATCAGTGCTGCTGTTTCATCCAAATCTACAGGAGCCAAAGTTCCACAGACAGACCCATATCCTTTAACCTGGACTTGGATTGCAAAATAAAGAATTCCCCATGTAATCCATATTGTTCGCTGGTGATGAAATGACAGAGAAAAGGAGAAATCTTATGGGGGGAGAGGGCAGGAAACATATGCAGTGAGGGGAAAAAATGGCTGCTGAGCTGTGTGAAGCTGCAGCAGAGGGAGAAAGGCCTGGTGGAAAGAACAGCTAGTCACAGCCATGACAGGCAGAACAGCTTGACGTAGAAACCAAGTGAAGGTTAAATGCAGGCAAATATGTCAAATACACAACATAGAACCCATCTTGACAACACCAGTTTAATAGACGTGCATTGTTAGCACTTGAAATCGACACAATGTGTAAAAGAGTACTAAAGTCTAATAAATAATAGAGGAAACATGCAAGTGAATCAGCAACTCCTCACCCTCTTGCCTCCGTCCCTCTCCAGCCACTAGCCAAACCTTCTTTCCTTCCTTCTTTCCATCCTGAAACAAACAAAGTCACAATACTACTAACCCACAAAAGCCATCCACCACCCCACCCTGCCTGAAAAAAAAAAGAAAAAAGTCTTGTTTCTTCCCAGCCAGGCAAAGGCCCAGAATACAGGCTCAGGTTACATCCCGCGATCTGGTGAGTGATGGTGGTCTTGGTAAAAATTGTCCTTAGTCATTCTCTGCACCACTCGAGCACACAGACATGTAAACAGACAACAGATAAAGCATGCTCCTATGTGTATGCATGTGTGTGTATGTGTGAGGTAGGATCTAGGCTGCAGATTCTCAAGACTCCCAGCCAGCCACGTCCCACTGCACTCGTCCCTTCCCAAGTCTCACTGCTCCCCTCACACTGAGCTGTGCTTCGGCACGCTAGCGCTCGGACATCCAGCCAGCATTTAGCAGGAGAAGCGGGGTCTGTGCTTGTGCTATGGTTGAGCTGTGATGGTCTGCCATGAAGCAGCCTAGGCTATCTCTATCCCCATGGAGCACAGAGACAGCATTGTTCCTGTGAGCACTCTGACTGCCTCAAACCGGTTTCAGCTGGTTCCGGTCACCCAGCATAAAAGCCTTCTGCTGCAGACAGAAGCAGTGTGCTCACCTCCCAGGAAGCACTGCAACAATTCTCACTAAACCAGGTCCACATTGTCAAAGATTTTATAAAAGAACAAGGATTGAGCTATTACCATTTCACAGGTGGACACTAGTCTGGTTGCTTGCACAGCTTTGAAATCAAGCCAAAAAATACAAATAATGGAGAAGAATATGATGATTGGTTTGAACACAGATGTTGAAAAAAAAAAGTAATAGATGCCAACAAGACTTAAATGGTAAAATGACATCCAAATGAGTCTTTATGATAGCTGCTTACTAATGCACTGAGAAGAAGAAGGAAGTTTAAACAATAAGGATAGTAGCCAAATCTTATACTGCAACCTTGGCCTGTTCCTCAGACCCATCCCTCAGTACTTTACCCCCAATCATGATAGTAACCCCTCTGAAAACTGAAGACTTTGATGTGGCCCCTAACAGAATTATTCCTATCACTGTGATATAATGACAGGAAGTGTAAACAAAAGTAAACATGGGCAAACAGGCCGCACATGCACCTTCCTCCCAAAATTTAATCGCGTGCCATCCCCACCACCACATACACCCCCACAGAGACGCACAGGGACATAGACATGCACTGTCATGCATATATATATGTACATATGAAAAGGTAAACTTGGCATACCCTTCTCAGATTTTTTTTCCCCACTCTGAGAGATATTGAGTGGAAAAAAGTCTTCCTTTGGAGGCCTCAGCACCTGCCCTTACTCAGCCCCAACCACTTCAGCTTCCACCCTCCATCCTCAGCCCTCCCTTCCCCCTCCTCCCACTCTCCTTCCCTGGGTCAGTCCTAGCTTTCAGTCCCAGCCCAGGCCTCGTATTATCCTGAACCCCTCGCCACCACCACTACGGCCGTGCATGAAGGGACGGATGGAGTATTCAGCGGGCGAACCAGGCCTTTTGTCTCTGCCTGTGCAGGGAGTGGGGTGGGGGGAGGTGGTGAGAGGACTCTCCACTTTGGCTCTGAAACAGCAGCAGCTGGTGCAGAGAAAGAAGAGAGCGAGAGAGGGAGGCAAAAACACAGGGAGGTGGGGGAGGCGGAGAGGAAATGGAGGAAAAGGAAATGAGCGCGAGCGTATAATAAGGGTCTGATTTTGTGCACCGTGTTCATATATTTACGCTACAGAACACCAATATAAGTCAATAAATGATGTTAACACAGGATCACCGCTGATGTCCATGTTCTGATCCTGCGCATTTTTCCCCAGTGATACATAACACACAGAAACAAAATGTATAAATAGCCCAGGCCTCTGTTTAGGCCCAACGGTCTGTGTGCCGCTGCCACCGAGACTCTTGCCAGCGTTTTTGTTGTTAAACATTAAAGCACTGGCATTGATGGTCAAACAGCTGCCCAGCTTTTAACGGCACACAAAATATTCATGAGGTGTGACTGCAATGCAAAGGACGTCTGCAGACATGAGCTCAATCATCCTGATCCGATGATTCTTCTAGCCCACACAGCAAAGCACAGAAATAACATACCAATGACAAGCTAATCACAAGGTATAACATACAACATCGATGACAATACGTGTGATAAAATTGGTGCGCAAAATCAAATAGCTCATAACCTACCTGGCAGACTGCACGAAGAGGCTTTCAGCAGAATAAGACTGACTCTCTTTGGCCTGCTACCAGTCCTTGATACATCTGGCAGAGCCACCAAAGGCAGCCTCGAATGCTGCAGCTTAAACTAATTATCCTTCATTATGTAAGCACCATGCCAGATTTATTCGTCAGACAACACAAATGCATTTTTTACACTGAAAGGGGAGCTGGAGCTGAGAATGTATATTATAAAAAGGCCCTCATGGTTCCTCCTGTCTCTCTACACTGTGACAGATTCAGTGCAGGAGAAGAGGCTGAGGTTGCTCCCCACCCCCTAACACAGACAAAGTCACATGACGTCATGTTGTCTCCATTCATGCAGGGCATAAGAGGAGCTGCTAGAAGCAAGCCATCTCCTGCCCCACCAGATTTCCTGTTTGAGATATTATCACTTGAATGTGTTTTCCCAATGCTTTAAAGGGAGGCAGAAGAAACGCCAACAATGTATTCCTGATTTGTTTGACACTTTTTCTTATTTCTATCATGTAATTATGGAGTTACATGATATAGAGTATATAGACTATTATAAGTGGCAGCTACAAAAACATCTGACTACAGTATCACTTTACAGTAGGTACAACTGGGTACTAAAAATGAATAAAGGACATCCTAGTAGATAATGAGTGCTTCAGTACTTCCCTATAAACTGTGCAGGATGCTGTGTTTTTCTTTCTATTCTTTTTTTTAACTGGAGAACCAACTGGAAGATATGTTCAGTATTTGTTCATGCATAGTTCTAGATGAACTCTTTTATCTGCTTAATTTTTTATGGATCATTTAGTGAAACATGGTTGTTACTCAGTAGTGTCTCATTATTTAATGATTATGTCAGCAATACTGACTGTTTATGTGTGCTGAAGAAAACTGAAGCAGTATACCTAGTAGATAGTATACTTTATTGCTTATATTTACAGTTAGGTCCATAAGTTATTGAACACAAGTGTTGTGATTTTTACCTCTGCACACCACCATGTGGATTTTAAATTAAACTATCAAGATACCATGAAGTGCAGATGTTTAAATTCAAGGTGTGTTATACATAAGAAGCACTTGGTCAGGAGAAGACACGGAGTTTCATGTTCAGGAATAGCCTGATCCTTTATCATTTCATAACAAATTAACCCTATAATGTCATGTGAATGGGTGTGTGGCAAACAGAGGGTTGACCCAGATGCAGGACTTAGCAGACTGACGTAACTCAAAACCGCAGCTTTGTTTTAACACTGGTAAAACTGTGCAGGAAACAAAAACCAAAAACAATATCTGAGCTGAACAGGAACAAACTGACTTGAGGCTAAGCAGGCGGCATAAAACTCATACAGCATGAGGGAGGACACGAGAAAGAATAGAGGGAGACACAGATTGTCGACAGTGTAGCCACATTTACCCATAATGAAATTCTTTGGCTCGTGCTCCTCAGCTTTACATGAGCATATAGAAAGTGTGCAGTTATATTAAGAAGAAAATAACAGAAAGGAACAGTAATAATAATAATAATAATAATAATAATAATAATAATAATAATAATGATAAAGAGAAAAAAGAGAGAAAAATAGTATAATATAATATTTAGAGAATTTAAGACAATTGTTGGTATTTACAGTTTGTGCAAAAACCTGTGCAATGAGCATTTAAGTGGCATTTGTTGAAGTGACAGTGTGCAGAGTATAGTGAGTGTGTAATGGTGTGTGCAGAATGCCAGCAGTTCAAAAGCCTGGAGGCTTGTGGGTAGAAACTATCTCTGTGTCTGCTAGTGCGGGTCTGAATGCTGCTAAACCGCCTGCCGGACGGCAGGAGTGTGAAAAGTCTGTGGCTGCGGTGGCTGGGATCAGAGAGGATCCGCTGTGTCATACCAGACGAGACAAGGGAAGCAAAACTGAACATCACCCACATGAGACAGGAGACTATCAAAATAAAACAGGAAATAACACACACTGAGTCCAGATCAAGACAACTTGACAAACAGACATGAAGATATGACTGACAAAAGGATAAAACATAGATTATAACAGGAAAATTAAGGGATAAACTTCTTTGACTCATTTGATGAGTTAGAGCAAGCCATCATGGCATTTGTATCAAAACAACCCACTGTAGGTTCCTTATGCAATAAAATGAAAGCAATATTGTGTTTTTGTCTTTCTGAAAAGATTTCACACTCAAAACTGTGACAAACACAAAGCAAACTGTTCATTTTAATGAACGCTGCCAAAAAGACCACCATTTAAAAGTCAGTGTTCGTGACACCACTATCACACTGCTTAATGCGTCATATGACATGATACTCACAGCTCAAAACTCATATTAAAATAATTATATACTAAGCTGAAAAAATACTATATAACAGTAATAACAAAAATTAGATTGTAGACTTATCAAACAAGTAAAATCAATAGTTTCATGCCTTTTGACATCACATATTATACTTATATTGCAACTCTTAGTTCAATCACAAATTTAGTCTTCTGTAAATTCACCCCACACTGCCATCTGCTGTTTAAAATCCCAACAAAGGGAGCGCAATATAGAGCTTTACAGTTGAACGTGTTAAGATTATTTTTTTTTTATGATAAACATGGTAGGGTATGGCAACCTGTGGTGAAGAATTGCCTTTTATGCTTGAAAATTACTAGTAAAACTTTCAAAGTTCACTTTATTCAGTCACAACCTATAATTATTACTTTCCAAATACAAAATGCTGATTGATGTGGACAATTATTCTTTCAGAGAAGTCATTTAAGTTGGTTTAATTATGAGGCTGAAAGTTAAAAAAAAAAAGAAAAAAAAAAGTGACCTCTAGTACAAGTGATCAAATCCAGGCAATCAGATATGAGTAGGTGTTAGTGAATCGTTGAATGAGTTAATGAAAACCTCCTTCACTTCTCAGTGTGGGGTAATCCAAATTTCATACTTTCACTAGGTGATAATGTAATTTCATTATGTTTTTTTCGTCTTGTTCCTTTTTTTGTTGGTAAAATGTTCCAAGTGAGCAGTTACAGTAAAAAAGGTGAAAGTGATAAATTAAACTATGGCTTTATGAATGATTTTACAGAATAACCTCCAACTGAACCTTGTATTTCTTGCATCTTGCATATTCCTGGTCTTTTTTTTTTACATTTTTCTTTCTGTTACATGAGCTTGTTTTCTTCCATAAAAATAAACCAACAAATATTTGATAAGACGCTGCACTGCGCGTCCTATCTGTCGCTGCCCTTTAAACATAGGTGACTCATCCTGCTTTGTTAAGGTCATTCTTGAACAAGGATATGATATTAGGAGCCATACGCACTCGAATTTTCTGCTGGGTTGTGTGTGGACTTATCCAGATGGAACCCTTAGTCTTTTCAACACAAAACTGTATTTCCCTGCATGGAGTCCTTATCTGTCCTCATCATTTCTGTACCTCCAGCAATCTGTATGTCAATAAAGTCATGAAAGGGATCAGTCAAGCACGAGAATTTCACACGGGTTAATTCTACAAAGTGTTAAACTTGGCTGTGTCCCGAGTTTTTTGGGATGTGTTGCTGCCATCAAATTCAAAATAAGATAATGTTTTTCTTAGAATTGTACATTTTGTCAGTTAAAATATTTGATACATTTTCTGTGATCTATTGTGAATAAAATATGGGCTTATGTGATTTGCAAATGATTGTATTTTTGCAAAAATATTTTCAGAATTAGGTTCTATTTTACATATTTTTGATGATAGATACAGCATGTGAAGACCTACTTGGGCTCGCCTGCCTTCAGTCCTGGATGCTGTGTATATGCATGTGAGTGTGTTCCCGGTGCAGACTTGAAGGCCATGGGACAGAGAGGACATTTAAAGAAGACCTCACAGTGAGCACTTTGTATGTGGGACTTTAGAGTTGCGACATCAGCAAAGATCACACTACAGTGGATACAGCTGGAGGGACAAAGAATGGAGAAAGGAAGAACAGGTAAGATATTGACTCAAATTACATTTTATGAATCAATTCAGCACATTCTCCTAACAGAAACTTTGTTGATATGAATTCAAAATGGTCATTGACTTTGTGCCATCAAAAGTCCAGCACTTTAGTCTGCAAAAGACTCGTGTCAAACTTGGACCTGATTCTTGAGTTTATAGTAAAATATATGAATAAATATGCATAAATGTGTTTTAGGAGTTAAATATAAAGATTTATATTGGATATTAAAATACACGATAGTTAACTTAGGCCCCAGTCACAAAGGCCTAAAGACTGGCTGGCAACCCTTTAGCAACCATTAGTCATGAGGGAAAAAAAGCAGTTGCTGGCAGTTGATGTGAAATCAATAGCTGAAGCCCCATTTCTGCTGGACTAGAGACAGGTTGCCAGGACCACCAGGCAGCCATCAGTAAAAGTGTGTATTCTGTGAGCAACTGAGATGTGGGACAGTTGTAAAGTGAAATTGGAAGAATATATGCTGAGCTGAAAACCTTGTGATTTCAAACTTTAACCCAGGGTCCAGAGGTCAACATGAGGTTACCAACTGGTCTCTATGCATGTGACTGAAGCTATAACTAGTATGTGGAAACAGCGGGAAATGACCAGCCTGACAAATCTCTCTATAATCACATTTTAAAGTACTAATTGAAGTAGAAATACAGATATCGTCACACAGAAATAGAAAATACATTTATATTTTGGGATTGTTAACCTCTGGTCTTGGGGATAAAAGTAAATTTTTTGTATATTGAGCTGATTTATGAATTTAAGTTAAAATTGAAATGTTCTGAAAGTGCATTTGCACATAGTGTCATGTCTATGAAGTTGATAGCACTCTTAATTGATAAGCAATTACAAGTCATATCAACTGTAAAAATATCATCAAGAGGCCAAGAATGTAATAAAATGTATTACATCGTTGCGGATTTTACCTTCATGGCCAACTGTTCGTTTAATAACAATTTGATTGACCAGGGTCATAATTGAACTGTAATTGCTCAAAGACAAACTTTTATTTTTAATGGCATGTAACTTGGGTGACTCCAACTGTGACAGTCTAATTTTTTCTCAGTAATTTTTGTTGTGAATAATATCACTTTTGGGGATATGGGATTGTCAAGCTGCAGATGTTTTAATAACTGTAATTAGAAATGACACTATAAGTGCCACTTTGAATGGAAAGCAAGAACAAGACACATTTTATTCTGTGTATGGCCACTTTCAGAAAATCATGGTGCAACGTGGCTTCATATTTTAATCAGATTTCACACTATGCATATAAACATCTGGGTCTCAATAGCACATGTTTTGAAAAAGAAAAAACTATGTCGCATAACAGAAGACAAAAAAACAAGTTTATAAAGTTCTAACGCACCAGTAGCCGACTCTCCGAGTGTAATGCAGACAGTTTTTGGTCACATGTGACTGGAAGTGGACAGAGCGACAACTGGCACCACACTCAGGGCAGATGTAAGGTGATTTGTGCTGGTGGATCCGCTGGTGTGACAAAAAGCTGCACTGATTTGGGAGAAGCATTTGGCAAATGGTGCATGTTTTCTATGGGATAAAGAAAAGACATTAAAAAATTGACTTTTTTCACCTACTATGTTTAGAAAACTGCTTCCAGAATACATCATGTTATTTAACTAAAATATTATTAATGCAAATTAATATATACTGCAGATTAAATTATTTTTATATTTCTTCCTTACATGTATCTTGGCATTTACAGTCAACTATACACTCTACCCTTTATATAGAATGCCTTGTGTTTTCATAGCATGGTATTTTCTGCGGCTTTTGTAGAGATTTTGTCAAATTGACCAGAGTTGGCAAAAATAGCTTCCCTCACATCCTGTGGTGATTTACGCATTACATACACACCTGACTTCTGGGCTCCGATGCTTGTTGATAGTGCATTGCTAGTGAGTTGTCATCCTGGAACATTTCGTTACACTCCAAGCATTTTAAGCTGTGCCTGCAGAGCTTTGATGCATCATCCTCCAACGGCATGGCTGCCACAACAGGTGCACTGCTTGGAGCTGAAATCACTGCAGGTTGGTTCCCAGCACCAGATACCTTGTCTTGCATTTGACCCGCAGGCGCATGTGCTTGAGTGGTAGTGGTGGTGCCATTAACGCTGTGTGGTCCTGCAGCTGATGTACCAATCATCTGATCTGCAGGGATGGGTTTTAGGATTAGGTGTGAACACTGCATAACCACCCCTTTGTCTTTGTGACCCCTAGCATGAGACAAGAGGCTGCATTTGTTATAGAACACTATACTTTTGGCACAGTGGTTGCAGGTGACCTCGATCCGCACACTGCGGCGCTCATAGTGCTGTGTCAGGCTCTTCTCAAGAGCAAATGAATCTCCACACTCCAAGCACTTGTAGCCAAGTGAGGGTAGAGAGATACAGGCTGAGGTTGGTGGGGAGAGGTTTGGGATGTACACAGGGACAGGATTCATGCTACTCAGGACTTTATTGAAGGCATCCACCACAGAGCTTTGAGAACTAGTGAACACTTGAACTCTAGAGACTTTCTTTGACTGCTGACTGGTGAGAATTGTCTGCTGTTTTGCTTGCTGTGATTGCTGATGTTGGGGCTGTTTGTACAAGGTGTGTTGGAGATCACAGGCAGCAGAGGACACTGTATGAGGCAGAAGGCTGAGGTTACTAAGATGGACTGTCTTTGGCACAAGTTTGGCATTTGCCAGACTAGAGGCAGGTACCATGACAGTCTGTTGTTGGATGGCATTAGCAGCTTTCAAGATAGCACTGCTGGCACTTTGTACTGATGCAGCAGGGATGACTGTTGCTTTAACCGTTGTGTTGTTAGCCAGCTTAAGGTTGATAACTTGGGAACCAGCTGTCTTGACTGCTGAGACTGGCAGGAATGCTGTTGCAACAGGTTTAATTGTCATTTGCTTGGTTATTTCAATTGAAGGTCCCCCTGTGGTGGTTAATACTGTGGTTGAAAAAATTGCACTAGGATTAGTGGTTGTCATGACAGATGTGCTGTTCTCTCTTTTTTTCAGACCCTCAGGATCAAATTCTGGAAGGACTCGGGTGACTGTACGCTTGATCTGTCCAGTTGAGGTTTTGATTGTTTTGATCCTGACCTTTGGGATAACTGGGGTGGTGTCTGTGTTTGAGGCAGGGGAACCTTTGCTGCTGCGTTCACTGGTCACACTAGAGGGGCTGTCTGGTTGTCTTGTTAGCAGTCTCTTTGCAATCTCCATGGCTGATTCCTGATCCTGTGGCTTCTCAGGGACTCTTGAATTTTCTTTGACCTGTGCTGGTTCTTGTTGTGTTGTAGGAGAATCCAAAGTACCTAAGTCTTCAGCACTAGCTTTCTTGGCACTTAGAGCAGCTATGGCTGCTATACAAGATGAAAGTTTTGTTGAGGATTTGGATTTGACTTGTGAAAGGCTGGATGGATTACCAAGTCCCGATGACTGCCCACCTTCTTGGTACTCTTTGCTATGAGACTTGGGCATTGTTTCCTCAAGTTTCCCTTCAGGTAAAGTTGGCTGAGAGAGAATCTTGAACTTACAACTTCTAAAAGTACCACTGTTATTGTTGTTAAGATCAGGCTTTTGGTCTCCATTTGTTTTGGGCTTGGAAAGACTTTCCCTTTTAGCAGATTTGGAGTTCCGCTCCCCTTTCCTAGCTGTGTGACCTCCCTGCTTGTCTCCTGGGTCTTCTACCTCAATTTTCTCATCATCATCAAACTCTTCTGTGCTGGAAATTGGGCTAAACTGATTGAAGGTACATGATTCATTGTTCATTTTCTGGCCTTCCCCTCTGGGAATTTTACATCCATTCTTCGTGTATTGAGCCCCAGTTGGTATTGTGGACACCAAAATATTATGAAGTCCATTGTGAACAGAAGGGAGTCGGGAATGGGAGTGGAAATGCCTACCCCTCTCTGATTCAGTCCCACAATGGTCACTTGTGTCTAGGTTTCGTGTGTTCTTCACAATGACACTAACACCTACATCATGTGCTGCTGAGGGGTGTTGGGCCTCATTCTCACTGTTAGTCACACCACCACTGGTTTGCTTGAGCTGTCCATCATAGTCATCTTGGTGGCCAGATTCAATAGCGGCTTTAGGATCCACCATGTCAGGGATGTCAAAGGCCGCCAGCAGGTCATCAAAGTCAGGCGTCTTCATATCTCCCATATTCCTGCTCCTGTTCCAGTGAGGTGATCACCCTAGAAAGACAAAAGTATCAAAACATTTTATTATGCTGGTCTTGGGAGCTACAACCCTTAACTCTATTGTAATTGTTCTGTTTACAAGAGTGTGCAAGTATATAAGAATTCTGATCAGGTCAGTCATACAATGATGGCATGAAGCTAGTCTTAAAAAATTGGATACGGAAGAAAATGTGTTCCATTTATATTTGTGTTTGCTTCATACATTAAATATAAATATGTAGAATTCAGTCCTATTTCTGTCATAACTTAGTAAGTTCACTAACTAGTTTTAGACAGGTACACCAGGTTGTAACACACCATCCACATAGTGTGTAGATGTGATGCTGTGATGACATTAAAAGCACTTTGTTATTAAATAAATTAATAAATAAAACAGTAATAATATTTTTGTCAAAGTGAAATAAACTAAAAGTATACCACAGTGCTGATTATGTCAATTTTAGCTCTCGTCAAGAATTTGCTGAATTATGGAATTATGCCTCAACTATATATATATGTATATATGATTTTCCTTTTTCAGTTGTCACTGCTCAGCTAAATTTTGTCTTGAATAATATGAAATAAAATGTTCACAATAAATTGGCTTAGTTAAATAATTTGTTTAAATATAAACAGGAACACTATGTGTCTGTTTATCATAATCAAATACAAATCAGGAACATATTCTTGGCAGTCAGGTGAAATGTTTTGTGTTTTGAACATCTTTTTTTTTTAGGAATCAGCCTTTATTTTTATTACAAAAACAATTTAAACTAGCTATGATTGGGCCTGTCTGAATGTAGCCTGTTATGAGTGTTGGGGACAAAAGGGACAGCTAAGCTGCTCTGCTTGTACGTGCAGCTAAATCAGTGCTGCTGTTTCATCCAAATCTACAGGAGCCAAAGTTCCACAGACAGACCCATATCCTTTAACCTGGACTTGGATTGCAAAATAAAGAATTCCCCATGTAATCCATATTGTTCGCTGGTGATGAAATGACAGAGAAAAGGAGAAATCTTATGGGGGGAGAGGGCAGGAAACATATGCAGTGAGGGGAAAAAATGGCTGCTGAGCTGTGTGAAGCTGCAGCAGAGGGAGAAAGGCCTGGTGGAAAGAACAGCTAGTCACAGCCATGACAGGCAGAACAGCTTGACGTAGAAACCAAGTGAAGGTTAAATGCAGGCAAATATGTCAAATACACAACATAGAACCCATCTTGACAACACCAGTTTAATAGACGTGCATTGTTAGCACTTGAAATCGACACAATGTGTAAAAGAGTACTAAAGTCTAATAAATAATAGAGGAAACATGCAAGTGAATCAGCAACTCCTCACCCTCTTGCCTCCGTCCCTCTCCAGCCACTAGCCAAACCTTCTTTCCTTCCTTCTTTCCATCCTGAAACAAACAAAGTCACAATACTACTAACCCACAAAAGCCATCCACCACCCCACCCTGCCTGAAAAAAAAAAGAAAAAAGTCTTGTTTCTTCCCAGCCAGGCAAAGGCCCAGAATACAGGCTCAGGTTACATCCCGCGATCTGGTGAGTGATGGTGGTCTTGGTAAAAATTGTCCTTAGATTCTCTGCACCACTCGAGCACACAGACATGTAAACAGACAACAGATAAAGCATGCTCCTATGTGTATGCATGTGTGTGTATGTGTGAGGTAGGATCTAGGCTGCAGATTCTCAAGACTCCCAGCCAGCCACGTCCCACTGCACTCGTCCCTTCCCAAGTCTCACTGCTCCCCTCACACTGAGCTGTGCTTCGGCACGCTAGCGCTCGGACATCCAGCCAGCATTTAGCAGGAGAAGCGGGGTCTGTGCTTGTGCTATGGTTGAGCTGTGATGGTCTGCCATGAAGCAGCCTAGGCTATCTCTATCCCCATGGAGCACAGAGACAGCATTGTTCCTGTGAGCACTCTGACTGCCTCAAACCGGTTTCAGCTGGTTCCGGTCACCCAGCATAAAAGCCTTCTGCTGCAGACAGAAGCAGTGTGCTCACCTCCCAGGAAGCACTGCAACAATTCTCACTAAACCAGGTCCACATTGTCAAAGATTTTATAAAAGAACAAGGATTGAGCTATTACCATTTCACAGGTGGACACTAGTCTGGTTGCTTGCACAGCTTTGAAATCAAGCCAAAAAATACAAATAATGGAGAAGAATATGATGATTGGTTTGAACACAGATGTTGAAAAAAAAAAGTAATAGATGCCAACAAGACTTAAATGGTAAAATGACATCCAAATGAGTCTTTATGATAGCTGCTTACTAATGCACTGAGAAGAAGAAGGAAGTTTAAACAATAAGGATAGTAGCCAAATCTTATACTGCAACCTTGGCCTGTTCCTCAGACCCATCCCTCAGTACTTTACCCCCAATCATGATAGTAACCCCTCTGAAAACTGAAGACTTTGATGTGGCCCCTAACAGAATTATTCCTATCACTGTGATATAATGACAGGAAGTGTAAACAAAAGTAAACATGGGCAAACAGGCCGCACATGCACCTTCCTCCCAAAATTTAATCGCGTGCCATCCCCACCACCACATACACCCCCACAGAGACGCACAGGGACATAGACATGCACTGTCATGCATATACATATGTACATATGAAAAGGTAAACTTGGCATACCCTTCTCAGATTTTTTTTCCCACTCTGAGAGATATTGAGTGGAAAAAAGTCTTCCTTTGGAGGCCTCAGCACCTGCCCTTACTCAGCCCCAACCACTTCAGCTTCCACCCTCCATCCTCAGCCCTCCCTTCCCCCTCCTCCCACTCTCCTTCCCTGGGTCAGTCCTAGCTTTCAGTCCCAGCCCAGGCCTCGTATTATCCTGAACCCCTCGCCACCACCACTACGGCCGTGCATGAAGGGACGGATGGAGTATTCAGCGGGCGAACCAGGCCTTTTGTCTCTGCCTGTGCAGGGAGTGGGGTGGGGGGAGGTGGTGAGAGGACTCTCCACTTTGGCTCTGAAACAGCAGCAGCTGGTGCAGAGAAAGAAGAGAGCGAGAGAGGGAGGCAAAAACACAGGGAGGTGGGGGAGGCGGAGAGGAAATGGAGGAAAAGGAAATGAGCGCGAGCGTATAATAAGGGTCTGATTTTGTGCACCGTGTTCATATATTTACGCTACAGAACACAAATATAAGTCAATAAATGATGTTAACACAGGATCACCGCTGATGTCCATGTTCTGATCCTGCGCATTTTTCCCCAGTGATACATAACACACAGAAACAAAATGTATAAATAGCCCAGGCCTCTGTTTAGGCCCAACGGTCTGTGTGCCGCTGCCACCCAGACTCTTGCCTGCGTTTTTGTTGTTAAACATTAAAGCACTGGCATTGATGGTCAAACAGCTGCCCAGCTTTTAACGGCACACAAAATATTCATGAGGTGTGACTGCAATGCAAAGGACGTCTGCAGACATGAGCTCAATCATCCTGATCTGATGATTCTTCTAGCCCACACAGCAAAGCACAGAAATAACATACCAATGACAAGCTAATCACAAGGTATAACATACAACATCGATGACAATACGTGTGATAAAATTGGTGCGCAAAATCAAATAGCTCATAACCTACCTGGCAGACTGCACGAAGAGGCTTTCAGCAGAATAAGACTGACTCTCTTTGGCCTGCTACCAGTCCTTGATACATCTGGCAGAGCCACCAAAGGCAGCCTCGAATGCTGCAGCTTAAACTAATTATCCTTCATTATGTAAGCACCATGCCAGATTTATTCGTCAGACAACACAAATGCATTTTTTACACTGAAAGGGGAGCTGGAGCTGAGAATGTATATTATAAAAAGGCCCTCATGGTTCCTCCTGTCTCTCTACACTGTGACAGATTCAGTGCAGGAGAGGAGGCTGAGGTTGCTCCCCACCCCCTAACACAGACAAAGTCACATGACGTCATGTTGTCTCCATTCATGCAGGGCATAAGAGGAGCTGCTAGAAGCAAGCCATCTCCTGCCCCACCAGATTTCCTGTTTGAGATATTATCACTTGAATGTGTTTTCCCAATGCTTTAAAGGGAGGCAGAAGAAACGCCAACAATGTATTCCTGATTTGTTTGACGCTTTTTCTTATTTCTATCATGTAATTATGGAGTTACATGATATAGAGTATGTAGACTATTATAAGTGGCAGCTACAAAAACATCTGACTACAGTATCACTTTACAGTAGGTACAACTGGGTACTAAAAATGAATAAAGGACATCCTAGTAGATAATGAGTGCTTCAGTACTTCCCTATAAACTGTGCAGGATGCTGTGTTTTTCTTTCTATTCTTTTTTTTAACTGGAGAACCAACTGGAAGATATGTTCAGTATTTGTTCATGCATAGTTCTAGATGAACTCTTTTATCTGCTTAATTTTTTATGGATCATTTAGTGAAACATGGTTGTTACTCAGTAGTGTCTCATTATTTAATGATTATGTCAGCAATACTGACTGTTTATGTGTGCTGAAGAAAACTGAAGCAGTATACCTAGTAGATAGTATACTTTATTGCTTATATTTACAGTTAGGTCCATAAGTTATTGAACACAAGTGTTGTGATTTTTAGCTCTGCACACCACCATGTGGATTTTAAATTAAACTATCAAGATACCATGAAGCGCAGATGTTTAAATTCAAGGTGTGTTATACATAAGAAGCACTTGGTCAGGAGAAGACACGCAGTTTCATGTTCAGGAACAGCCTGATCCTTTATCATTTCATAACAAATTAACCCTATAATGTCATGTGAATGGGTGTGTGGCAAACAGAGGGTTGACCCAGATGCAGGACTTAGCAGACTGATGTAACTCAAAACCGCAGCTTTGTTTTAACACTGGTAAAACTGTGCAGGAAACAAAAACCAAAAACAATATCTGAGCTGAACAGGAACAAACTGACTTGAGGCTAAGCAGCGGCATAAAACTCATACAGCATGAGGGAGGACACGAGAAAGAATAGAGGGAGACACAGTGTTCATTTATCGTGTACAGATAAACAGTGTAGCCACATTTACCCATAATGAAATTCTTTGGCTCGTGCTCCTCAGCTTTACATGACATATAGAAAGTGTGCAGTTATATTAAGAAGAATAACAGAAAAGCATAAAGTAATAATAATATATATAGATAAAGAAAAAAGATAGAATAATAAATAATAATAAAAGAATAAAATGAACAAACAAAATAATAAAGTAAGAGAAGAAATTATAATATTTAGAGAATTTAGACAATGTTGGTATTTACAGTTTGTGCAAAAACCTGTTGCAATGAGCATTTAAGTGGCATTTGTTGAAGTGACAGTGTGCAGAGTATAGTGAGTGTGTAATGGTGTGTGCAGAATGCTCAGCAGTTCAAAAGCCTGGATGGCTTGTGGGTAGAAACTTCTCGTGTCTGCTAGTGCGGGTCTGAATGCTGCTAAACCGCCTGCCGGACGGCAGGAGTGTGAAAAGTCTGTGGCTGCGGTGGCTGGGATCAGAGAGGATCCGCTGTGTCATACCAGACGAGACAAGGGAAGCAAAACTGAACATCACCCACATGAGACAGGAGACTATCAAAATAAAACAGGAAATAACACACACTGAGTCCAGATCAAGACAACTTGACAAACAGACATGAAGATATGACTGACAAAAGGATAAAACATAGATTATAACAGGAAAATTAAGGGATAAACTTCTTTGACTCATTTGATGAGTTAGAGCAAGCCATCATGGCATTTGTATCAAAACAACCCACTGTAGGTTCCTTATGCAATAAAATGAAAGCAATATTGTGTTTTTGTCTTTCTGAAAAGATTTCACACTCAAAACTGTGACAAACACAAAGCAAACTGTTCATTTTAATGAACGCTGCCAAAAAGACCACCATTTAAAAGTCAGTGTTCGTGACACCACTATCACACTGCTTAATGCGTCATATGACATGATACTCACAGCTCAAAACTCATATTAAAATAATTATATACTAAGCTGAAAAAATACTATATAACAGTAATAACAAAAATTAGATTGTAGACTTATCAAACAAGTAAAATCAATAGTTTCATGCCTTTTGACATCACATATTATACTTATATTGCAACTCTTAGTTCAATCACAAATTTAGTCTTCTGTAAATTCACCCCACACTGCCATCTGCTGTTTAAAATCCCAACAAAGGGAGCGCAATATAGAGCTTTACAGTTGAATGTGTTAAGATTTTTTTTTTTTATGATAAACATGGTAGGGTATGGCAACCTGTGGTGAAGAATTGCCTTTTATGCTTGAAAATTACTAGTAAAACTTTCAAAGTTCACTTTATTCCGTCACAACCTACAATTATTACTTTCCAAATACAAAATGCTGATTGATGTGGACAATTATTCTTTCAGAGAAGTCATTTAAGTTGGTTTAATTATGAGGCTGAAAGTTAAAAAAAAAAAGAAAAAAAAAAGTGACCTCTAGTACAAGTGATCAAATCCAGGCAATCAGATATGAGTAGGTGTTAGTGAATCGTTGAATGAGTTAATGAAAACCTCCTTCACTTCTCAGTGTGGGGTAATCCAAAGTTCATACTTTCACTAGGTGATAATGTAATTTCATTATGTTTTTTTCATCTTGTTCCTTTTTTTGTTGGTAAAATGTTCCAAGTGAGCAGTTAAAGTAAAAAAGGTGAAAGTGATAAATTAAACTATGGCTTTATGAATGATTTTACGGAATAACCTCCAACTGAACCTTGTATTTCTTGCATCTTGCATATTCCTGGTCTTTTTTTTACATTTTTCTTTCTGTTACATGAGCTTGTTTTCTTCCATAAAAATAAACCAACAAATATTTGATAAGACGCTGCACTGCGCGTCCTATCTGTCGCTGCCCTTTAAACATAGGTGACTCATCCTGCTTTGTTAAGGTCATTCTTGAACAAGGATATGATATTAGGAGCCATACGCACTCGAATTTTCTGCTGGGTTGTGTGTGGACTTATCCAGATGGAACCCTTAGTCTTTTCAACACAAAACTGTATTTCCCTGCATGGAGTCCTTATCTGTCCTCATCATTTCTGTACCTCCAGCAATCTGTATGTCAATAAAGTCATGAAAGGGATCAGTCAAGCACGAGAATTTCACACGGGTACATACGTGGGTGCCTCACTGTGTTTGAGGACTGCCTAATTCACACTGCTGACCTTTCCGTGCTCTGCAATAAAGTGTGCCAATAAATTAGTTGGACTCTTCATTAACAAGATGGCAGATGTAAGTAAGCCCACAACAGGTGTCAAAATATTCATCACTCTTATTCATGGCATCTTGTAAGAGCCGTTGGTTTTATTTCATGTGTGTGCATAATTTTCTGTGATTTGAAAATAAAGCGATAGTTACAAATTGTTAACATGCAGAAAACGTGAAGACAATTCGGTGTTGTGCAAAAGGAAGAAGTAAAAGTTGAAGGATTTCCTCCTATGTTTTAGCACACAGTCACTAATCTTGTGTTAGAGTAGTGTGCGTTTTGTGCTGCTGTATTTGGCTCCAGTTGCTTGTGAAAATAATTCCTATATTTGCATTTCAGCACATTCCTTTGCTTTACTTTTGGATTGTATTTACATTTCAAGGAAATTCCCTTGAAAATATAATATTTTTTAACACGTTTTAAATTTACAATTTTTTTAAAAAAAATTTAAGTGTGTGATGTGTCAAATAACTGTGATCTGAGTATTGACCAAAATAACCGATTACTACAAGCAAGCAACCCTAATCTGGTAAAAGCTGTAATTTAATATTGTAGGTCTAAATAAATGCAGTTTTGAAGCACTAGGGGAAAAAATCTTCAAACAGTAACCAAATGAAAACACCCCTCCCTACACATAAGGAGTTTTCCTCGGTTACAGGTGGAGTCATGGATAGCCATTATTTATTTTTTGTGAGATGTTTTTGTTTTTTTGTTTTTTTGCATCAGCATGTTTGTATTTTATGCCGCCACAACTTAGAAATTGCTCTATATACTATTTAGACTATTGAAGTAACTTTTTTCATTGGGAGTTTGTGCTGCAGAACTCCCAGAGTAGGAGCACCTGGCATAATCTATTATGGGCCAATACTTACAGGGACTTACAGGAGACAGATTTAAAGAAGTAAAGAAGTAAGAGTAATATGCTCATTTCCTATTAGCCAAAAGAAATAAAGACATTGACTGATAAGT